>NC_073701.1:62059624-62379393 GCF_023634085.1 Falco cherrug
ACTTCTCAGTAAGGACACAACCTTCCTTAGAAGCAACTGCTTCTTCCGAATCAATGAACACTTTGCTTTCTCTTCCATCCTACAACCCTTTTAATTCTGGTTGATACTAATGAAGTGTGGCTGATATTAATAAATGGATATCCTTGAGGCCTTAATACCCAATATCCAAATAATGTTCAACTGAGTTAGCATCAGTGGTGCTTTCACGATTCCAAACGCCATCATCCCCTCCATCTCTGGTCCCTCCTGTCCCTCCCCCTGAAGCCTCAAGACTGCAGACATCTGTTCTTCAATTGTCTGGTAATAAACATACTCTATAAAGCATATGTAAAATGATTATTACCCTGAAGAGCCAAGTGCCTTTCAAATGCCAGCTGAAACAAATAAACATATAAAAAAATCCCCACCAAACAAATGTTACAACAGACATCACTCAGGCTGTTCGATATTCCACAACGTAAAGGCTTCAGTATTGGTCCCGCATTGTTTCCTTCCTCCAACGGGAGACGTTAGTCCACAGACCAGTAACACCAGCGCTTTCACAATCCAAGCAGACGCCTGTTAGCGGTGAAGGATGAAGGAAGCAACTGGACTCTTTTGGTAACTTTTATACTTTGACACCTCCCGCAATATGTAATTAAGGAAAATCAGATGTGTATTCCTCTTCAGTTTGTGAGTGCAATTAGTTTTCATATGTAGTTAGTAAAATCTATTCCCAGGAATCATCTCCACTAGAATACCCACTAGTCTTCCAAAAATTGACTATTCATTTATTACGTGTGTGGTGGTGTCATTAAGTCCTGGTAATTAATCTGGGGCTTGGTGTGTCTCAGTTGTACTAGTGGAAATTAGGGACCTATATCCCAAACAACAAACTCACTCCCAACTCTGGCTCACTGCTCTAAATGAATTCGAGGGAAGACTTTGAAAACCATTTGTATGTATCTGCCCTTACACTCTCCACCGTTTTAAGTTAAGAGTTCCTCTAAATAAACTTTTGGAGATATGGGGGTTAATTTACAGCCCCCTGAAAGCCTGCTGACTTGATGTTCTTCAAGTTCTTCAAAAGGATCTGGAGCCAAGCTCAACCTCAGTTTGTAAATGAAAAAGGATCAAAAAAAACGCTGTTATAGCCAGTAAACTTAACGTTGTGATTGTGCAACTCCCTGATGTGATCGACAACGACACTTTTCATATCGGTAGTACGACAGAGAAATCCAGACTGATGAATATGAATGCTCTGGTTATAACCAACTCTCCATCTAACATTACTGGGCTGAATTACATTTCAAAGTCATCACTTAATGCGATGCTCAGGCTTTAAACCATTGTGCCAGCATCTTGGTTTCTCAGTGATCCAGTTAGCTTAATACTTCTAGAAGCACTCAGCTTCCTAATAAAATCAGCTAGCCCATACAGTGCTAAACCTTCTCTGTCAACGTATTTATGTGAACTTGATAGAAATAAGGAAAAAACCACACACCACCACACTTCTAAATAAAATATTGATCATTCTGAATTCAAAACAGAGTCATTTTAAGTCTGCAAAAGCAACATCAATGAAAGATTATTAAGGCAAGCCATAAAGAATCTCCACGACAAATGGAAAATAAAGCAAGTGAAAACTTCACACCTCTGGAGCAATTACCTCCTCCCAGAGCTTAACACCTAATGCAATAACATCTAGAAAGGAATGACAAAGATCTAACCAACAAGGAATGCACACATAAGATGATTTGCTAGAAATTATTGCAAACATCAGTATTTCAGCAAATCCACCACATTCAGCATTTATACAACCACAGCCAGCATCATATAGCCAATTTTAACAGGAGTCAATGGGTAAACCAGTTTTCTGGTAGGACAGGTCATTGCTATTGACTCCCATCAGGAAGAGAATTCCCTGAAGGGAATTATTATCAGCAAAAGAAATCCAGTCCTATGGTCAACCCAGATACGTACACCGCATCCCACGCATCATGCAAATGCCAAAGCTGAGCATCATGAGTTAAACCTAAGATCGCAAGGACTCATGCATTTACTCTGTTGATCATTAAAGTAGGTAAAATCACATCTAAAGAGTTTCTGCAGTCTTCACCTACACCCAAACTCATCCCATTCTGTAGTGAGAAAAGGGTAAGCTGGGTCATGGAGCATTTTCCTTCTCTTCAGGCAGCTATTGATGAACTACTCAATGCAAGAAAGTTAAGATGTTACAGATGGTTGGCATGAAAAATATATTGTACGCGGATACCTTAATCTTGATGCAATTATTTTTTATGAGGCAAATTATTTCTACTGCCTATCTTGCAAGCTGGTAATGAAAGTGAAGTGTTTGTGAGAAGTGCTATTTAAAGCAGAGCACTCAAGTTTGACTCGGATGGCAAAAAAAGGTGGAAAAATTAAGCAGGAAGGCAAATAGAATGGAAGAAGTATTTTCACCAGTTTCTAAATCAATGTGAAGTATCTCATCAATAAAAATAAGAGCATCATATCCCACCCACCCCCACCCGCTCTGTGCTTAAAAGAAGCCTGTAAATTCATTAAAGAGACTGAAGTCCATATCATAGTGGTCATAATAGCATATTGCATCTTGACCATTGCCCATCTTTTCTTATGATAAAATGGCTGAAAACTATAAATAATGCTGTAGCAAATTTATTTATTAGCACATATCTTTTGCTTAAAAGAGACAGATTGAAACAAATTATGCTTAGGAAATTATCCATTTCATTACAGGCATCTAGCAATAAATGAAGAGTGTACAATGTACGCAACCCTTTTTCCAAGCAAAGACCTTAAACACTAACAAATTTTACTATGTCCTCACAACAGGTGCTGTTCTCAAGATTATTCCAATATCTGATGTAATGACACCAGAAATTCAAATTTGGAGGAATTCACATACTTTCCTTCTGCATTTTTAAGTCACAAATGACCACAGTTCTCAGCTACCAAGACATCAGTCAAGATATTCCTTCCCCTGGGAATCAGATTCCAATTACTTTTTATTATTATTTTTTATTGGTTGTTTTTAGCGTTCGAGATACATACCCTACGGCCGAAGTGACTCATGATAGTGAGTAAGAGAACGTCAAAGAGGAAAATGCCCTCTAAAGGTGCTAGCACTGAATAGGAAAGGACATGTCTGATGATAAAGAAAAACCCTGAAGGAAAACACAGAGGTGGAAGATTGACATGAACTGAGAAAAACATCATATTACTTAATTCCAGCAGAACTAAGAAGATCAACTGTTAAGACTGCAAAGCAAAAGGAGCAAAATTAAAGTATCAGAGGTGCGTGACTTGGTGAGAAGAGGCTTATTATAGACTTGCTCTGTTTTAAAGTTCCAGCAGTCCTTGATGAGCTGTGAAGATTTTTGTAATTGGCAAGGCACTTCAGATCGGGCATTTAATTTGCAGTCCATAGACCACACTTGTTTTATCAAAGAATGAACTTACCTTGCAGTTCATAAAGTATCCTTCTGACTTTTAATAAGCATAATGGACAGTCAGCAATAAACAATTTGTGACAGATTGCAACTAAACTTTTCGCAGCTTGGGTCAATAATAAATTACACTGTTCAATGAAACAGGGTCACCCAGGCAAGCAATCCCCCTTGGTATGCCAGTTAATTTTGAAAAAGATTAAGGAGCGTCGGCAACAAGCTCAACTAGTGATTACTTCTTACATGTGTGCACATCAACAACTTTACAGCAAGCCCATTGCTGTGGGATGTTATCTCTGAAGTGGCAATATGCCATGAAGAAAGAAGGTTAATTCTACTTGTTCTAATTATTCGCACCTGTAGAACTATGTAGAAATTCTTACTTACCTGAGTAGGGGATGAAAGATGATGGTAATGTTCCTGGCTCCCGGTTTGCAGACAAACTTGGATCCACCACCTTCAATTAAGTTATCATCTGGTCCTCCTGGAAAAGAACATGAAGCAAGTTGTCTAACAGATCTCAACACCCCTTGATTTTTACATAGTAAGTGATAATTAAACATTTAGGTCTGTCTGTAAATGCTTCATTCCTGGTGGAAGATCAGTAATTAACACAAAGATATGCTATTTCTATCCTCTTTCTGCTCAGAGGAAGTACTCCTAATGCAAAAGGAACAATAGAGATAGTATTTATACATTGCTTTAGGCTCCTTTTTCTATAGCTGGTGACAGTATTGCAGAAAGACTGGTAAGTGCAGGTGTCCTACAGCCCAGGAGTGAGTTTCAGCTGCAGAAGAGTTTCCCAGCCACATCACATGAATTCATCAGCTGGGCTGAAGTCCAGTGTACTGGACTGGAGGTGCTAACATGAAACCCATCACACAGATGAGAGATGCCCAGATACCCTTAAGAGGCTTGAGTCTCATGGCTCTTCAAAGTGTCATTGGCAGATGGGGACCTACAGCCTGAAGTTTCAGTGACTTTAGCAGCTGTTGGAACAGCTCAAAACTAAACGCACAGCATACAAGCACACACTTGAGCCATCTTTTCTCACAAGATGAAGGCCCTTGTGCTTTTGTAATAAAACACCCAAAGCCTTGTCCATGTGGCTAAGATGTATTTTGAAGTGCACAATGCTTGGAAAGGGTTTTAAGAGCAGCACTTCACTGAATTTTGCTGCTTCATATTGCTCTGTACAAGGCTTCTGCACCTCTGACTGATGATGCTACCATTCAATCCCTTGGAAGGCAGCTTGGTTTTTATTGCCAGTGACATGACACTAACTTATTATATTTAATGTTACTGGGTCTCTCAGGAGTCTGTGTCTTTCACCAAGTCTTGTCATTCACTAGCAGAAGCCTCTGTTGCCCAAGTTTCAGTTGCATACAAACGGGATTCTCCAGAAAAACAAACTTGAGTTTGGCATGGTTCTCGGTCATAGAAGACTAGCTCAGACAGCATTATTTATACACCTCAGGTCCAGACTGCAGGACTTCCACGTGGCATGAAAACACCCACCTGCAAACCATTACATCCAAGCCAAAGTTACTTTCATAGGCAGCTCCTAACACCAAAATACTTCATATTATAATATTGAGAAAGAAAAGAGTGGGGAAGGCAATTCTCAGTTTCCTGAAACCCTTGCATTTCCTGATAGCAACAAAGTCCACTTGTTACCCTTCCAGAAGAAAGCATTTTTAGGAGAACAGGTCTGATGCCTACACATTAGCAAATGACAGCATTAGAAAAAAAAACAAAAAAATCTCATTCTGAAACTAGCAGCAGTTCAGCAGATAGTCCCTCATGTTTTGGTCACACTCCTTTGTCACTAAGCACAGATCATCATCTCCCTGCTGTCATCTCCCAAGTAACACTATCAGCTGTGGTTTTGGGCTAAAAACCTCAAACAACCCCAAATATGAACTTGGGCAAAGTCTATATATCCCAGATATTATCAAGTCCTTTTCATTTTGCATCTGAACTCTCCTTAATGATTGAATCATAATAAATACAAAACCTAATCACATTATTATGATAGCTTTACAGGCAGGAAAATGACAAAGTACTTGAAATCAAAACACCAATAGCAGAATATTGAATTTTTTTGACCCTGGCATCTGTCTGCCTTGAAAGGAGAAGAAGAACGTCTCCACATGGGAAAGTGTAAGAGGAGGAACACAATTGATGAGTAAGTGACTCCAATCTCCTTTTCAGAGTGAGGTTTATATGCTTTAGACCAGGGGTCCTCAAACTTTTTAACCAGGGGGCCGGCGCGGATGCAGTGGCAGGCAGCCATCTGCGGCTGCTTGGTTTCCCGCCCCCAACCCCCGGCGGGGGGGTCTGTAAATACCGGGGGCCGGATTGAGGACCCTGGGGGGCTGTATCCGGCCTGCGGGCCGTAGTTTGAGGACCTCTGCTTTAGACCATTACCGACAACCAACCTGCAAAAAAAAAAGCTGTTTGATGACTTGATTTAATTGACCCTCCTGTTAGCAACCTCACAGCAATGTCCAAGGATCAAGCAGGTCATGAACACCAGTTCTTCCATACTCTCAACGGTCCCTCCACGTCAGGAGTGTTTTGTGCAAGAATTCACATCACGTGTAGATTCAAAGATGCTGTTTCAGTGCCCCGGTAAAAGGGACAGTATTAAATTCCCTGTGAAGTGGGAAATCCATGCAAACTCTGAATATCTGCAGCCACAGTTTCCCCAAGCTGAGTCAGCTCCTCAAATGCACCGTTAGGACATGAAGCTTCTTGACAAATTCTACACTAACAAAAGGACTCATGGAGCACAAAGAAGCAGCTACAGAGTTTATAAAACTTTATTGATTGTATTTACAAAGGTAGCTTTTTATTAAAAAAAGTAGTTCAGGAATTTCATTTTGTATTTTAAAAATTTACCTTGCACAATGGGACAGCTTAATTGTGGAAAAACGAGGCACAACATCTAGGGAAATAAAATTATTCATTTCCTCTATTAATGACAGACCCTGCAATTTCCAGCAGGGTCTGTATCTTAAACGACTTACTGAAGAATTCATCTAAGCATGAGCTACTGAGGCATGAACTAGGAAACACAGGCTCAAATTATGAAAGGGGTGTTATTCTTGTTACATCAAGTCACCCTGCACTAATCAATATTATTGACTGGGATGAACTCCATAGCAAGGAATAACACAATCTGTCTTATCTGCTTGGCCATATTATACAAGATTTGAGAACAGAATATCGGCAGTGAGAGAAAAATATGCTTTTACATCTTCTCCACTCTTAGCTTTCGATTAATAATAATGAATGCTCTGCATGTAGATGTAAGCTATGAGGAAAAGTAATTTTGTTTGTATTTAAATATTTTACCTTGAAAAATACACTGAGATGTAAATCTTATTTCTGCTGATGCCTCATACATACCAACAATCCAGCATTGCAACGGATCTTGCCAATGCCAGCAGCCTGCACTACACCTCTTACCTTTACCACTCCTGACGCTGCCATCGTACCTCTACGGATGCCAAACTATGTTGCCACAGCCTGCCAGCAGCACAGCTCTGTTCCTGCATGGCCACAAAGCAGACAAGGAAATGCTGCCATTTACCAAAATTTACAACACAGTAGTTTTATGATAGCCGCTGGGGAAAAGTCCAATCTGGAGCAAGAAAAAGCTTGTAACAACTTTGCCCGTATATTCCAGTGTAAATCTCTCGTGGGGACTCCCCCTGACTACATCAAGGTCAGAAATGTATATTTACATTGGCCAGCCAACATGATACTTCCACTCCAGAGAATGCTCTGTGCTGGAGAGCCACCAGATGTCTCCATAAAAATACACCATGAACACTCCTTCATTCTTATTGATTCCGCCGAGGAGCACCTCTTGCAGGGAGGTGAATGATCAGTCACCCAAAGAAACCCATACCAGGCAGCTCCACAGGAAACCAGTAGCAAATGAAGGAAGAGTGGAAAAAATGCCTGAGTTTGTTGTTTTGTTTTGTTTGTTTTTTTCCTTATCAAGATGATTACCAGAGGGGCAGTTTGTGTAGTCTCTCAAACAAGAGCTAGGCATGCAAATACTATACTGCTGGGCTGTCCAGAATGCATGCCACATACACATCAGCAGATAAGAGAAAAAAACTACCCGCCTCATTAGGGAAAAGGAGCTGTAAACCCTAATTCCCAGCGAGCACTGAAGATTTTCAACTGTATGGAAGTGCTCAACTTTATTGCCATGACAGCTCACTATAAGCACTGACTATAGGACTAACCATCCATGCTCACTGATGTACAACATCACTCCAATAACCATCTGGACCAAGTATACATCATTGCTTCAGCAATGCCACACTGCAGTAAAGCAAAAACCTAATAGCTAGGAAAAGGAAAAAAAAAAAATCCACAAACTTTCACAGCTGTCTGAAAGTACTACTCTTGTAGCAGCTCCTTCTTAAGAGCACCAGCATGCTGATTTAATCTGTCTAGTAATAAATTATGAAAAGAAAAAAAAAAGCAGAAAAACTTCTGAGGTGAAGTGAAATTTGTCATACAGTTAATGATATCCTCACGCTGTGCTAGCAATGAAGTGTGCCCACCTGAATATCGCTGCAAGTGGGAGTCAGAGACGGGTCCATTAGTAACGCAGCTGAATGTTTCTGAAATGGAGCCTAAAATGTCATACTTCAATATGAAAAAGCATTAGATTACCAAGAAAGCTAGAATCTCTGCACTCATTTAAAGTCTGAACAAACATTGAGTGCTGCAAGTTTTCCATTCTGCCTAGTGTTTTAAAAATTTAAATATTCATTGTGGATATCTCAGGTTTACTGCTCATGTCCTGTTAACTACACAAAGAGCAGGTCTCAGAAGAATGATGGCAAGAATTCTTTTCCAGAAGGGATCTCCTCAGGAAAACATGAGTTTCTTCTGCCACGAAGTAATTCAAGTTCAATCGCTCACCACAGTCTGTGGTATACCTGGACTTTGCTAATTTAATCTAAACATACCAAAGCACATGATAAAAATGCTAAGGATTAACATCCTGCAGGGAAGTGTCTCCTGGTAACTGTGCAAATAAACTTCACAGCGTTCCTATACCTGTTTTTTGTACTGACAGTACTGAAGGCAAACCTTGAGTTACATACATGGCGTCACACAAATCATGGCTCCTCATTTAAACCATGGAACACAATGCAGGGATTTTCCTGTTTCATAATTTTATAAATTAATGTGATGCTGGTTACCTTCTATAACCAAGGACTGTACTATGTCTGCAGGAAAAGCTTGATTCTACTTTGTAAAAAAAGATCACATTGAGACACATCCTGAGGCTTCCTCATCTCTCAAGATAACTTCTCATTTAAAAAAACAACAAAAACCAAACCACAAACAAATCCACAAAAAAAAGAGTCAGTAACAGTGATTATATTTCCTTTTCCTAGACTATTGAGGGTTTGTTTAGGTTGTTTGGCAAGGGGTGGTGGTGGTGTGTTAGTTGAAACAATTTTCTCCATAAGGGTCCAAGGTTTATATGGAAGTTACTACTCTGCAACATGTCTGATGAGGAATCTCACACTACTCACTCCCTTGACCTGTTCCTTGAAGGACGTGAAGACATCAGAGAGGAAGTAGCTTCTCTCTGTAAGAAGCTCCCTGCATGTTTTAAAATCATAGTTATATTTTTTTAACAACAATGTAAGGAAAGCACTCTTGGTGTCCAATAACAGTACTTTTAAAAGGTGAGATTACTTACACTGTCACTGCAGAACACCATAACGCATTACCCAATTGCTTTGGAGCTATATCTGTCTTAATGCATTTCACCCTTAGCCCAAATACAAATCCTATCAGACAAGAAATTTTCAGACACTGAGATAGTTGGCTAATAAGTAAAGCCCTTTCCAAAACATCCAGGAAATATTAATTTGTTCTCAACAGAAACAGCAAGCACCTGAAAACCATGAGGACTGAAGGCAAACCTCTGCTCTGTCCCCCTCCCATCCTCCTCCGTGTTAGCACAGGACAACTTCATTAATCAATCCTTGACTGCAAACCTTTCAGCTAAATGGGTTCCAGGCACCTCTCTGTGATCAAAGCACCGTTCCTAGTGAGCCACTTCACGTTGATCTATGCAACCATAAAAAGAATAAAGAAACAGGCTTTGAAGCCACAACAATCAGGCAACCAAGACAGCTTGCATATCAGTGCCACCTCCTCCCCTCTGAGCATCAGAGCAAACTTGCAGTAGAAAAGGAACCAGTTTAGACATTATGGTCCTTACCAGAAGGTCTTGATTTTGTGAAGATCAACAACACAGTTATTACCTGTACACCATCTTCAAAGGATGGAAATACAAACTGTCATTTAGCATGAAAGGGAAGAAAGCAAATGCTGCCCCAAAAGAACAAAGCAGGTTATTATAAAACAGAGCTCAACAGAAAGAAGTGATTGATCTGTGGTATTACAGAACAGTAACTATGGAGTTTTATAATGGAAGTCTCCTGCTTTCTCATATTTCTGTACATTAGGACACTATTGTCTTACAACTGCACCCCCTTACATAAAGCCACAACACAAGCATCAAGTCCTGGTTTTAATACACTGATTCACAGCAATGACTCAACATACTGGTGTGCACATTTAAGTTCTTTTTGTAAGGAAACAGACAAAATAGTCTTCTCTAAAATTCTTCTGCATATCTTGAATCATCGAACTTAACTGCATTCAGCCCATTTTTCAAACTGCTTTGAGACACCTGCTTTAGTAGAGCCCATATGGTGCAGTGCATGCTTGAATTAAGGGCTCAGCAACCAACCCTCCCAGCACTTGCTTTCCTACATCATCAGACCTCAGCAGGGAAGATGGAAGGGATGCAAAAGGACCTGGTCCACTCCCCAGACTGGTCTCCACTGGGGAACAAAGCCCTTAGGGAATTCAGCATCCTGCACCTAAATTTAGCTTTTGTGAGCACTTCCAAGCACCTCGGCCTTAGACATGCAGCCCTATAAGCAGGATGACAGGATGACCTAGGTAGGTCTTCCCTGAAGCTGAGTAGGTTTATCCAAGTGAATAAATAGAACAGAAACCCCAAAAGTGCCCAGCCCCATGTTCCACAAAAGAATCCAGCTCCCCAGAAAATAATCATTAAACTTCCATAGACCCTTCCTTTTGAACAAACACCATCTTAGATGACTTACACTTTTATTAGTATATACTGTTTTGCAGACAACCTCGAAACACTGCACTTTCCCACTGGTGCAGGTCAACTCTGGGTTAATAATCTTCTGTTTCTGAGCTGCTATGGGTCTGCCAGTGCAACTGGAACTGAAACTCAGTGCTCCAAGCAACACAGTAAAGCAAAGGTTATTTATAAGTGACTGATACAAAATTCTTCTGAAAAGCCCTTCAAACACCCACTTTAGGACTCCACAGACTAGACAAGAGCAATCTCATGTTCTAGTGGCATCTAATCATTTTAGACAGATTACTCTGTCTACTCCTATGTAACAATGATGTTCTGTCTGTCCTCTTCACCCACAAATTGCCATAGAGAGCGCACTACATAGCTGCTGTTTCTGGCAGTGACATATCTGTCCTATGACGCAGCATGTGGGGCTCCTATTCCCTCTCTTGCAATGGGAAGGCGAGATGCACCACACAAAAAATAAATACATAAATAATAATCCATGCCTTATCAAGACAGACAAGGATAAGCTCAGGCCAATACTTGTTTACCTCCTTGCTTGAGGGGAGAATCAATTTAGCAAAGGTTTCTGATGGAGGAAAGATTGAATTTCTTGTTTGCTTCTCTTAATCACACACACTTTTTAATTACAGCAACTGTAAATGTATAGACCAGATCAGCAGGAGTAAGGGACTGATGTTTAGAAACACATAACACGCTACCTTCTACCAAAATCAACAGAGATCAGAGAGATGATGACAAGAGACCCAAAAATCAATGGGAATTAGGTGGCTAACTACTTGTAAAATACTGGCTGTCAGTCCTTGGGGCGAGGGCTCTGCAGTGGTCAGAAGGGAGCTCTGAGACGATTAACTGTCTCAAAGGGCAGTAGACTCTTCCCAGCTTCCAGTCTGTCCATCTCTTGTCATTGGCACTTAGCCACATTGTACATAGCCAAGTACAGGTACACCCTAACTCCATGTAGACTATACGCTTAGACCTGCCCAGTCAGTTTGTAAATCCTTTTCTTCTTTGACAGAGAGGTGCGGTAGGAATTAAGGCAATAAAGATGTGAAGTGAGGGGAAAAAAAGATGAAGGAAGCTGACCTTTAAGGTTATAAAGCACACCACATTTCATTTCTGTAATATTTCCTTAAGTGAAAAAACTCTCAGCAGTTCTCCCAGAAGCAGTGTTTGGGGATGCCCCCTAACATGAGTTGCAGAGCAGCTTTCCAACCTCAAAAGCTTTCACTGGAAAAACACAAATGTTTTGCAGAAATTAAGGCAGGGCTCCTTGTTGGTTCTCAGTTTGCCTCGTAGAGTAACAGGGCTGTTGTGCCAGGGGACGAGGACAGACGCAGGAGTCCAGAGCTTCCAAAATATGCACCACCTCCTGTCTGGTTTGGGGTTGGGACCATGTCAGCCAGCACAATGATCTAAAAATCCCAGCTGAAGTCTGATGACTGGACAATCACAAATCCCTTCCAGGTATAAAACTGGAAAAGAAGGGGTGAGAGCTGCAACATGCGTTCCATATTTGTAGAGCACACTCTGCTTCAAACCACGCTGAAGGAAAAATGACTTCCAAAAGCAGGAGAGGCACTACTACCATAAATTGCCTCTCTACTCAAAGGGAGCACAAGCACCATGATGACAGCAGCGTGGCATTTTGTTCTGTACAGGTATAGAGTTCCCAACCATGAGAATACACATCGCTATCAAAACCTTAAAAATCATTCCAGAAACTAACAGGCAGCTGATGTAAATCATGCAACCCAGACTTCATATAAACGTTTTTATTAGTGCTCAACTGCAGATCTGGATTCAAGTCATGGGTCTAATGCAAACTCTCTGAGCTCGATCGGGTTTCTGTTTTTCAGTTTCCCAAAAGGGGAACTGAGATAAGGACTCCAACCTTCCCCCCGCTAAAGCTGTTTCAAGAAATGCTGTATACAAGAAGGAACAAAGCTTTTATTCACTGTTCTTAAAGTCATGCTTTGACTTTAGCTTTCCATTTAACACAGAATATGGCTCCAAATTACAAAACTGACTGCACCACCTATTCTGTTCACTGCCTGGAATTTCTGCCTAGAACAGCTTCTCCTGCTTGCTTTTGACCAACTGTCATTACCCTTCATTTACTACGTAGCAGGACTTCAGCACAAGAAGCCGATTTGGAAGCAGTCACATAGCTGGTGCGCAGACATATTGTTCTGCTGATGTTCCCATGCCCAATCCTTTTACGCGCTCCTATACTGTCTTGCCTGAGATCCAACACCATATGCATTTAAATAAGTTGCTCTTTAATGTTTCAAAACCTGATTTATTAGTTGCTCACACTCCATCTGCCTTGAAAAACTGCAGCGTGCCTTCACTTTCACAGGCTGTACAAAAGGTTGAGGTTCAATTTGACTCTACTTTATCATTTGATCAGTGTGTCAGCCACATATGTAGTCTCCTTTCAGCTACAGAAATTGTTTAAAATGCATACTTTTCTTTCTCTTCCCTCTGCCCCCCCCCCCCCCCCCCCCCCCCGGCCACACAACTCAGCAGCACGCACTTTGATTAATGTATTTGTCAGCTTGCATATTTACTGTTTTGTTGGTTTCCCTAAAACTACTGTGTACAGATACAAGCCCTTCCAGAGCATGGCTGTAGCATAAACCCTTATCCAAAGCCAGAGAACATGCTAGAGCTAATGAACTGTGATTACTCTCACACTGCATTCACTTTTCAGCTATTCTGCTCTCAAAGCTTTCTTTCTTTATCTTATCTCCTGTAGCTGCAAATGGCTCCTACCTGAATTTTTTATATTCCTGACATGTTTCCTATTCAGTTTTAATGTCAGAAGAAAAAAACCCAGCAAGCTAACAGAGAAAGCAAGTGAAGCAAGACAAAGATAGTCTTGATAGACTATCATTGATTGTAAGAATATAAAACAAACTGTTTAACTCTTAAAACTTCCCTCACTTCATCGTCCTTTTCAATACTCACTCAGAAGTTCACAGCCATTTCAGACATTGGAATCCGTAGTTACAGCAAGGTACATCTGGCGAGGCCACAGGCTCGCATGATGTTTGACAAGACTGCATCTCCCCTCACACACTTCTGAGATGGGGCAGCTTTGCTACAGCCCCTCTTATGGGTCTGATATAGGAAATAATGAAATAAACAGTGTAAAATGTTGTACAGTATTCTAGAAAAAGTACACACAGAAATACTTGATTTTTTACATGTGCACAGAGGAAGGAAACAGGATTCAGAAAATGTACTCAGCTGGGACTACAGTAACCGTCATGTTGCCCACGAAAGCTGTCATAGATTTGTTTTCCACATATTAATGAATGCATCAGTTCTAATGAAGATAAATTTGCCTGTTTTTTGACAAGTCTTGAAAATGTTACAAACCTGGCATGTAAACCAGGGCAAAATAAATCCTACTTGGCTATTCAACAGTGATACCTCTATAAATTTATAACAACAAACGAATGTCCTTACTCCTCACCCGCGCATACAGTAGTGGGACTTAATTCATTTTCCAGCAATATGCAGAATGATCCCTACTAACAACAAGGGTTTTCCTCAAGGGAACCAAAATGGATTGTCCACGCCAGCACACAAAATGCACAAAACAACTCCCTGTGCCAGCAGAAATTGTCAGAGTGCTCAGAGTATGACCTGTCAGGCAGCATTTTTCAACCTGTTCATCCATAATCTCTTTTAGATGGGTTTCCCCACCTCCTTATCTTCCTTGCTTTGTTTTGCCTGAAATTCAATCTAAGATGAATTAGACTTTCGAAAACAACCAACGCCATGGCTATTAAGTCACACTGGAAATTCTAGACTCCTGTGTTAATTTTGCTACAGCTTTTACTTCTTGCATTTTAATGCAAAACTGCTTCCCCCCAGAGACTGTCACTGATATTGGCACGAAATCGCATGGGGCTGTAACAGAACTCAAGCACCAATAAAAAGGAGGGTAACTCAACCCTCAGCAGACATTAGCAATTGCAGGAAAACAGCCAGAACTTTAATCACAGTTCTTTCAGATGCAGCCAGGGATTTCGAAGTGCTGTTATTCTAGGATATGACCCTAATACAGTCCTTAATCAGAGCCATTGCTAGTACAAGAATAACCTGGTGACTTTAATAAAGCGCAACTTCATAGGAACCAATACGTCAGAATCACACTGTGTCTAATAAACTCCAGAAAGAATGACCAGTCCTCTCCATATGTTTTTGTACATTTCTACAGACAATAAAATTAAAACTTCTCCTAAGCAATGACCAAGAACTATGAGTTTCACAGAAATTCCTTAAGAGTGTTATTTAAATTATCTTTTTACTTATTGTTACTGCTGTGCAGGTATCATGGATAAGAAAAGCTCTACAGGTACATGTTGAAAAATCTATTCAAGGTAGCAACAATTTTCTTATTTTAAATTTTAATTAAAAACATTCAACAGCCATAAGCTAAAGAAGTCAAGATCTGAATGTTTCAACTTCATCAGAAAAAAAAAAAAATTGTGGTTTCTGCTGATTCAGCGGACTGTCAACAGTAACTATCTAGCTCGGTAGAGTCTCGCCTACATCTTGGAATACTTTGTATTATAATTTCACAATGAAATGAAATACACGCTCTTTTGTTCAACCACATGAAGCAGAAGTGTGCACACTAGTAGAGAGCAACTAAAAACAGCAGAAGCAAACAGTAAACCTGGCATCAAATGCATACTTTAAAAGAAGGCTGAGGAACGGGCACAAACTGAAGTTATTCCTATGCCTTGGAACATGGAAGATTCTTCTTGCAGTAACACTGAAAAGTCTGGACAACACTATCTCCAAGCTGTGTTGTATCATCTATAACAACGTTATATGGTCTGCAAATCCATCGTTCTCTCTCTCTCTCTCAAAATAGATATAAGCTATTCTCCACCTGAAAGGAGTACTGAGTTCAGAGGTCCCCCTCTGCTGTGGTCCTAACCTTTCAGCTTCAAACAGCCACAAAACTTACTTTGAAAACTACTGTTCATCAAGAAAAATCAGAAGTAGAAGAAGCTTTAGCTGATGGAGTATTCAGAAAGCACCTCCCTCCCTCTCCCCATTTTTCCCCTGCAAGGGCTACTTACAAGTGGAAAGCAGCCAAACTGTAACACAGGAAAAGGTTGTTATTCAGAGCGACACTCAGTAATACAAAGGGTCCCACAACACAGGAGAAACTGCAGATCTAAAAGGTTTCCCACCTCCCACTGAATTTTAAGATTGGTATCATGCTCCTACAGCAAGGCGTTGTGTTGCAGGGCATGAAGCAACAAGTTATTGGCTGCTGCCGAGCCACGGGCAGGCACCAATCCTCAGCATACACTGCACCCCAGCAGCCACCAGCAGGCAACGGAGCCCATCAAGCATGTTCTCTGCAATTATGATGACTGTGCTTCAACCTATGAAATTAAGACATGAATTAAAGCTGTGAGAGTATCAGCTAAATGTTCTTTGCTCTTTCTTAACAGGAAATGTACATACTCCTTATTAATGGGATTATTATTTTTTTTTTGTAGGGCTGATGCTTGAATCAGTTTTCCATGATTTTTTTCAGAGCAGTGAAAATCTAAGGATTTAGGCATGAAAAATGACTATGTGCCTCTCACCACCAGCCAGCTGCTGGAGTGAAGATTTTTCCCCAACACACTTGGAAAAAAAAAAAAAAATCCATCATAATTGACCAGATGAGATATTAGGAGGAATCAAAACAAAGCTGGAAACAATTTGGTCTCAGATGATGACCTCTGTCTAATGTAAAACAGCTTTATACCACTAAAGTAAAACTATACTCTGTAAACAAGCCATATAGTAACTGATTAAAACGATAATTTTGCCTGTAGAGCTGCGATTACAGTGGCGACTTTGGTTGTAGAGGGTAAGACTCCCTAACATCCCTAACTGACATCGCTGTGCTGGCAGAAAGCTGTGAATAGCTGTAGTGCTGTAAACTCTGCCAGAGGACTGTTACCCATTACCAGAACGCAACGTGACATGCCTTTCATGGGATCATCACAGATGAAGGTGGAAAAATATCCTCTCTGTTCCCCTGTGAATAAATGACAAAGCTTTCCAACACATTAGATGAGCTGGCTTGCTATGCTACCACTTAAAGGCTCCAGAAAAGAATGGTGCAGAGAGGCAGCTGAAATCAGAAAATATCATACAAACATCCATTATTCTTAAAATAATGGGCTCCAGGAACAAAATTGTTTAAAGTGCTATCTTTGACATACTTAACATACCTTAAGCCAGACCTCCAAGTAACCCATTACTATTTTTACATCTCTCTCTTTATCACAAAACATACTTTCCTAAATTACAGGTTTAACCATGCCCATGTTCAAGGGACTACTGCTCCGTTCTCTTTCCAGCAACAACTCACATGACCCAGTGCTACACACTTAGCACTGCAGCAGAGCCTCCTTTTCTGACCATCTGCTTGTTGAACTAATTCAAACTCTTACCAGTTTTACCTACAAGAAAAGACACTCCAAGCTTCAAGAAGACAGGTACAGCTTCACCAGGGGAGGGGGAAAAAAGGCAGCACAAAGAAGCTGGTCTAACAATGAGAGAAATGTCAAGAAATAGAAATGTCAGATCCCTTAGGGTGGAAAAAAAAATATATTCCAACTCCAGTTCATCTCCAAGTACTGTATTTTGTAATGAAATTACACTCTATAGTCTTCCTTCAGGGAAAACCTGTTCCAACTTATCAGACTGTTGTTTTTTTAAAGTTCAAAACAAATGCAAGAACATCTATACAGCATTCATGCTGTAGCTGTCAAGAACTGCATTTAACTCTTTGCAAGCAAAAATATGTGAAACTTGCCACCAAAACCTGCAAAATGGCTCAATATGGAAATAGTTCAAACTATCTTTATGCTCCCCAGGTGCTTCCCACTTATGGCATCTTTCCTCTGTTTTTTTAATCACTCTTCAAAATGTCCCAAACAGTTTGCTTAGCAAATCGAATGCTCTCCTGAATCCTCCAAAAGCCTTTGCGGTGCAGTCAGGTAGGATGGTGTTCCTCGTATCTTTGGCAGAGCCAGCTCATGACTCTGCTAGCTTGCCTTTTTTTCTTTTAAAATAAAACCAAACCCCCAGGCTCATTCACACCTAGGAAAACTGGACACTGATCTACAGCTGCAATATGGAGGTGGTGATGTAAAACAAGTATGTAGTAGTTGCTTCCCATCCCCTGAAACATTTCATTCTGCATACAAACAGCAGCAGATCACCCTCATTTCAAGCACTGCCAGACGCCTTCAGCACAGCTGGGATACAAGGTGGCTGAAGCAGCCGTGGTTTGTTCTGCAGTGGCATGGCCAAGAGGTAATGCAACAGGAATTTTCACAGACAGGCCTGGGCTCTCCCTGGCACACACCAAAAGAGTAAACCAGAAGAGACATCCTGAGTGCTCTCAGGCACAAAATCTTCTGCTATCACAGGTTTCACACCATCAAGCTCTATACCATAAACCAGAAAACTACAAAAAGTCAAAACTCTCTTACGAACGCCAAGCATTTGCTTACTGGCCAGGTCATTTGTGCAAAACGCTACAGTCTTCAGTCACCTCATGCAACGAAATCCTTATTATTAAAGGCAAGATACTGCAGAAGTTTGTGTTGACTCAACTGAAACTTATTTCTTTATGGGCATATCTACTTGGATGAGCTCGTACAGATACTACAGGAGGAAAAGGGTTATTAGCTCAAGCACAGAAGTGTGCTAAGCAGTAACGTGACCTCCAGCACGCAGCTGGTGTTGCCTCTAGCCACTCAAGAGGTTGGGTAGAGCGGACATTATCATCCACTTGCATCCATAAAAGACATATTTCTATTTTCCATGTACGCTATTGAGAAAAGGGGCTTTAGCAGAAGAACACTCCTTTTCAGATTTACCACAGGCATATTAAATGGGTCTGTACAGAACAATGACCACAAAGATTTTAGAGTTCAATGTGTGTCTTCTATGATCAGGTGAGAAAACTGGTATCATTCTGTTAGCTTGCTTAATTTCTGCCTGGCAGTATTAGCAAACTTGGTCAAATTCAAATAAGAAAATTTGTATTTTGGTAGCTTCGTCAGTACTACATGTCTATACAACAGACAATGCATAAGGCAGTAATGAACTAAGGTTCTTCTTTTGCAAATAAAAGCACCAAACAGAAAATAAAAAATAAAATCAAATTCTAAATTAAGGAGGTCTATGAATTTGCTTCCCCCTATTAAAGAGAGAAGATCTAATTGATTGGGTATGTACTGCTCATGCACCAGTCCTCATAGCATCCAGGCTTTTGCAAGAGAGAGCAAGATGAGGATCCAACATTGGCAGAGAAGCTGCTCTGATCAACACATTTCAAGACCAAACACACTGTGGTATGTCCAATCTTCTCTATCACAAATTCCTTTAAGACTTTAAAGTCACCAATAAGCCTGTGAAATAACTTCAAATTGACCCTCTACAGACACTACTGCAGGCCCAAATCCATTGCCGTTGAGGCCAGGAGAGCCTCTCTCTTGCCTTCCCAACCAGCCCCTGCCATGTCTGCTTTCACCTGAGAGCCACAGCCTCCAATTTAAACATAAAAGAGCACATTTTCAGTTATTTCTACAGTATGCTTAGTTACTCACAAAATAACAGCCAAAAAACTTGTATCCATTTAGTTAATTGTTTACCTTGTAAAGTTTAATTACTTTTGTTCATATAAATGAAATTTATGTCCCCCTTCCGGCTGATAAATTAAAAAAATGCTTGTTTGTTGGTTGTTTTTTTTTCCTGGTTATTATTCTTCTGTCTCATTATTCTTAAGGAATTGTTCTTTATTAGCAAAATCAGTTGTACGGGTTAGTTGGATATTTTTGGAGCAACTATTCATTATGTTTTAATATTTTAAGATTTTTATTCTCTTCTTTAAAACCATTTACAAGCTGGAAATGTTTACTAGCTGCCGACTGAATGCATTTAGTTACCAATGAAAACCTCAACTCCCTTAATTCAAAGCCAGCAGGATGGTTTAATTTAATTTCTTTGATAACACCAAGCATGCTCACTGTAATGACACTGGAAAAAAAATGTAAATGAGTACAATTGAAGATACTACAGATCATAAATACTATTTAAGAGCTGCAAGGAAAAAAGCTGTCTTGCACAGATCTCATAGGCAAAGGCAGTAACTTGCACCTACAGGCTGAAAATGAAAACAAACCAAAACAAATCATGGAATGGTTTGGGTTGGAAGGGACCTTCAAGACCATCTAGTTCCAGCCCCCCCGCCACGGGCAGGGACACCTTCCACCAGCCCAGGTTGCTCCAAGCCCCGTCCAGCCTGGCCTCGAGCACTGCCAGGGATGGGGCAGCCACAGCTGCTCTGGGCAACCTGTTCCAGTGCCTCACTGCCCACATGGTAAAGAATTTCCTCCTTATACCTAATCTAAATCTGCCCTCTTTCAGTTTAAAACCATTCCCCCTTGTCCTATCGCTACAGGCCCTACTGAAATGTTTCTCCCCGTCAGTACTTAAAGGGGGCTTATAAGAATGAAAGGCCACTTTAAGGTCTCCCTGGAGCCTTCTCTTCTCCAGGCTGAACAGCCCCAACTCCCTCAGCTCGTCTTCCTAGGAGAGGTGCTCCAGCCCCCTGACCATCTTTGTGGCCTCCTCTGGACTCGCTCCAACAGGTCCGTGCCCTCCTTATGTTGGGGGCCCCAGAGCTGAATGCAGGTCTGCAGATGGGGTCTCACCAGAGAAGAGCAGAGGGAGATCACTGCAATGCGTTTGATGGTGGTTGCAGTCTGCAGTTAAGGGTAAATCAATCTTCCCAAGTCCTCAGCAAGGTACAGGATGCTACTGGAGCAGCAAGCAATGATGAGACTCCTTTCAAAAACTAGCACAGAGCAAATGGGGAGCAAGTACTGTCCTTCTGTCTTCAAGGAAAACATCAACCTCTCTACAACTTGAAAAGAAAAAGGCAAACCCCTTCTGACCTCCAGTCTTCACTGCATTTAAATAAAACTGTTTATGGGTGTTTGGAGATATAAAAACCAAAGTCTCAGTCCGCCATTAATATTTTAATTGAAAACATGAATATTCATGATCATTTTGTTTCTTCAGAGGACAAGATAGGATAATTAAATAATCCCAATATGTAAATGTGTTACTATCATGACACCTTGCCTTCATCTACATTACAAAACCAAGGCATTTTTAGCTCTTTCATTATTTATGTAATTCTGATTCTTTTGGGGTTTTTTTTTTTCCTTCTAGACTAACTAGAGCACTTTCTCAGTTACAGGCTCGGTAATTACGGACTATTTCAAAGTCATCTGCCTCTCCCGACTTTGGCAGTTTCAGAGGATTTTTATTTAGGGGCTGTTTTGGTATGATGCATCTTCTGTTTCCAAGCTGATTTCAACAGCACCGCAAACACCTGATATTTGCCACAAGCCCAGGAGAATGCAGGCAAGCACAAAGTTTTTTAACAATTTCCTAATTTCTCAGACTTCAACAATGCTTCAGTAACAAAAATGTATTTGTTTCTATGAAAGACAACAGCAGCTGCTTTCTAAAATGAATAAATTTCTTCAATTTGCAGCTATAAGCAACAACAGAAAACTCTGGATGATTCCAGCAAGTCTTCCCTGTAATTGCCTTGAACTCCCCCCATCTAAATACAAACTGAACTGAAAACCTAAAGCAGGTCAGATGAGAACAAAATACTGGAAAGGATTTCCAGGGTCATTAACTTCACCCTTCAACTTCTCTGAATACAACCACCTGCACCTCCCTTGGCATACCTATCTCAAGCTCAAACCAAGTTTCTTCCCTTCACTGTTCAGACCTCACTTGTTAGAAACCTTTTTCCAATTTCCAGATTAAATTCATTTTTGGCCAGTTTATTCCCATATGTGGCAACACCATTTTTCAGGCAATAGCTCTTTACCACCCTTCAAAGTGCCCAATACCTTTTATAGGCAAGTATATCCCCCTTGAGACTACTTTACTCCAGCATGAAATAGTCTTTTTCACCATTATAAGCAACCAGAAACTACATCCAATATTTCAAATTACTTCTAATCAAAGACCTGTACAGTGACATTAATAGTTTCCAGTCTCTGCTGGAAATACCCTGCCTTTGCCGCATTTGCCTTTTTCTGAGCAGCAACGCTTTGGCAGCTCACAATCATTCCGTAATCAACTAGTACCACTTATCCTCCATCTTTCCCAATTGATTAGCTCCTAGTTTAGAGCTGATTTCTCTTACCAATCCCCAGATGCATGACCCTGCATTTAGTGCTACTGAATTTCATCCCCTTTATTTTACTCCAGTTCCTAAGGTCATCCAGCTTTTGTAGGTTATTTCATCACCACCACCACGCTGGCCATCACCATAAGGAATGAAAGTCATTGAAATATTTCCTAAAATGAACCTAATGAGAAAGCACAGTCCTGGAGGCCAGTGAAAGACATCAGGTAGCAGTCTGCCAGTAAAATACATCATTTGAGAACTGTATTTGATAGAACTTCCACTAATTTTGCATAACGTGACCTCTTACAGAATTGAAGGCTCAAATCGACAGCAAGGGAAGGACAACTCAGAAAGGAGTGAGCAGCTGCTGACAAAGGGAAACCATTCCCAAGAATACACTACCACTACAAAAAATTCAAGCAGCTGTTGAAAAGTACTTCTGGTTTTAAAATCAAGTAAGTTTGGGAACAACAAATCCTGCAGTAAAAGCCAGTACTGTTGCGAATAGAACATCCCAGCAGATAGCTCCAAGGTGCAACACAGAGAAAAGCAGATGCTTAAAAGCCTTCCATTGCCCTTGGCTCACCTGAAGTGACCTTCCTACTTGGAATATTTTCTACGTGAAACCACTTAGCCACTGAGATGCAAGTGACAGTCATGGTGGTTGCTACACATCTGAAGCACTTCAAATCTGGACTGGTGTTACTGGACTTTCTTGACATGGGTTGAGCATGGCAGTCTGATGATATGGATGTCCTGCTAGGTAAACCAGATGGGTACATTCTTTTCTTCCCTTTGGCTTTATTTGGTCCATTTCAATAGCGAGGGGAAAAAAAGTAACTTTAAAAAGTAATTAACCTCTCCATTTATTTTAGAAAACCAAAAGCAGTACACTGAAACAGACCAGTCTTTGCTGGAAGTCTGACTTTATCGCAGAGCCATCAGTCCCATGACTGACTACCCAAAACAGTAGATCAAATAATCTGGAGCAGCTACGCTGGGGAAAAAAAAGCATCAGAAGCACTTGAGGCAGTCAAACCACAGAGCTTCCCAGCACTGTTCAGAGAGCTTTCAAGTCCCCTCCAATACAAAGGTACTTACCATGGATACCATGGAAAGGGGACAACAGCTGCTGTCTATTTGTGCTGTCTTGCCAATGCCTGCGATCATTGCTGAAGCTGGAACACTGACATTTCCTGAAGAGTTTAATCGTGTCTGGTTTGGCTTTCCTAATCGGTACCACAATAACAGATCCTTCCTGGCACGTATCTAACAAGCATGGTTTTCAACACCTGCACAGGTTTTACTCAAAATGGGTATTTTTATACATCACTTCTTTACCTGAAGGTGACTATCACCTTTGATAATCTCAGCACATATACAAGTCTTGGAGGAAGCAATGAAAAGCCGTTTGAGTTACTCAGGCTTTTAGCAAAGGTGCTCATGCAAAAGTGGGTTACGGCATGTCTGTAACTACTGAAATCAGCTGGGTATAGAGATGCCCAAAAAGGTATTGAACAAGCTGGATCTGCAGGAAAGAAGCAGGATGGTCAAACGCAGTCCACACTGTTCTCCAGATCTGCCCATGAGCTAAGCAAGCTTCCCTCTGCCTGGCTGTGCTGTGCCATGCCGACATGCTGGTCTTCCCAGGAGTGTCTCAACAGCACACTTCATTTCCTAACATGGGAAAGCTCTCATACTTTTAACGGTTATGATCAAAAAAAAGCCGTGAAGCACCAGGAAAACACAAAAATATTCTCATCTCCCAGCTGGGGACATAGTTCAGTGTGTTTATTTCCAGGCTGCCATCAGCAAGATTTCCTTCGGGTGATGCAACTGTTGCTGATTTAAGTATCCAGTTCTGGACTGTGGCACTTGTTCAGGAGCCACTTTGAAATATAAAGTCCTTAACTTCCAAAATATAGCTTCAAAGAAAAATTAAAAAAGCAGTTGAGAGAAGCACCAAAGATTACTTCCACCTGCTCCAATATTCTCCCACTAAATGAAGAAAACCACAGGGACTGAAAATTCTAAGTCAAAGATGAGGAGCAGCAGCACTGAGGAATTAATCAATGAAATTACGTGAAAAACAGAGAAATGGAGTTACAGTTCTTTTCAAAACAGCAAAATCCAAAAACATATACAGAAAGGAAAAGTAGTGAGAGTTGTCAATGAGCTCTGGTCAGAGACATCTCGGTATTTGAATCTACCTGCATCTCCCACCAGCAGATGGTACAGACCGTGCCAAACTTATGCATCCTCTGGCCTGTTTCACTCACGTATTTCAATCACATAGTCCAGCCATATTGACTTATTCCTCCAAATACACGCATATATATACACACATATGCACATCAGTCCTTTCTCCACCCCACCCCCCACTAATTAAGTCAAGCACACTACGCAACCATAGCAAGATGTTAATTTACTGATTTGATTTAAATGTATCCTAGCTACGTCAATCTCCTCCCTCTAGATCATCAGAACAACCTTCACTCCTTTAAATAAGGCCGGGGATGCAATAATTTCCTTCACCTTTTCGCATATGCAGATAGGAAAATTATCCAGACATCCATCAGAATGTCTTGCAACAGCAAGAAACTCATTTTAAGCCACTTTGCCGCATATGCGACCTGAATACACAATCTGATCCAATGCAATAAACTTGCTGAAGATTACTACATCCCTCACCACAATGCCTGGCAGCGCAAAAGGAAAAAAAGCATCTGAAATAGCAACAGAAAGATTGGTCCATCCTTGTCCACATGTGCTGGCTGACACTCCCTCTTTTGCAGCAGATGCTATGTCAGAACCTGGATGCATTCTGAAAGACTATGAGAACATAAAACACGGCATATTACTGACATGTAGGAATGGTACATGAATCCAGCTGTACATGGACAGAAACATGCCACAAATCCACATTACTTTCCTCATCAGAACACGAGGGGAATGAAGGAATCTGTAGAAAGCAAAATAGTATATTTCGTACCACAATAGCATTCAGAGTTTGTGGGATCAAAAGTCAACCCAGAAAAGGCAACAATGTCAAATGCTTCAAAGTAAAAATTAGAAATAAGTGTATAAAAGTAAGTACATCTTCCTTACAAGTTGGTTTTACAAGACTTGTAAAAAATGATGCAGTGTACAGTAGAAAAAGTATCAAATTCATACCCTGCAGGTCAGCTAACCCATCCTAAACCAAGGTCTGGAGGCAATTTGTGGTCCATGAAATTCAGATGGGTCACGTAAGCTGACTTTCCTAGTTTGCAGCTACTAAACTGCAATAAAGAGATGCCACAAATAAACTGACTACTTTCCCACCACCTCTTTTTTGCAACTCCGGAGCTGTCACAGGACTGTTAAATGACTGAAGACCATCACTTGGGGGGGGGGGAACACCCACAAAACAATATTGAGAAGTTCTTCCAGCAATAAAGATAAAAATGAAATTTATGACTGAACCAAATGCTATTTCTTCATAGACAATATCTGCCAGCCCTCGCAAAAACTACAGACCTAATATTTCCGCTCTGGGCCATATGTGCCATTCTCAGGCAAAAATAAATTTGTTAACAAGTCTGCAATAGCAGTTGGCACTTGCTTATGCCAGTCTGTACTAACATCTTGAGACCCTCTTTAATAAGAAAAAAAAATAAAAAAGATAATGTTTCAGGAAAGTATAAAACCAGCAAAACATGCCTAAGACTTAGGGGAGAAAAAACCCCAGTAATTCAAGGAAACACTTTGAATTCTTCTACTAATAGACAACAGAAATGTTGGCAAAGTTTGTTGTTCATAAGCTTAGGGATCATCCAAGGGTCCTGAACATTTTAAACATTCAGTGTGACCATCTGTCATTGACATAGTCACTGAACAGAACGAGCAATTACTGAAGCCCTTCTCAGACATAATGTGTCAACCGTACCTAGTTTGGCTGCCAAGAGAAATCAAGTTAAGGACTATGAAAGCAGACTGCCCTTATGGGGAGTGAGACCTCTCCACCTGAGAAGGTCAGCAGAGGCTGGGAAGCAACAAGCACCCAAAAATCCTGCAACAGTCCTCTGGTGCTCATCAGGTTGTGCACCATGTTTTTGTACCTGCTGGTATCTCATGCTCCGTGTCCTGTTCTGCACAGCAACAGAGGATAAGCAAACCACACAGAATAAGGATGGTTGCAATAAGGACTTGGTCAGAGTTTACAAACATGTTGGCAGGTCACCCAGGAGCAGCAAAAGCAGCCAAGTGCCCAAGTTTAGTGCTGAACTTGTCTTAAGGGCTTCACAAATATGACCCATCAGAATCATGTGCAGGCAGACTCTGCCCTACCTTCAGCACAGCTACACTGATAGGCTCAGGGATACGTTTAAACTGCAGAGAACTGACACATCTTCTAATAAGAAGAATGAGCACTGCTGACATTCCTAACTGCTTTCAAGTTTTGCCTCACCAGCCCATGCTCCAACATAAAAGGAGAAAAAAAATGCAGCAGACTACAGAACAATCCTTTTAAGTAACCTCTGAACCCTGCAAAACAAAAATCCCAACATTTCCTCATGGAAATTCACAAAGCTAAAATTATTCACAGACCTTAGGGCTGGAAGGATCATTAGATCATTTAGACCGGCCTCTTCTAGCTAAGAGTCCATTCAGTTTTACTCAATAGCTTGTTTTTAACTAGACATCCAGGTAGCATCTAGAGATGATTCAGCCAGGCAGAGAACCGATCTCCCCCCTTACTTTGCTGTAGTGCTACATCAGCTCATGTTCAAAGACTGCATCTAGTTTGATTATATCTCACTTCAGCTTCAAGCTACTCTTTTCTTACATCTTTGTGCACCAAAGAAAGAAATAGTCCTTCAGTACTCTTTGTAGTACCTTTGAAGGTACTTCATCTTCTTTTCATTATTTTTTTTTCCCCTGGAGACAGTAGAGGACTCTGTTTTCTGTATTCTTTAACTGTAATTAGCTCTCCTCTGTACCCGTCCAATTTTTCACCATTATTTAAAGAGTGCAGGGAGCAGTCTAGGTGTAGGATCAGTATGACTGCTTAAGTGTTCTTCAGAGTTGCTGCTTTCAGGAAAGAGTGTTTACTCTCAGTTCTCCACCATGTAAAATTTTATTACTGGTTGAACAAAACTGGTATCAGAACAGACAACAATTCATAAAGGTGTCCGATCAT
Source organism: Falco cherrug (assembly GCF_023634085.1). NCBI lineage: Eukaryota > Metazoa > Chordata > Aves > Falconiformes > Falconidae > Falco > Falco cherrug. The sequence goes on from NC_073701.1 coordinate 62,086,720, forward strand.
TCTGCATGTCACAAGTTGCAGCATGGGAAATTCTGATTGAATTTCAGGGCAGGGGAGGAGGAATCTTTGAGTGGTGAAGCACAGGAATCTCCATCTTTGGAGATCTTAAGAACTCAACCGGACAAAGTCAGAGCAACCTGATCTAACTATGCTGAGCAGCGCACAGGACCAAAGACCTCTAGAAGTCCCCTCCAACCTTGTTTTGGTTGGATAATAAGTAATAATTAAATATTATTTTATTTAATAACTATAACAGATATAAATATACTATGACAGAAAATAACTATGACAGAAAGGCTGAGCAGACTCCTAAAGCCATCCTGAATCAAGACAACAAGAAGTCCATGTGGTACCCAGGATGCTGGAGACACCATGGCTAACACGGCTATAGCTATCTTCTACTTATTTGGTCGGCAGTCAGCTGATGGAGCAGCGTGTCTTTGCTGACGAGCCATAGGAGCACACTGTAGACAAAGGATTAGAAATGTAAAACCTATGATATAGGTGTCAAATTAGAGTAACCTCAAAACCTGGAAGGGAACTGTTAACCAGATGCTTTCATCTGGCTCAAAGTCCCTATGTAGCAACAGTGGGAACTGGCATTGCTGCCTGTTTCTGCCCAGTAGTGACCAAATAAGATGCAGTAAAAATATAAAAGAACATACTAAATCGGTGCAGTATGGTGATTACTCCACTGTATGAACCACAAGCAGGACATGAAGGATGTCAAGCCCTTTCTGAAGCCCTGTACTGGCAAGGTCACTGGACTGGCCATCTAGTAACTCCAGTTAATGAATTATTTTAACCCTAGGCACAAAATACACAGTGAACAACTACATCCCATACCAATTCCCAATAAAGACCTCACCAAAGATCTGTATGCTCATTAATTATCTAATGTTACAATATAACTTGCTCTGAATAAACTATCAGCACTGCTGTGAAGAGCCAGAAGAGGTGCTGTAAGAAGCAGATGTTACTGTGAAGCCTCTGAAACCAAGTTTTGGAGAATAAAGGATCCAAAACGGAAAGAATTCAGTGTCCAAGCTTCTTAAAACCTACATTCCGACAAAGTTTTTTAGAAAATATATTTAATGGACCTAATAGTTATAATAAAAGTGGTAAAGGAAAGCACCAAGGTAGAGAAGGTGGAAATTGGTAACATGACTGTGCAGTGGTTAATGAACTAAAGGAGAAAAAAATAATTACTTATGCTGAAAGCAGAACTTCTGGACTGCAAAAAGGTAACTAATCAAAATCCTTATGGGCGAGTTAAGGAGATATTCCTACTTATTCTTTATTCACAACTGCACAAAAGTTAACGTGCAAAAAAGATGCTGATGGAACTAGAGATGGAAGTTATTACCAACACACAGGAGAATCTGATACTCTTGATCACTGGAGGAATAGAATGTAATTTGATCCTGCATATTTCAGTGCATCCAGGTGCTAATAATTTTTGCCATGAGGTAAAGACTGCATGGCTTGAAACTTTAGAAGACAAATTCAAGTATATCCATCAATCACAGAAGGACTCGGGACCACCCAGTGGATGCAGCCATAAAAGCAAACGTGATCCAAGATACAGAGGCGTACTGTTTCCAGTAAGGTCAAGAGGAGAATACTATGAATATTTAAGGAACCAGTGAGACACCATCTGGAATACCAATTCAAAATGAGAAGAAACTGGAACAGACACAGAAAGACAGTTCAGGAGCCAGAATGATCAGCACATCTTACAAGAAAAAAAAAATTGATGGTCTGGTTAACTAAATAAAAAGATCGGGAAAGTAAATATAAGAAAAGAGAGAAATTATTTAAAGACAGTATTAAACCATGAAATGTAATTTGTCCATTACAAAATCCAGATGGAATATCAAAGTAACATCTTTAAATGTTAAAGCAGAGACATTCTGGACTGTTTCTCAGTAGGAGGACAAAGTAAAACCGAGTCTTGATAAATGTGTTCCTTTCCTTGCATGGTTCATTGACTGCAGTGACTGGAAGATGACTGGATAACTCAAGTAGCCTTTCCAATCCTGACTTCTTCTAGTTAGAGATGACTAATGGAAATAATAAATAGTCTCTAACAGCCTCATTCCTGCAGAACTTTGCTACATCTCTCCAAGCTAATATTGTTTCACAACTATTATGATATGTCAGCTATCAAAACAATGTCAAGAACTTGGCAAGTACTACATGAGGAAGAATATTTTTTAATCAAGTAATTAAAAATGGTAGTATCAATATCTAGGAGCCTAGATGTTGATCAGAACATTAGTGTGCTTGTCATTGTGTAGTGACAAAAACATGTGTGAGCCCCCTGGAGTTAACAAAGGACATTTAAGGCGAGAACAGATGGATGCAGAGTAGAAAGGATGAACATGGTAACTCTCAACTCCTTAGCATGATAGGTGGGGGTCTCAGAACAACACAGATCTAGCAGTTTCCAATGATTGTTTTTGTGGCACCTGATACATCTTCTAAATTGGCTCATTTATTACAGAACTGACTTTAAAACAGCTTTCAAACACACCCCCCCCCCCCCCAAGCTGCATTTTCTCACTGCCTTATGGAACTTGGATTTTAACTGAAAAGTACATCAGTAAATTGGCATCCCCTACTGAGAGAGATAAGAGCTTCAGTCACTAAATAAAGACGCTGAAACAGTGACAGGTATTTCTGAAAGCTCTTTTGAAAATTCCTTTACAAACAGTATTTATTTGGCTAAAATACCTGATCAGTGCAGCACTTCTGTAATATGAGTGTTTGCAAAGTGCTTTAGTTCTTTAGATAAAAGGTGCTACAGAACTATTAGTATCGTCTGGAGAACTAGTTTCCACGTACATGTTAAAGGCATTTGTCCCCAGCGAGGTCTAATTTCATGGCATTTGGGCTTATTTCGAAATCTTTATCCTTGAGTTATCCAGGTACTCAAGGCACATGTGAAAAACACATTAGGTTGGAAGCAAGTCTCCAAAGCAATAGAAAAATCTTTTTCAACAGAAAAGCTAATGCCATAAACTGCATTTGCACGGACCTGTTGACAAGGAGACTAATAGCTTCTCAGAAGAAAGCACTGCACCGATACACAAATAATTTCCTCTCCTTAGTGTGCAATCATCTGCTAGGTTTTGTTACCGAGGTATTTACAGCTGTGCTCATTCTGCAAAGCAGCTTCCACCAGATTGTGTTTTTCCTACCGGAGGCTCAACATTTCAACTATTAAAGAGTTAACAAGTCTTCACCAAATAATATCTCTGCAGGTGTCAACTCCTTGGAAGCAGATAGGTCTAAAGGGCAGACACATCGTTATAATGAGAGAAAGATTAAGAGGGGGAGAGAAAAGGAGCCAGCATGAGGCATAAGAAGTGCTTTGATGAATGATCTAGCCCAGCATTAATGAGATCTGGTAATTTTACATTTCCAGAAAGCTATGGTCATTAGGACTACGAGGATCATCATTTTATTCAACTGGAACAGAGAAAAGTTTAGGACAAAAGCCAGCTCATCAAGAAATCGGTCTCCTCCTTTGAGTTAACACAGCTGTGATTTGCAACATTTCCCATCTCTGCCAGTACCCTGCATTTGTTTAGTTGCTCTTTTCAAAACACACTAGCTGCTGTTACTGCTACCCTCAGCAGACCAGACACACATTAGCTAATAACTGTCCAAGCAGATTCTGCCTCTTTGAGAAAGGGAAAAAAAAAAAGGCACCATAATCTTCCCTGGCTGGAGAACTGTCTCTCTCGGTATATCTCCCATCAGCTAAACTCTGTAGCCTTTTGCTTATTGCAACGAGCTCATCTCTTTTCCAAAATTCTGAACCCTCAACTCTATCAAGATACAAGGGGTAAGAGCTCAGCATCAGAGGTTTCTTTCTGTCTAAAATCTTCATGCAATTTGATTTTCAATTCCATAGTTTATTCCAGTAAAACCTGTGCTGTAAACCACAGCAAACACACAGAGGCAGATGTCACACACTAAGGATCAAGCTGTACAAATCCACATAAATATGAATTTTAAAGCCTTGTGAAAATCGTGACAATGTTTTTTCTGTTATTTTCAGCAGCAAACCCAAGCTCTGTAAAGCGATTTTTATGATGAACTACCTCCAAATACTCTGATGTGTTTTTAGTTTCGTAAAAAAACCTGTTGAACTTAGGTAGCATCAAAGAGCTTAACAAAAGCCTCATCCTTGGTGTGGTTACATAGCCTCTGCACTTAAGACCCAATGCCCAGAAAGGTTGAATTGGGGAAAACGAACAGGACAGAAATGGACTTCAACACAAACAACAGGATGAAAATCCAGTCCCTCAGACTGTACCTCCATAAATACCATGGTGCCACAGGGCAAAGCACAGCCCCTGTGACATCTCTGGGGCATTCTTTGAGTGTCTGTTCCAGGCACTGTGAAGGGTCTCATGTTCATGTCCCTGAATTCCCTTTGATGTCTAGTCTCACACACACAAAAAACCCCACAAACCCACAAAAAAACCTCTTTTCCCTCAGCCATGACACTATACAACATACCAGTTTGATCAATTTGTAAGCAACTGTCTCCCTTTTTCAGTCTTTTTTCATGTTCTCTCCATTCAAGAAAGCACTGAACTGATGCTCTACATGCTGTAGTAGTTCACACCACACGCCACCCTCGCACATCTTCACACAAGCAATACTACAACACACTTTATTAAACCACAAGTAATCATAATAAAAAGCCCTCTGCCAAACCTTGATGCTTTTTTACTGCCCCCACTCACTTCAAACCTAAGATTCATTCTGAATGATCCACCTTTTTATGAATATAAATAATCTTGAACAAATTTGCGTGTTTTGATTGACACGAAGCCTTCTGAGATGGCTTTGCTGCCTCACTAGCACCATTCCTCTTTATAAATATTTATACACAATTTTCATTTTTTAACTAATTCCAAATATTCACACTTATTTTAGTTGAAGCTTCCCGTTATCTTGAAAAAGAATTTTAACTGATCTTTTGCTTAATATGCTTTTTTTGCCACAGCACAAGGATAATGATGTTCATCCCTGAGAAGCAATGCTAAATAGGAGTCCTCCACACCACCAGTCACCTAACATGAATTTGCTCCTACACTCCCACACTGCGCAGCTAACAAACAAAGTGTTTTAAAAAAATTTTAAATAAAATACAGAAAAAGCACATATTACCAACAAATAAGTTAAAATAATTCCTTACCAAAAAAAAAAATCTTCTTTCTCACAGCATTTGAGTATTCAAAAGTAACAATTTTTGCTTTGGCAATTGTTCCAACCCAACCCCACGAAAATTCAATTATTACAAAAGAATTAAGTTGGTATCTGTTTCTCACAGGCTGGCTCAGCTCCCATCTTACATTAAACACTCCCCAATTTGGTCCTTTTGGAGTTTAGCCAGATTTCAGAGATCTGCAACATCTGATCACCTGTTCTGGCATATCCTTCCTTTTCTGTATGTTCTTCTGCCTCCCCCTTGAGAATTTTTTTTTTCTCGCTAACATCTGTTCCACCACCTTCCTTTAATAACAATAAGCCACATCAGTTGTATGATGATTTACTAAGTATGAACTGCATTCTTATTGGTATTATACCTTCTTTCCCCAAACTCACCATGTTCTCCTGAAGTTTGGAGTGTTCATGGGTGGTGCTCAAAAAACATCTGTACACATGAAAATAAATTTACAGCCTTCCTTCTCTAGGCTGCTCTTCTGCATCATCTTCATTCCCTTGACTTCATCCTACAGTCATTCCTCTCTTCCCTTTCAAATTTATTTCACAAGCCCATGCTTCACCACTAACTATATTTGTAACAGCCGTTTCACACTAGCTTTTCCGTGTCTATTTTCCCCTTAAAATAAATGCATGGCCCATAAAAAGGCCAAACATGAATTAAATACCAAGCTCTTTCATTTTCCCCTCCCTTTTTTAAAAATTTCTTTTGTTTTCATTTAAGTAGTGTACCATGCTTCAAAGATGTAAATACCTGCCAGACCATTCTGGCCTTCTAATTAGATGCTAAACCAGTCACCCTCCTACCAACATCTGCTGCAACTAACCCAAATGCCCTGAAATTAAACATGAACCTCCATCACATGGGAGAATTTCTTTGGCAATCACAGAAACCAGCAACCACAGTGACCCAGCTGCTAGAGGGGTCACTTCTGTCCCACCTCAATGAACACCCACCATTTAGACCAGTGGTCTTCCAGCACACTCGATTTACTAATCCGATGCCTTCAAACCGCTTCCTCTCCACTGAAGTAACGCCAGCTTCCCCTCAGTTTAGGTTTATCTACTCCAGCCTGTATCATCACCTGCCGTTTCCAAAGAAAAAGCACCAGCTGTTCTTCATCCCTCCCACAAACAGCTTAATCCTTCCTGGCAGAAGAACAAGCTGGTAGTAAAACTGATCATTAACAAGTTTCAGCTGGAAATTAGAAAACAGCTTCTCCCCATCGGGAACAGCAAGGATCCACATTACCCTTCCAATTGAATAGGGAGGTCAAATATCCCAGCCACCACAGCCACAGAGTTTGACAAGTTTACAAGCAGAATTGAAAGATTTCACCACTTAAGAAACATGCAGGAGCTGGATTCAGTGACACCAGCAGCCCTCCAAATCCTGTAATCTTAATTGGAAATATCAATCTCTAGGAGGGAAGCCAGTTAACAATATTTTATAAAATAATATATTCTACTCTGTCATGCAATTATACTCCAAACCTCTGAAATGCACAAAAGTTTGTTTTCATTTTGTAGCAGTAAATATTTTGGCAAAACAATGTCACACACTTTGCCAGATGTTCCATCAAATGTTATTAAGTTTTTTAGTTGCTTGGTTTTTTAAAATATTATATGTAAATACATATTTGGCTTGCTCTCTGCACAGCTTTTCCCCCTTTTTCTCTGCATCCATCTTCCCTAAAAAATATTATTTTTCATAGTAACACATACTTCTTGTTAAATTTTTTAATTCGGGTATTGCAAAATCCAGGACAGATTATATGATTTTAACAATGTTAATACATGTTAACATATCTAGCTTTTTTCTAATATAAAGTGCATCTTTAACTTGGGAAAAAAAAAAAAAAAAGGAGGGGACAAGGACAGAAAAAACATCCAAACATGCAGTCAGTTTTAATGTTTTAAGTTCAACAAATGGCAAAACCACACAGTTAGTTAATTAGTAGCCAGGAAAGATGACCAGTGCTCTGGGGGAGAAAATAATAATGATGATGTTAACAACAGCAACCACCACCACCACCCAAGTTAGGCCATTCTGTGGGGTTGTACTTTGAAGTCATTAATCTTCCACAGGTCAGTTTAAGGCCACAGTTGCATCTTGTAGCACCCTGTTGTAATCTAATTCTGCTCTCTCTGCCAATGGACAATATTAAGGCCATAAGAAAATGTCAACCAAATTCATTCTTTATATTATTTCTAAGGAACTATGAGGAGAGTAGTACTAAAACCCCACTGTTATATTCACATCTCAGCCAGACAAAAGAAAAGTCTGCTGAAAAGCATTTGTCCTTTCCCTTCTCACTGTTTAAAGCTAGGTTCTACTGTATAAACCACCCAGCACTGCCTGTTAACATGTTCAAAGAAGAGGGAAAAAAAACAGACTGAAAAGAATCTAAAAAGGGGAAAAAACATAATGTAAAGCAAACAAATCCAATAAACCAAGTTCCTGAACACCTTTTACACCCAGCCTCCATTCCCACAAGCAGCTGGAACCCATTGATGCTCAGGCAGTAAGAGGTGTCTACAAAAGGATGCTCTACCAGATAAACCCACTTCTCTTCAGGGCTCTTTGAAGGGGATGTGTTTGTGTTATTATTTACTTTTTAACATGAATTAAAAAAAAAAAAACCAACAACAACAAATGATACCAGGAAACCATAGGGAAAAGGAAATGAGATACTAAAAAGAAAAAAAATCCCCCCCCAGCTACAATCAGAGCCAGCTGTAGGCCAATTAAACTCAACAGTTTACAGATGTTCACAGGAGAATACTCATTCACAATTTAACTAAATTGATCCACTTTCTTAAAAAACTCTTGGGATTTGGTACACAAAGCTTACTTTTCTTTAGGGCTCTCAAAATAAAGTTTATAGCCCCTTTTACTCTAATGTATGCCAGCAAAATACTCCCTGGAAATGAGGAGATCAAACTTCATGTTTAACCCTTCCCTCCTGGCACCTCTGTGACTTCTCTTCCACCGCTTCAGGCCAGAGTATTGAGAAGTTCAGCTGAAACTCCAGAAATAATTTCTTTTTTGTTCACATCAGCCTCAACCATCCTCCTTCCCAGCAGAACCACACACCTCACTGATGATTCTTTCTATTATTAAATTTAATTAGGAAGGTATTTGGTCAGGCCACAGGGGGCCAGCAAGCAAAAAAAAAAAGAAGGGGGGTGGGGGGAAAAAGAAAGAGGGATCAGTCAAGGAATTAAAGTTTAAAACCCCTATTAAGAGCCATAACAATTAATAATGGCATGCTAAGCTTTTATTTTTTTTTCCTGGACTCCTTAAGCAGTTAGATCAGTATGAGAATGGAGAGGCAGCATAATCTGCACTATCTGAACTACTTTGTATTAACACAGCTTTTCTTTCCTAGGATTTCTCCTTTTTTAACTGACTTACCCAGGATTAAGCTTAGTTTAACCCAGGACTTGGGTTTAATATTTTTTTCCTACCTCTTAAGACTCTTTTACAGAAATGCTACAAGTGAGATGTTTTCGTTCGCGTAAGAAGCCAGTATTAATAAATATTTCACAGTGGAGCACTTCCTATGATTTCTAAGTATTAACTAATCAGTCTTCACAATCAGTGAGGTTTTACAAGACATTAGCTTCATTATTCCTCTTCCACAGATAAGGAAATTATGGCTTTGGATACTTGAGTAGTTTCTCTCAAAGAATAGTTAGACACAGCAGATGCAAAAGGTCAGCAACTGCCAACTCCATGTGTATTCCAGCAGACAACATTAGGACTTAAATACCAAAGTAGTCTACGTTCAACTTGCTTTAAGTCATACTGTCTAATGAGGGGTGTCAAGTCAAAGCCGATGCTCCTTAGAACTCAAAATATTCCCCATGCTGGTGCAGCTTTTGTTTGCCTGATGTTTTATGTAGCCAAAGCTTTTCGCTGCCATTACAAATCCATGTAACAGTTGTAAAAGTCTTCTCCTCCTGAACAAACATTGGACCAGCGAGTGTCCCATGCAGCATTCTACTGACACTCTCACCTTAGAGAAAACAGCACAGCTATTTCTGCACAGCTCTTCCTGCAAGACCTCTTAGTGACTGCAAATGGAAAGGGGGCAGATGAGCTAAATATCTGCACATAGTGGCAACATGGAGGTGGAAGAACTGCTAGGAGGACCTACACCATGCCTGAACTATATTAGAAGTACCCATTGCTTACATTTAACAGACAGCAAGACACAAAATCTAGTTTAATGCTTCTCACCAGAGATAATTAACCTCTGAACCACATGGCACTAATTCACACAACTTCCATCTTGCCCATACTCCACATCACGTTCTGCTCAAAGCAGTAAGACAGCCTCACAATCATCTACCAAATACTCCACTGATGGACATTTAAGGGAACTGCAACGCTGCTGCAACTCCCCAGGATATCCCAGTCCCTTGAAGAACACCAGCATGCTGTACAGCCTCAACCGCCTCAGGGATGTTCATGTTAAGTCTCTTGAAATCAAGGTATCTGATTCTCAAAAATTAAGAGTTAATTTTTATATGCATGACCAGGCTAGTAAACAAATCTAGTGACAGATCTGGGGTGGGATAAAGAAGTGTGTATGGAGGACTCAATCCAACTTGAGAGATACACAGTTCCACTGTTAGCAAGACATGATGAACACTTCTGCTTGCTTTGAGTACTGTGGAGAACATCAAAGGTATGAAAAATCAAGCCCAAAGTCTACAATAAAGATACCTTGTAATAAGTACATGCTATTTCCACTTCCAAAACCCATTTAAGGATTGACACTGAAACAGATGTGCTTCCTTTGCCCCTTCAGCTTCCCACACTGTAAAAGCCATAAATCTCCATACATTCCCTACAACATTTGCCCAAAAGACACCATCAAACATGGATGGTTTGAAGCTCTGCATCTCATCCCCAGCAAGTGGTTCCTGCTGACCACACTGTCCAAATTTTACTTGCTTTCCCCTCACTGTTTTTCTCCTCTGTGCAGCTGCTCACATTGACTTTTTTTTTCTCTCCAGGAATTGCACATGTCTTTGCATCTTCTACTTCTCTCAGATATAGCTGATATGAATCACATTAGTGGGGAGGGACAGACAGAACGATCATAAAGAACTCATTCATTTATGGTAGCACTCGTTTCCTAGAAAATCAAGCTAAAACCATAAAATAGCTGCTATCAAGTGAATTTTAAATCTACATTCATCTTTCGGTCAGATAACATTCATTCCACTCAGTTCTAAAAAGACGGGGGGGGGGGGGGGGGGGTGTCCCCCCCAAATCAAGAGGATATTGAAGAAATTATCATCGATATACTGGTGATCAAATACCTGAAAGCACAGCCACAGTCTAGGTATCAATTTCAAACTTCTATCAGTCATCTTTCACGTAGCAGAAAATCATTGCTTCAGCAACACTGAGAGTGATGAACAGTTCAGAAAGAGAATAGACTAACTGCGTATTTATGTGACAAGAGCATTCGAAAACACAAAATAATAAAGGAAAAAAACCTGTTTCCCCTCAAGTCCCACTATACAGGGGCACTCCTCTGGTTCCTTGCACGACAGATTCAAGTTGCATCACTTAATTCTTTTCTTCATATTCACACTCCACAGAAACAAACGTTACTTGGAAAACAGAGTCAAGGAGAAAAGGAAATATATCACACGTATACTAATCTGCACTGCTGGGAGAATGGTCTCCCGTTAACTACTCCTTAATTTCATAAATACTGAAGATGAACAAAATTTAGCACCAATATGAAACAGATTGATAGCAGTAAAAATTTCCTCATGCTAAAATTTACACGACGTGAAACTTCATTAAACTTTCACAGCTTTATAGTAAATAGGTAAAAGTATTTTCTCCCTTCTTTTCAGAAAACATAAACTTACAATGTGGTTTGTTTTAAGTACCTCCTTCACAAATCCTTAGTGATTTAAGATTCATATCATATGCATGTCACCTCTAAAACCCTCAACAGAGCTTAACCAACTCTTCTAAGGCAACAGGAGAACAAGGGAGCTTTTGTCATGTGATGTTCCTGTTGATGACTAAGACTTATAAGATGATGAAAATCTACTAAGAATATCACTGAGTAACACTGTTCTGTAGATAAGTCAAGTCTCTTAGCTGCTTCAAATTTTAACTCACTCTGCTTTTGCTTACTCCATTTCTTCCTCTCTCCTTGTTCTTCACAGAATCACAGAATCCTTTAGGTTGGAAGACTTTTAAGATCATCCAGTCAAACCATTAACCCAGCACTGCCAAGTCCACCACTAAACCATGTCCCTGAGCGCCACATCTACATGTCTTTTAAATCCCTCCAGGGATGGTGACTCCACCGCCTCCCTGGGCAGCCCGTTCCGAGGCTCGACCACCCTTTCCGTGAAGACATTTTCCCTCACAGCCCATCTGACCCTGCCCTGGCGCCACCTGAGGCCGTTTCCTCTCGCCCTGTCACTTGTTCCCTGGGAGCAGAGACCGACCCCCCCTGCTGCAGCCTCCTCTCAGGCAGCTGTAGGGAGCCACCAGGTGCCCCTGAGCCCCCCCTCTGCAGGCTGACCCCCCCAGCTCCCCCCGCCGCCCCCCCCCCAGCCCCTGCCCCAGCCCCTGCCCCAGCCCCTGCCCGGCTCTGGACACGCTCCAGCCCCTCTGCGTCCCCCCTGCCCTGAGGGGCCCGACCCTGAGCCCAGGCCCCGAGGGGCGGCCGCACCGGTGCCCAGCACAGGGGGACGGGCACTGCCCCGGCCCTGCCGGCCACAGCGCTTCTGACAGCGGCCAGGGCGCTGCTGGCCCCCTTGGCCACCTGGGCACGCTGGGGGCTCCTGCCCAGCGGCTGTGCCCAGCCCCCCCGGCCCTTTCCCCCGGGCAGTTCCCAGCCCCCTGCCCCCAGCCCCGCTGCCCCTCACACACTCGGCCTCGGCCCCTCGGCCCGGCCTGCCCAGCCCCCGGCACATAAATGCTCCCCACCAGTTGGGTGCTGTCTGCAAACTTAGTTAACCTACAGCTCCAATTCCACAAATAGAGACCTTAAAGAGGCTCCTAAAGAGCATGAAGTTAAAGACTGTGCCCTGTCTCACGGAGCTCATAACCCTGGTTTAATGGTGAAATGCCACAATAACACAAAATAATGGGAAAATGAGTGTGTCTTACACGAGGTCAGTGACCCACACAGACTGCAGAGAGGTTCTGCACATGTGAATGATTTTGCTGAAGTTTCTGATCCAACAGATCCCAGGTGAATGACCTCTGCTCCCAAAGACTACACCAAGGGTGCACCCATGTTGGGTATGTGGGGAGCTGAAGAAGATCAGTTGGACTGGATGATATCTGTTTATGTCTGATGAAATGGAATTGGAAATAGAATAATCTTTTCTGATATCAAGTAGCTCTAGACACCTGTAGCAAGAGTCTGTCCTCATTTCTGTAATAATATAGAATTTAGACAATTTATATGTCTAAATGCATTTCTTAAGACATGTCAGATTACAAAAGCGCCATTATGACTAATGGGGGGAAAATTAATATAGACTAGAACAGATATTTTTTTCCTTCAAGCTGTTTAGTTTATTTGCTATAAACATGAAGATATATAAAAAAAATTGCTAAATTATTTCTATGTTAGTACTCACAGGCCTTGATCCCACCATTAGGCACACAGACATGATTAGTCAAAATTACTTTCATGCATTTAGTGACATGTTTTCCATATGTGGACATATGGCAATATGAAGAGAGTAATATCTGTCAATATTTTTAATACAAACTTGCCTCCAATACAAAGAGGGAGAAAAAACCTTGGAGGTTTTGATTACCCCATATAGCTAATACAGAAAATTAAAGAAGTCACTAGTCCTTTTGAAATCCAGCACCATCTTATTAAGCCTCCATTTGTCCAATTCCTCCTTAATGGAACTCTTAAGCTCAAAATCAACAGTCAGGATTTTCTGTGATGCCAGTTTAATGTGATACCTCCAGATAAAAGTTGAGATTATTTTACCTGTGTATCTTCCCATGATGTATCACTGGCTTTCTTCCCTTTTTTCCTGTATGTAACTTTGATACCCAAACAGAATGGTCACTGTCTGTAGAACAGCTATTTTTTTTATTGTTACTAAAAATGTACACAGTAACAGAAAGCTCAGAGTATAATCACACCGTGTGCACAGAAAAGACCTACTAGATGACTGCTTCCAAGGAAAATGCAGCTGCAACAACTGCATAATACATAATACATCCTCCTCTTTAGAAAGGAGGTACAGAAGTAGAAAGAGAAAGCTCCTTTGGAAGTCAGAAGAATTAGCTCCAGACACATATGGAAATTCCATTTAGGATAAGAATCAGTGACAGGAAACAGCCAGGAGGGACTATTTGTATTGAAATACAAGCCATTAACTTGAGCCAAGCTAACAGCAAATGACTGCACTGGCAACTGCTGGCTGCAGATAATTAGTTTAGAACCTATTTTAACATGAATATTTTATTGTGCAGCACAAAACTCGTTATGGAGAAGAATTAGAGAGCCAGGACGTCTGGAAGCACTGGAGAGGCGATCTGTCAGGTCCCTGTAAAGAGCCTTCCTGGAGAAAGCAATTCAGTGATTTAGCGAGACTGGATTTTATTAAAGATAGAACAACCCATTAAGAACATATCTGGTGGCAAGCTCAGGAGTGCAGGTAACAGACTATTTTAATGACTTAACTATGTGCTGCCATACAAACACACAGAGCAGCATTTACAGAACCACCCCAGCCAGTATGTTCCTCAGAGACATGGTGTTCATTTTCATCATGAGCAGCTAAAATATTCAGTGAATTCTTCCTGGGAAATCTAACAATTTGCTCCTTTTCTGCAGTGAAGCTACGTGTCCCAGTATGTAAAAGTTGGACCGGTGCATTAAAACCTTTCCTCTATATTCACTGTGAGGATACTGAATTGCTTGGCAAGGGGAACATTAAAAAGGTGGCTTGGATGCACATCTGGTACACTGGTAGGGAAGAGAACAAAAAAAGTTAATTTCATGGGACTTCTCTTTTTTTCTCAGTAGATAGAAAATTAAATACAGGCCCCCAAGACCTTGAGTACAATCAGTCATGAAAAATGTCTCGATTAGCTGAAAATACTGTACTCTCAGTATGTAACAAACTAAGCTGGAACTGAGCAGAAAAGCTGGGGCTTTTAAATAAAACAAGATGTAACAAAGTAAATGTGTATGTTTGAATTCTTCCATTCCACATGCCACTTGGGTAGAAAGCCCTTCATAAACTAATTGGGTAGACTTAGTAAAAATGGTACTATTATCACCAGTTATCAACAGAACAATTTTAAAAGACCATTTAAAAAAACATGAAACAGCTATGCCATCTCCATATTACAAGAACAACCCATATGCATGAGAAAAGTAACCTATAGAAAGCAGCAGGAGACAGCAGTATGTTGGTAACAGACTAAGGAGGAGAGGAGACATCTACAGGTCTTCTTAACTAGAGCATTATCCATGAGCACTAGAAAATACAGTTGACTGACAAGAAGTAGCCCAGAGTTGTATCCCTTGTCTCTGGCCTTTAAAGATTTGTGGTCACACTAGCCAAAACTACACACTGTGCATCTGCTTTTTACACCATTGGATAGCCTATGTATAAGCTAGATCTGACCCCACAGGAGTGAGGAAAAACCCAAACACAGAAGGAATCCATCCTACAGGCATTGCAGAGGAGTATTTTCTTAACTACAGATGGTGGGTCAGCCAAAACTCTTTCAAAAGATGTGAAGAACCAGTGCTAGTGGTTCATCCATCCAAAGCAGTAACACAATTGCTAGAGAACAAGATTAGACTAAAAAAACAGATGTTACAATATACATTATATATACATGTACCATTTTATAGATTGGTATTTTCAAGAAACCCACCCTAACACAATAAAGCTATGACAAATCACTCATAGGATGTGTTTTCCTGGCTTTTTTGTAATTCAAAACTGTGTTACTTTATGGTACAAAAACAATGATGTGACAAGACACATTTAAACCAGTTAGCAGTACCACTCTGAAAGATAACCAACCTGTTTTAATTCCATCTTCTCACAGAAGCTGTATCAAAACAAAAATTATTTTGTCTTTTGGGAGACAAGAAAGTGTATGGAGCCCATCTCACCCCCTTTAATGAGGTACTGGAAACACGTGTTCCTGGATTACTGACATACTCATTAAATCTATTTTTTTTTTTCTTCTTCTAGTAATTACTGTAACAACAGTAAGTCACATAAAACTTCAGCCTTTACCACTGCAATTTTATTTCACTGCTGTACTTATTTTTCTTTATCTCTCTTGGGCAAATTCAGTGACTGAAAATCAGCTTGACTACACGTGGTAGAAAACCAGAAAAAAAAAAAAATCACCATATGGAGATCCATATGCTTTGGCACTATATCAGCATGGGACAGAATACTGGGATAAGATCGCAGAACAACCAAAGGACACTGCATTACTTCTTCTCCGACTGACCTCAAATATTCAAATTTTAATCTCATGCTACAGAAGGCATTCAAAATACTGTATGCGACATCAAGTACAGAGGAGCCAATTTTTCCTATTTCACTAATGTGAAAGCTCCAGAGTTGGACAGAGAGTGACAAAGCCAAACCCTGGAGGATTTTAATATGCTGTTAGCAGTAAGCACTTATACAGTCCCTTTGCAAAGACAGTACACAGATACCACCTCCCAGACCTCAGGCTTACTGCTACGAACAGCCACTATAAAGTACCTCAAGAAATGGGTCCAACTTTGCAAGCTCCCACCTTGCTCTTACACATCAGCTAACATAAAAATACAACTACGTGGAAAAGTTGGTATACTGCTTGTACAAAGATCCTGCACAAAGATTTGTACCTAAGTGTAATACAGCATGCTGAAACTCAAAATAGGAACTAAAGTCGCTTGCTTGGGCTTAACACATCAATGGTTTTCATGCATCTCACTTTTATCTCAAATAGGCATTTAACAGGAACTTTTTTCACAGCTAAAAACCCACAACTTTCAGACAAAGCTCAGCTTCAGATCCCCTCGCTTTTATCACTGGTACAAGGCAGAATAAGAAAGCACAGAATGAAGCAAAAGATTTATCCCCCTAATAACCTAAATCTGATCTCCAAGTTCTTTCACACCACTAACTGCAAAGAAAACTAAAACAGGCTCCACCAGAAAAATAAACTGGGAATATAACAGAGCAGGTTTTTTAAAGACTTAAACCCAGCGGATCAATACCCTGTTGCTTAAGGAATGTAAAAAAGACGGAACTTGAATTTCCATTTCAAGAATGGGGTTCAACATCACCTACCATTCAGCAACAGCTGAAGTGCTTTTTAATTTTGTCCTTGTGCCACAGCATTCAAGAGAATAACCACCAAAAGGACAAAGCCAAAGTTCAAAGATTCAAGACACAAAGCAGAACTGAAGCTCTTGTACAGATGGGACACCAAGCTGTAACCTCATTTAATTTGCTGCAAGAAGAGGTATTCAGAAATTCCTGTTAATGGCAAAGAAAAAAAGAGAAATTAAACAGGCACTCAGAAATCAAGATGCTGGAATCAGAGAATTTAGGGAAATGGCTTTCACACAAAAGGGTAATGAGTGTTTGGCAGAAATCACTACAATATGTCATTGTGCCAAAAATCATTTTGCAAGAAATCCATTTATGCTTATGTTGAAAGGATTATGGAGACTGGGGTGAAAGTGGAGAAAAGAAAGAGACATTGGTTTTTCAGGTCACTCGAGATTCAAGAAACTGCCACTGGTCCTGATATTAACTGAATGGTCCTGAAATTAACTGAATAGCTGGTATCATCCTATATTCTTACCCAACCACAGACATGAGTTTATAATCTGCTTTTCCCCAAGTACCATATTTGGGGCAAAGAATAGAGATGAGGAAGAAAAGTGTATCACAGCTGCTGACTTTTCATACATGGCTGCTTTTAGTAGCTATATATAAAACAGCTCCTAGATTACTAATGGGCAGTATAATTTGATTCTTTAAGGCAGCAATACCAAAAATAGGTCACAATCCTACCAGATCCCTTGGGAAAGGTTTCAAAGGGAATTCCAGAAATTCTGTGCTAAGCCAGGGGAGTCTATCCTCTCACAACTATTCACAGTCTGTCAGCACACATGTATGCGGGGATCTTCCTCCAGCAGTGGAGGCTTCATTACAAAGTGGCACTGGGCTATCCTCCTCCTCCTCCCTTTGCTACTGACCTGGGGTACGGTACGGGTTAATCTGTGCCTGGGAAACTTGAACCCTAGATGAATGGCAAAATGCTGGACCAAGAGAGAGGAGTACTGCAAGGTGGAACAAAGAGAAAACAGTCTCCCTACCTTTCAATCCTCTTCCACTGTTCAGGCAAAAAGTCTATGAAGGAAGACACAGAAGGCAGGAACTTTTACAAAGAAAAATAAAATAAGAAGTCAGAGAAAGCAAGCAGGAACTGACCATAACTGCACAATAATTGACCCTCAACCAAAGGATTTTGTACTTGACAAAGTATGAAAGCAGTTTAACCCATGCAGAGATGCTCTCGGTCTTGCACAATCCATGAATTCTGGACAAGACACACTGATGATGTGGATCAGGACATAAGCAAGAAAGCTAAAAGTCAGGCTATTCAATACAACCTTTGGTATTACACATAAATGAAAGAAACCCCATCTCTGACCCCTCTTTTATTATTCTGTAAAACTGACTTAACATTAAGACACTTCACATAAGGCTTACATCAACTAATTAGGAATATTTCTATAATGCTTCAAAAGCCCTTATATGAGGATAGTACTTAGAGGAAAGTGTTCTGTTAACTTATAAAGCTGGAAACTGTCTGGAGAAAACAGGGATAGTTAGTATAATATATGGCAACTCAGAGACTAAATGAGTTTAAGAAGAGATGAGAAAAACAGAGCATAACCAGGAGGATGAAAATACATAACTAAATTATGCCTGTGTTAAGGAGATTGTACTGTTTGCAAAAAGCCTTGGGAATTTTCGGTAATAAACACAACTCCAACTCAGCAATTAAAAAAAGTGTTTATAAAAATAAAGCTGTTCTTAAACTTACAATGTTCCTTCAACAGTTTCCTTAGGGAGCAGAGATGTAATTGTGTATAAACAGCTGAAATTACTCTTGTTTGTAAATTGTGTCATTGCTTTGCATTTCCCCTGTGTGGCAGTTCTAGGAAAATCTCAGCAACAATTCATTGATAAATAATACATCCCAAAACCTGGTATTATTTCCACCATAGGTGGATATCATAAGAGGTAATGCTGTTTTGTTCTTAATCTATAAGCATGATGCAGCTTACAAAAACAGAAGTGTATCAGAGTACCACTAGTTTATGATGTAGAAACCAGAAAACTTATGTAAGGATTCTGCCTTCCATTAAAGCCTTAGATAAACAGGTACCAACACAGTATTTATCCTCAGAGAACAATCTTCCTTTGGTAGCAGTACTTTTCATACAACTGCAAGCCTGTAACACCTCACAACATGAAACACATAAAATACATGCAGAGAAGAAAAACACTATACATCTGTCCTTAGGTGATCCCTCTGTGCTCAGTTATGCTTATTTTTATGCCTCCCACATTCCACTACACCCTTAAAACTGCTGCTCAACAGTTGATAAAGCTAAAGCTCAGCTGATTTTAGAACCAGCCATTAACTTTGTAGCTATAACCTGCCTTTATATCTGCTGAACTCAAGTTTTCACCTATGGCCATTTGGAAGATACTCCTGAATTAAGTCCATCGGTTTTGCAAGGAGCTTCTGCAATTCACCTTCACGTGGATACTGAGGCCAAAGGCTCTCCATGCCACCAGATACTTCAGAGGATAAAGCAGGCTCTGCCATCCTTGTATACTGTATATTCCATTTAGCCATCTTAACATCTCTACGTTAAGCACCCCAAGTTTTCAAACACAAGATCTCCTTCCATTATTCCTTTTCTCATCGTCTTCCAGCTACTCAGTGCTGCCGAGACAGAGCTTCAATCCATCTGCTTCTTCATATGGAAGAATTCAGAGGCAGGAGATGCTGAACCCTGACAAATCTCATTCCAGGTAGTGCACTGTTTGAATGTGATTTTGAATATATCCTACAAACAGACCACAAAAAAAAAAGGAAAGCACAGAAGGAAACAAGGGACTGAGCTTATTCCTAAAGAGTGGTTTCTTTGACAAGCAACTACGTCAGCACTGGAAGCAAGACACCAGGGTAAAGAAGCTACCAGGGCTCTCTGGTTTAAGGACTCCAATTAAATCCAGGACTCACTAATCAAGACTGCACACAGGAATTAGTTGTTTCCAACATGTGTGCTCTTGTACTTTGCTGTTTTTGTTAAGATGGAGCCTGCATTTTCTTTTTCTTTTTTTATTTTCACATTGTCTTTTGAGGCTATAGCTAGGAAATCAGACCACAGGTCAGATGAGCCCTTGGGAAGACGACAGTGCCCTGGCAAGACCCTGGTGCCAGAAGCAAGATGTTAACCTTTAACCAGGTCTGATGACAGCTAAATAGGATGGAAGCGCCTTTTATCTGCCATCATAACTGGTTAAAGGTTAACTGTAACTCTCCTCGACAGAGCAGATCTGCCACTGACAGATACCGCGTGACAGTGGTTTTTTCTCTTTGCTTTAATAAGGCTTGCATGGACTGTCATTAATTAAAGTCTAATGCCAGTGAGTTCTATGGCAGTATTGACTCAATTATAACACAAAGTTGGGCAAAAACTCTTGACAAAGAACTGCACACGGAAGCTGAGGGAAGAACTAGGGAAAATATACCACTGCCCCTCAGGAAGGCATTGTTCAAGCCACTTCAGCTATCAAGAGCCTCGTCTGCAGTGCAGAATATGCATTAAAACCTCTTTGCCCAATGCTTATTCCATCACTGAGTCTTAAATGCATGCACATACATTTATCTTTATATGTAATTATAGAATAAATATACTTTTCTCAGTGTGGAGAAATTTAAGGATTTACACAGGGACTTAATTTGGTGCCTGGCTAGCTTCATTCTGTCACTTCTGACTTCTGTTATGCTACTGGGCACCACTGCTGGTTAATTTGCAGTTTCAGCTAATTATTAATAAATTACCAAAATGCTCCTTGCACTGGACTGGAACCTTTTGTGCCAGTTGGGGAAAAGCAAATTATTCTTTCAAGGACACACGATGGGCCCACAGGTAGGCAAGTGCCTCCTCTAAATTCAACTGGGCACTGAGTGATTTGATGAATAACAGCAGACATAAGATTTCAAGATAACACTTGGCAGTTATGCTTGTAATCTAAAAATACTGGGGGGAAAAAAATCCAGTTTTTAATTCTGTATGTTACTACGTCTGAGGATATTCCCGGCTATCACTGGTAAGGGGAGATTTTTCATCTGTACTTGTAGAGAGCTGCACACAACTTTTGACAAAGAAATGCAAGGCACAAGCTGTTTCCACGAGCACATGCATGACTGGAGGCATCAGTGTTGGGTTCCAGAGCCAAGATCCTCCCAACAGTTCTGCGCCCACCTGAGTATCATTTGTGATTCCGAAATCACATCCTGTAAATATTCCTGTCAAAACATCCTTTTTGCTGAACTGGGGAAGCTTTTGTCTGTCCTCTGAGCCCACAGAAGTAACAATGGAAAGGCTGGACTACAAACCCAAAAGCTTTACCTTGGACTTTCAGAGCAAAGCGGTAATTACCCTGGCACATATAACCTACAGTTTGAATATGTAACTGGACGGCCTGTTCAGGTCAAAACTAGTACAAGACTTGCGGGAAACGAGCAAGGTAGAGATACAGACAGAGACCACAGGGAAAAGGCAAGAAGTAGAGGCAGTAATCAAGCAAAACCCAGGTTTAACAATGCAATGAAGATCTACTCCAAGGATAAAACGGGTAGTGCTCTGACGCATGGTTCTCTGCACTAAACACAATTCATACTCCCTCCCTCCTTGATGTTTTCCCACCTTCCCAATCTTCACAGTCTTAAATACCAATTTTTAAACACTTTGCCTCATTACCATTGAGGGCCTAAGCTGTTAATATGAGCAATGCTTCAATCTAAAACCAAGTTTCTGCTCCCACCCTGATAGCATGCGTGTTAAACAAAAACAGGGAATATGTGCACATATTAAAGCAATTCGATAGCATGAGGATAAAAACCAGCAGAGAAAACAGTTACAAGCCCTTGATTAGGGCCTGCATTAAACTATCAGGCCCCATCAAAAACCCCGTTGATGAGCAACTATTTGGCCACACACAGAGCTGTGATTTCCATCCACTTTAATAATCAGGGGCTTCAGATTTACTGTTAACATGACATTGATGAACACGAATGACACTAATGTGACATTGATGAACCGGAATGACAGTTCAAGCTTGCTTAAAATTAGTCACAGCTCTTCAGCACAGGACAAACCAGAAGGGCTTGACATATAACTCATGGCTCAGATACCTTCTTCTTTCTTTTTTGCTTCGGAAGTAAGACAAAGGACAATGTCAGGGGAAAGCAGCACAGGGCTGCTAAAGAAAGCTAAAGAGTGTTCTCCAATTAAATCCAGGGTCCTCCAACAAGGCTGATCGCTCAAACTTTCCTCCCACTGCTCAATTCATCTATTTTTGATCTGACCACATGCTCCTACAAAAACTAAACCATTCCACATATTCTCTCTTTAAATCTGCTTTCCAGAAGCACAAGGAAATTCTCCCCATCTTGGTCCCACCTGCCAGATGCTGCTTCCCCCTCTGCTCACTGCATGCTGGCATGCCACCTAGATGGCATCAGTAAGTGATGTGTTGCCTTTTATCCATTTGAGTGTGTCTCACCTCATACGTACCACGTCCCTTCTTGTGAAAAAATGCTAAATTAACAGGCAAAACAATCTGAGTTAAAATGGCAGAAGGTGGGCACCTGCCTCAGGCTCATATTTATAGCTCCTAGGGACTTCACCGATTAGCAACAGAGCTTCAGTAACATGAGACTGAAAGTACAAGGCATGAAGACTTATCAGAAGCTCCAGAGCAAGCCAGCATTGGGAAGTAGAAAAACTGAAGTTAAGCCAGTCAACCTCACCCCTTTGAAATCAGACTTCTAATAGTAAACACTGTTTCTAAAGGGAAACACATTCTGACTCACCAAAACTGCCTGAAGAATGTTCACAGAAATGCTAAAGAAAAATTTAAGGAAAAGTTTCAAAACACACAACTGCTCAGACCTGGATTCTGTTCACTGAAACATTTCCATAAGCTTTAAATTTAGTATGGCCACTCACGTATTTGTCAAAGTTCATCTCCACAAACGCAAACCCTGTCCACAGCCAAGTTCTGCAAATGTTGCAGCTACTTATTCACAGGGTAAGAGTCTTGTTAAACACCCAATGCTAACATCTCAGAACATATAGCGTTTATGCAGCAGTCAAAAGCAATCTCCCAGATTTCATTTCCAGCTGTGAGTTAGTTGAAATGGCCCTAACCTTCTGTAGTTACATTACTTTTTCCTTTTATAAACAAAATATTCTTTCATTCATGATATAATTTCCTAGATTACCCATTATTAAAATTCCCCTCTCAAAAATGAATTTACATCTGAATTATCTCATTACTTCTGAACAAGCCAATTATTGCCTCTAGTGAACAAAATAATTAGACTTGTGCTCACTGCATTCGAGATCTTCTTCAGCAGCCCCAGAGTAATCAAGTCCCAGAACACAGAAGTACAACGCAAGAGGTACAAACATACAGTACAAGTGCATATAGAACAAGTAAATGGGGCAGCTTTTTTCTTCTCAATATTGTTTACCAAATGAACAGCTTAATTTTTTTATATATACACACACATTGAATGTGCAATGCAAAATGCAAACCAGAAATATAAACTCCACTCATAAGTTGGGATTGATAGCAGCAAACAAATTCATCCAATTGGTTTCTCCACAGAGTCAGAAACCTCTCCTCTCTGAGATTTTGTCTGTGCTATACTGCGTTAGCACAAATGTCATAAAACACTGCCTGAAGTTGGGAAATGTTTCCTAGAGGTTGGTGACGGGATTTATTTGTAGTGATCTAGATTTTAAACTATATTCATAGTAAATAACACAGAATTTACGACACTTAAAAGTTTCCTCTAATATCCCAATACCTTCACTTTCCACGAATGGCTGGCATTGTCAGCAAGCCATTAAGTATCTATTTTCACTACAGTATTAATACAAATGGTTCAGTACATTTCCAGGCTTTACACCATAATGAAATACAAACGTAGCTTTCCCTTGCCAAAATATCCTTTACAAATTCAGAATTAGATCTTAAGCTCGTGGGAGCTTGTTAAATGAAGCTACTAAACATAGCATCTGCCCACCTGGGTACTGGTGAAGCTCCAAGCTCTAGCACTCAGCTGCCTTCCCCACACTGAAAGTTGGAGAGAGGCACAAGGGGTATGGGGGCTACTTATACTTACCCTAACTTACCCTGAAGTCCAACGTGAAGCCAGCATCAGCTGGAATCAGTTGAAAACATCAGTCCCCAAGCCCAAATCCAATGTTTCCCCTGAGCAACCAACTTTCCCACTCTGACAGAAGTTTTGCATTTAGTTCTTTTTCAGATCTTTGGTCATGTAGATATAAATAATATTTAAGAAAGAAAATAATTCCCTATATATTTTGATGGTTTTTACAAGTCTTTATGCTATCAGGCCTCCTGCATTCTCTGGCTCTTTAAGAATGTGGAGAACGCAATGGAACCTGAATACAAAACAACGCATCAACATAGGTGTCACCTACCTCTTTCCACTGTTTTTTTAAGTAGTAATACTAGCTTTGAAAATCCCTCAATAGGCCCCTGAACTTTGCTGTTTGAAATCAGTTGACACCTTAACTATGAAATATGATCACTCTATCATTCTGATTACTTTCTTACGTCCCCTCCACTACACACATCAGCTCTAGCATGCTTTTAACAACTAATACATCACAAACCTGCAGGGTCAGAGGCTAATGCTTTATCATATGTGAAAACAGAGTTTCCCAGCTGCTTTCAGGTGATATAAATCACCAGTCCCAAGCTCTAGTGGTTCCTGCAACAGCCATTACCAAAAGCAGGCCAAAATGGATGTGGGGTCAGCAGAGTCAAAATGGCAATTAACGATGTACATCTTTACAGTCCAGGCTGATCCGGCATACCAGGGACAGAAATGAATCTGTTTTACAAGCTGTGGTACATGCAACAGGGTTGTTTCTTTGCACTGAATACTGTCAATGGGAAAAAAAAAATAAAAATCAGAGCTTCCCAGCAAGGTCCCTCCTGTATTCATTGCTGAAAGAATGTATACTTCTAAACACACCTTCTGACAAGCTGTAAGCTATGTAAACAATGTCTTTTAATATAAATTTGACTCCAACACTGGACTCCACAAGTCCTCTTTGACAAAGGAGTGAAGTGGAACTAGGTAACATCTTTGTACTTGTCACAGTGATTGACATAAAGTGGAAGCAGGTACCTAAACAGCAAAGAAGATGGAGAAAAGCAGCCCTGCAAGTTCAGTATCTAAGAGCAGTTATACCCTGCAACCCACGTCAACATT
The DNA here is from genome assembly GCF_023634085.1 of Falco cherrug. Taxonomy (NCBI): domain Eukaryota; kingdom Metazoa; phylum Chordata; class Aves; order Falconiformes; family Falconidae; genus Falco; species Falco cherrug. The sequence goes on from NC_073701.1 coordinate 62,111,600, forward strand.
AGGTAGAGGTGAGCAAGATGAATCAAAAGGAAGATATTCAAATGTGGACAGAACGAAACTTTACTGATGGACAGGTTGATAATCTTTTGAATTTACTGCAAGATAAAACACAGCAGATCTTGTGCATTTTCTTTTTTTTTTTTTTTTAAGTTGGTGTAGGAGTACTTACAGGTAATAAAGAACTGGAAGTCAAAATGATGGGTACAATGTTATTTTCCAGCTCTGCAAAATCTTTCTGGTCTAAAAACCAATGCTACACTCCTGCAGTTATAACAGCACAGTGACTTTGAAACCCTACTTTCAACTGACACTCAGTGGCAGATGAGCTTGAAGCAGAAAACTTCCACAGGCTGCAAAGCTCCTCTGAAAATAGACAAAATAAGTCTGTGCTAAGCTCTGTATTATCAGCACTTGATGACTACCAGTGCCTTAATTTAAGTAATATTAGCACTGCTAGAATGGTCCAATTAATTATGTTGATCCATTTTTTCCGTCTGCGATAACAACACCTTGGCTTTGCTAATCTTTGTGATCATATAATCATGGAATAATTTGGGTTGGAAGGGACATTAAAGATTATCAGTTCCACTCCCCTGCCCAGGGCAGGAACACCTTCCACTAGACCAGGTTGCTCCAAGCCCCGTCCAGCCTGGCCTTGGACACTTCCAGGGATGGGGCATTTCAGGGGTTTTCAGCAAAGTGATGCACTTTGCTGGAAATTACCATCTATCCTAAACCACAAGACAGATAACTGATTATCAAGAGCAGAAGTGAAGATGAATGTGAGAAGGGTCTAGTTCACTTGAACAGGGCTGAGCACTCAGGTTACCAGAACAAGACACCTCCTAAAGTGGCAAGAACATAGATGGTTGAGAAATACATGACAGGATTTGCCACTAAAAAAAGTGTCCACCGCTCATCTAAATACTGGGAAAGTATAAAACATCTGCTGTACCAAGGAGTGTTCTTTTCCCAGATGACAACAAGAGGAACTAATGTTCATGCTTAGTTCCCCTGTCAGTGACCTGAAGGTCCAAGATGAGAGATGCTGCAGAAGCATGGCTCACAATTTCATTAATGATTTGCAAAGACTCTCTGCCACCTGTCAGAATGGATACACAGCTTCAACCTCAAGAATTTCTGAAGCAAAAAGATTTATTTTTATCTTTTGTATTTAAGTTAACAAGCAGTGAAAATCAGGAACCTCACATCATCTTCCAGGGCCTCTTGGATACTTCAGTGATTCCCTGCATTTGATACAGCAGGAATGTCTCCTGCCACTAAGCATTAACAGCACAGCAGTCATCATATTGGAGTACAATACAAACAATGCAACCCTCATTTATCAGCTGGATAAAAAGGCATCAAGGCAGTCAGCTGAGTAAGATGACCCATCAAAAAATTCTGAGAAGCAGAAGATGAAGAGGTTTGGGGGTTTTGCCCTTCAGTTAGAAATGATGCACTGCTCAAGCTACAGTACAGTTAGTTACAAGTGAATTGGAAGGAAAGCTTTGCCTCTCCTTCCTTCCCCCTCTCCCCAGCACTATTCATGTGGAGTGTTTAACAGGACATCATGGTCTGCCTTTTCTGCCAAGTGAAGCTTGAACTTCTCTCATTCACTTCTGCAGTAGCCCTGCCCTCTATATGATCCAAGCTATACAGCACATGCAGTCTAATATATTAAAGTTTCTCAACATATTTTTTAATTAAGGAGCTATTTCAAATGGAAGATGAAAAGCAAAGTCTCCTTATCTTTTTGGAAGGGCGATCCAATAACACTGACAGTACCAGATGGCTGTTGCCTCAGAAAGCCAGACAAAGCACATGCATCCATAAATGTCCAGAATGTCAGATGCAGGCATCAAATCGAAAAGGCCCAAGCAAATACAGACAGCTACTGCTTTGCAGAAACCAGGAACATTTGCTAGCCCTGTCAAAGAACAGATTATTTTTTTTTATTCCAATACCCTGAAAATTCTGAGCAGAGCTGAAAACACAGAGGTATCTTGGTCTCACCAGGGAAATAATTTTCCACAGCTGATCTGATCTGTGAAAACATTAACCTAACAGCAGCAGCTGTGCTCAAAAAGCAAGGGACTTCTCTGAAACAGCACAGCATCAATTGTCTTGCACACAAGGTCTTTTAGAAAACTTAGAAAACCCAAATGCCTGTTAATGTGATGCATGAAGAATCATGGTCAAACAGTGACTCAAAGTGTCAGTTCTGGGGTATCTACTGGGAGCAGAAAATAGCAGAGTCAATACACATGCAGCTTCCTCCCCACTGCCTACATGGATTAGGTTATTTTTAAATGCTTCAGTTAAGGTGCTCCTGACAGTTGTATTCAGAGTAGGGCACTAGCTGAAATACTTGTAAGACAAAGGCCGGAGCCTGTATCACTGCCATCTAAACCACCTCTGCCCTGTGGCTTGCTTTGATATGAATATATTTTTTTTTCTGATATCTTTTCTTGAATAATCCCCAAGAGCAATATCCAATCAATTTAATTCACAACCACCTTGTTTTAAGAAATGTGGTTCTGCCTGTGTTGTTCTTTGAATAGAGCAAAACAGAGCCCAGATGATGTGAAAGGCTTCGCCACACTTCTGTTTCATGACCAACCGGCTCTGCAGACAACTTGATTCCACATCAACACTGCCCCAGCAGTCATCTCTTCTCTTCCCTTGCCCTAAAATACAGAACTCTTTTCTGTCTTCGCTTCTCTCCTGTGAGTGCTGACAAAAACTTAAGTAAATATATATTTATGTACTTACATATAACTTGTTAAGTAAAAGAGCTGTAACATTACCCTCCATTTTTAGCTGATTTCTACAGAAAGCAAGACTGATGTAATTCTGTTTCTTGATGCACCCCAGTCTCCTAATTCTATCAGTACCCCTCAGTCCTCAATGACTTTCAGTCCCTCAAAAAAATACAGCAGAGATGGAGGGACCTTCAGGATATTAAGCTGCTAGAAGTTTCACAAAAGACTGGAAAGTGGAGGCAAGAGACCTCAAATGAACATCTCAGCTGAAGGAAGAACTCTTGACTCCAGTCTTTCTTCTTACCAAGAGGCAAGGCAGGGTATTTCTGTGGACCACTGCTAAAGACAGAATTACTTTGCTCTAAGCTGGTGTTCCCACAATTGAGACAAGCAGTAGCTTCATCACTTCAAGCATCACATGTCTCTCAGTTAACTCAAAAATGCTTGGTTGTATCCTGTATATCCCTGAAGATGATGCTTCTCTTCAGTACCTTAGGAGAGTATACCTTGTTTCCCTCTATAATCCTCAGACTCATGTATTTGAATTGATGTATATACATTAGAAATTCCGATGAACATTATTCAAGTCTTCACTTTTGCTTTACCACTTGGTGAATTCACTGAGTGGAATTCAGAGACCTACATTTCTCAAAAGATCAGGCACCACAACTGGAAGTAATCTTATCTTCCCCTCATTTCTACAGCTGAGGGCTCAGCCTCAAAATGAACACAAACATCACAGCATAAGAGGTGTTTTGCGATATTTCTGGTACACTGAGGAAAAATTGAAGTATTTTAAGTAAAATAGGTCACTTAAGTGATTTTGAAAGTCATGGACCACTTCAAGAGAAAAAAGGCAAAAAGGATGCATCCAAGTTTTCAGAACCCCTTTGCCTTCTCCAGATTATGATTTTCAAAGCCTTGGAACAACATTCTCAACCAGGGAGTAGCTGATCAAAAATGGAAGGGAATAAAAAGGCGACAGAAAATATCTCTGTGCCAGAACAACTATTAAAGCAAAGTTGCATTTTGTCCTAATGCACAACATTCATTGAAGACATTCTCCTTTACTCTCAATATGCTATCTGTTGTGTTGCTTTACATCTCTCCTGTGTCCGTCCATCTGTTCTGCTCATTGGCCTCAAGAGACCAACTCTTCTGGCTGCTCTCCCAAAGACAGCAACCACACAAGCCATCCAGCCAAGGAGCTAGCCAGGCTAAGTGGTGATAATGGGAGCACATGGCTCCAGCACTGCTTCTTACTGACACCAGGTGAATTGAAAACACAGGGGACTAAAACATCAGACAGGCTACATTTCACCCTCCTACCCCCAAAACCACAACCCCCATTCTAGATAAAAGCCTTTGTCAAAAAGACACTTCTGTACCTGACAGAGTAAGAGGAAAAATGCAACTCTACATCCAGTTAAAAGAAACCTTACTCTTTGGTATTTTTAATCCTTGACACCCAGCAGCTTGTCTTGTTATTAAAAAAAGGTATTTATACTCTTTTTCAAGGGACTGTCTTTGCAGGCAGTCATTAAAAAAGGTTATCTGTGTGGCACCGTAATTGTGTTTTATTCCCATCTGCTTATTTAACTTGCATTAAAGGAAAAATAAGCTTTTCTAGAATTAATGTTTTCTGCCTGCATTCAGGGCTAGTTATGTTTTCATTTATTCACTATACACATCTATATCCACACACAAAGTATATATAGAGTATACCAAGATTATCATAGAACCATAGAATGGTTTGGGTTGGAACGCACCTTTTAAAGGCCATCTAGTCCACCCCTCTGCAATGGGCAGAAACATTTTCAACGAGATCAGGTTGCTTGCAGCCCTGTCCAGCTCATATGTTCCTCCAAAATATTGTTAGTGAAAAATAAAAAAGGAAAATAAGAGAAAAGCTTCATAAATATAATAAGCAAGACCATACTGGAAAAGAGTTTGGAAGTCAAGAACAGCAATTTTCTCTAGGTAAATCTTTCAAATTAAATCCCTGCTGTTCTCTCCATGGGAACACCAGCAACTGGACACCGAGTGCACTGTATGGCTGTTTCCCAATTGAAACATTTCCGTGATTCTAAGAAGAAAGGGGAAAAAGTAAAGCTAAAACACTTCCATCCTTTACTTTTCTACGTAAGCACAACCAGAAAGCAGTAAGTGGGTTAAACACATTAAATAACTGTAATAATCTGCACTTAAGAGTGCAGAGTAATGGAGTCTTGCATCAAGGCTTGGAATTAACCTGCTTAATTTCACTAGTATTACATCCACCACATCCATCCCCTCGTTCTGCTTCATAACTGTGTCATTAACATCCTATATAGACAATCCAACCTATCACTCCAGCTTGCCCGTTTTTCATCAAAACTTATTACATCTTGCTTACCCACTGCCATTTGCATCAACTTCCTATTAAAATAGACAGAAAGAGGTTTCAATCTTCTTTCCCCACATTTAATTCAATTGTATGGCATTATTTAGCTTTAATGACTCTTCTCGGTGCATAAGACATGGTTTATGCTTGTTTTAGACTAATTCAGAAGCTCTAACAACTAGTAAAGGCAAAACGACTGAAAAAAGTAAAACCAAAGCATTTTCTGTACTGTGAATAAGGCTGCTGTGGTTGTACTCCCAACAGACAACTGAATTCCTACAATCTGAGAAATAACTGGCAGGTGCAGCGTCCAACCAATAAAACCAACAGCTCTTTGCTTGGAACGTTTGCAACATAACCTACCAAAGCAGTGAAAAAAAAAATGAAATCAGCTGTGACCAGTGTGGATTTCATTTACTTCAGTGGGTAAGGAGGTAAACTCATTTATATACTCCTTCTGTGACTTAACAATATGTGATTTTCTGGATCTGTAAATTTAAAAGTCAACAGTCAACATGGAAAAAAAAAAACCAACCGCAATGCAATCAATTGTGGTTTTCACCTAAAGCTGACTGTGTAGCACTGAGAGATGAGCTTTGTCTTATTAAACCAGCTAACAAAGAAAGCCTGGTACTGCTTTCTAGTAATGAAAAGACAGTAAGCCAAATACCTCCTGGATAAATTAGACTAAATAAACTTTAAGATGTCTTTTAAGGTGATAGGGATTGGGATATTATAGCATATAATCAGGAAACACAAAAACCTAAAAGAAATTTTCAACTACAATCTCCAGTTTTTCCTTGGTCTTCTACTAGACCAGGGGTCCTCAAACTTTTTAACCAGGGGGCCGGCGCGCGGATGCAGTGGCAGGCAGCCATCTGCGGCTGCTTGGTTTCCCCCCCCAACCCCCGGCGGGGGGGTCTGTAAATACCAGGGGCCGGATTGAGGACCCTGGGGGGCCGTATCCACCCCGCGGGCCGTAGTTTGAGGACCCCTGTACTAAAGGATTCACAGAGCTCTCAGAACACCTCTAGCTAATCTAAGTATGTAACAAAGCAACATGTGCCATTTTTTTCAGCTTTGCATTCTGCTTCTTTACTTAGACAGAACCACATCTGCACCAGGGTAACCTAAATTTCTAAAAATCACATGGAGTATACATAAGATGTCACACACATCTTAATCATGGGCTCTTCAGTGCTTCTTTCACTTGGTCCTCTGGCAGAAAACCTAGCCGGGACACTGAAAGTTGATTACTCAATAGCTAGACGAAGTCCACTGAAGTTACTAATTGTTTCAGTATAAGCTTACACCCATGGACATCATGAGCAGCTACTTCAAGTCCTGAAATGCAATGCTTGGGTACTGTGAGCAAGCAAGTGCTGACACTGATTGATTAAAAGCCTTACATATATTAAAGCATATCTCAGTGCTACAGCTATGTGAGCACAGTACAACACAGCCCTTCTCATGACAGCACAACAACTGAAGATGTGTACAAAATCACTAAAGATGGTGTGTTCACAACTGGCCACATGCAGTTTTCACTTCCATGCAAGCCTGAGACTTGACCAAGTTCATGCAGCAGCCCGACAGCAACATCTTGCTGTTATTTTTCCTTTTTAAATGCATCCATTAATGCAGACTCCACATGAAAGATAAAATAAACAGCAGGCCTCTTGCCACTTCCTAGGCTTTTCAGTACCATGTAAAAGCAGTGTTTCTGGCACTCTTCTAACCATGAGGTTATAAAGCTTTGTTATTAATGCAGGTAACTTACTACATCAGAAAGGGTCCAAATCAGGCAGACATTTATAGAAGGGTGCACATCATGAGAACAGCACGTATCTTAGAGGTACTTCCAAGGAAAGCATCATTAAGTGGAAATACGTAAGAGAAAAAATAGACTTAGATGGTAAGTAAGAAGTACATAACTCTGTACTAGAAGAGCTGGTGTAGCAACTGGACCAAAGTAGCAAATATTAATGACAGTTTGGTCTAAAGAACAGCAACATGAAAACTAGATGTATAGGAAGAATACTTCCACTAGTGCCAACAGTGCCAAGACTAGTAACTAGAATAGAAGATACAGTATTAAAATCAGGAGAACATAATATTCAAAGTAACTTTTTTTTAATCACTTCTGCCTTGAGGAGAATGTGTATACACCCTGTTACAAAGTAAAAGAAGAGGTGTCAGAAATGGTACCTTAGGAAAGATGTTGAAGGCCATACCTACCACGCTCCCCAGCTGCTTCAATCTCCTTGAGCTGACCAGGTAGGACTGTCTCTATACATTAGAAAATCCATCACTTTAATGCCTTGTTACATACGCAGACCTAACACTATCCAGGACAGCATATAAAAGTTTACACAAGCAGTCAATCACGAACTCTGCCACAACTATACCTATTAGCAGAAACTAACTATTCTGCAATGAGTCTTAGATGTTCAGACCACTTAAAATAATATTTTTAACACAAAAACAAGTTCTCTGTGTAAGGATTCTGGCTTTTCAAAGGAGTAAATGCAGTGGCATAGAAGGACACAATTCAGAGATATGGAAATCGTCCATCAACATTTTATAGCATCTTTTGAGTGGGAATAAGGCATCTGCTCTTCTAGCTCCCAGACAAGAGATCTTGTAATTTTTTTCCTACCTCCAGCAGACGTATCTCTGTATCTCAGATCTCTATCCCCACTCAACAGGAAACAGTAAAATTATACTGCTCTTTTTCTTTTGTATTTGTAGCGCCTGAAATAGGGTAAGAATCATGGAATCGTTTGGGTTGGAAGGGACCTTAAAGACCATCTAGTTCCAGCCCCCTGCCATGGGCAGGGACACCTTCCACTAGACCAGGTTGCTCCCAGCCCCATCCAACCTGACCTTGAGCACTGCCAGGGATGGGGCAGCCACAGCTGCTCTGGGCAGCCTGTGTCAGTGCCTCACCGCCCTTGTGGTAAAGAATTTACTCCTAATATGTAATCTCAACCTACTCTCTTCCAGTTCAAACCCATTCCCCCTTTTCAGCTTAAAGCCACTGCTATGTGCCCTACTAAGAAGTCCCTCCCCAGCTTTCTTACAAGCCCCTTTAGGTACTGGAAGGTGCTCTAAGGTCTCCCCGGAGCTTTCTCTTCTCCAGGCTGAACAACCCCAACTCCCTCAGCCCGGCTTCCTAGCAGAGGTGCTCCAGCCCCCGATCATCTCCGTGGGCTCCTCTGGACTCGCTCCAACAGGCCCGTGCCCTCCTTGTGCTGAGGACCCCAGAGCAGAGGCAGCGCTGCAGGGGGGTCTCACCAGAGCGGAGCAGAGGGGCAGAATCCCCTCCCTGGCCCTGCTGGCCACGCTGCTCTTGGTGCAGCCCGGGGCTCGGTTGGCTTGCTGGGCTGCGAGCGCACCTTGCCGGGCCACGCTGAGCTTCTCGTCCACCAGCACCCCCAAGTCCTTCTCCTCAGGGCTGCTCTCAATCCATTCTCTGCCCAGCCTGTATTGATACTGGGGGTTGTCCCAAACCAGGTGCAAGACTTTGCACTTGGCCTTGTTGAATTTCATGAAGTTCAAATGGACCTACCACTCAAGCCTGTGCACGTCCCTCTAGACGGCATCCCTTCCCTTCTGTGTTGACTGCACCACTCAGCTTGGCATCATCAGCAAACTGGCTGAGGGTGTGCTTGATCCCACTGTCCATGTAACTGGCAAGGATGTTAAACAGTGCTGGTCCCACGACCGACTCCTGAGGAACACTGCTTGTCACTGGTCTCCCCTTGGACATCCAGCTGTTGACTGCAACTCTGAACACAACCACCCAGACCAATTCCTTATCTACTGAGTGGTCCATCTACCACATCCAGGTCTCCCCAAGTTTAGAGACAAGGATGACATGTGGGAAAGCATCAAATCTTTACACAAGTCCAGACAGATGATGTCAGTTGCTCTTCTCTCATCCCCTGGTGCTGTAAACCTGTTGTAGATGGCCACCAAATCTGTCAGGCACAATTTCCCCTTTGTGAAGCCAAGTTAGCTGTCACAAATCACCTTATTTCCCATATGCCTTAGCATAGTCTCCAGGAAGATCTGCTTCACAATCTCGTAAGGGATAGGTAAAGACCAAATTGCAGTGGGCAACTTTTTGTCCAGTTCCTAAACTGGACCCTCTAGTTACAAAAATGGCCTTAAAAAGAAAGCCTTTAGCTATACACAAGGTTAACTGCAGCATACCATATGAAACTAAGGTGCACAGATGGCACAGCACCATTTACACATCACCCAGTATCTCAGGTTACTAGTCCCAAACTCCATATATTAGTACCAACACAAAGCCCCTTGTCTGAAGCTTAACAGTTTGGCCACAGAACTGTGTAAATTGGCCATTATTTCTGGAAGGCTCCAAAAAAGGGTCAAGTAACTCATGATTATTAATAGGAAATAATTTAGAGTGTTTAACTGTAGCATACACCAAGATAAGCCCCAAATCAATTATATGAACTTTTATAAATTAAATTAGTTCCTAAAACAAGAAGGAAAAAAACCTATAAATATTTTCAGTAAAAAACACCTCTGACTTTTTTCTTTAATACACTGTTCTATATTCCAAAGAGGCTCCAAGAGGATATACCAGTAGTAAGGCACTATATATTTACGGACACAATATAACAGCAGAGGCACGTGCTCCATCTGGTATGGTTAAGGTAATAATGCCAAACTAGAAGTTACAGCCTGACATCTGTGTTTGTAACAGCAATGCAACTGGGTATTCAGATACAGCGCACCTCCTTATCACACCTCTAAACAAATATTTGATTTCAGTTATCAAGTGAGCTGATGAAAGTAAGGGAAGGCCTTTTGTTTGAGATTTCCCCTCTCCGCCCCATACATGAGATACCCAACACAGCACCAAAGTCATCAATTAGGGATAACAGACATGTATTACCACCACCAGAATTGTCAGGTATTTACATGGAAGTGTATCTTGCCATACGTCCTCATCTCTTTATATACACACGTGGCAGCTATTACCACTAATAGAGTCCTAAGAGCTTCTCTTCCAGGGAACAAATTAGAAAGCAAAAGGTTGCAAGAAATACATCGGTATCCAGGTTCTCAGGTGAAGGCTGCATTTAGAAACATCTAATGTCTGGTTTAAGTCAGAGAAGGGAATAATTCAAGAAATCACTGCTGCTGAATTAATTTTTGCCTTCCGTATCACAATGCTTCACTTACAAATTAGCTCATAAGAAAAAAACAATTAAGATAGAAACAATGCACAGAATGATACAGCCTGTGATTCCAGTGACAGAAGGTTGCTTCCTATACGATATGCAATAGGTTTACATTGCAGACTAACTTAAGTGTCAGAGGATTTTTCCTCCCTCTTCCCATCAATACCAATAAATCTCACAATTAAGAAATTTTTCTTTTGCATATAAACCCTGATCCTCCAAAAAGCCTGCTTTAGGTACTTTAATATTGAGAACAGAGACATCAAAACCATGCTTCAGGCACAATTTCACATTCAATGCAAAGACTCCTGATTGGGCTTCTCAAGACATGCTTCATTATAAGCACAATTACAGCACTCCTAAAACCTTCTGGAAGATGTTTCAGAAGATGCACTTTCTGCAGATGCTAAGTCCAGTTTTACTGTGCTAACAGGACCATGTACCCAATGAGGGTACCCAAATGACCCAAGGGCACAGCTTATTTCTTGGCTAGGACATTTACAGTACTAGACTGAGCATTGTCTTTTCTAACTCAGTCCTGTATAATCATTTTTCTAGCTGTAAAATTTCCCATTTACCCCATAGTTTAACAGCATGAATTTTACGGATGCTAGTTTTACCATAATATGTCTCTATTTTAGGATTCTCCAAGGTCACCAGGAAACTGCCTGATTCTCCTGGACTGAAATATTGAAAACCTTAAAAATAGGGACATTTCCAGATGAAGTGAGTTTTTATTGCTTTTTGCATAGCAGTTATCTTTAAAATGTAGTAACACCCTTCTGGGTATGTGCACTGCAAAAACTATTCAACATCATGGCTCCTTAAATCTTAAAGACTTTAGACTTTGCCCACTTATGGTGCAAATAAATTTTAGCCAAGTATAGGTAAATTATCACATTTCCACAGTACCTGAAAAGGCACAAATACGTATCTCCCATGGCTGGCAACCAACTCCAAGCATCATGCTATTGTACAACCACACACCGGGAATGTGTTTCTTCCTCACTTAACCTGGGGTCATGCCAAATTGGCATCTTACCTTGCTGAGGGAAAAGCACCAAGTGCACTATAAACCAATTATTACTGGAATTACAGCTTTTCCACATAGTATCAACATATCTCCCGTTATGAAAGAAATATATAGTTAGAGTCTAGGGTAGAGGCCATTTGAAATCACTTACATATTCATTAAGCAGACAAAGAAAGTGCCATTTGTTACATTTGTTCACAAATTTCTAGATGCCATTGAGGTACAGTGAATACAGTGCTTATGCAAGGGATCTCATCCAATAACTACTGATGACAATTAAGTCAAACATAACCACATGATCAGTGCAATTAAAATTCCCAAAGAGGAGCACAGATGCATTCTAAGCCCCCAATCACTTAGAGTATTTTTAATATTATATAAAAGCCAGCTACAGAGCATCAAGTCTTTGCTATTATACTATTAAGTAATTACAACGAAATATGAAAACACTAATGAGATCTTTAGCAAGTATTTGCTGTACCCAATATTTAGAGGAAAAAGAATCAGTTTGGCTTTCTCCAACAAACTTGGAATAACCTCCTTCAAGCAGCTGCAGAAGTTTTATATGGAGAAAACACACAGAAAAAATCTTGTTTCAACAACTTCTCCGCCTTTCTGGTGACTGCATGGCTCAAAAGACTGGCAATGGAAGCTTAAAAATTTGGGAAATCTACATACAGAGCATGAATTTAAATTCAGACCCTGGTGGGCACATGCATGTGAGGAACTGCAAATGCCACTCTGAATGTAGAGCTTGGTTACCCTCCCTGTCCTCTTTTCTTTATGAAACTAGATACAAATGTGGCATACTAGTAACTATGAAGAGTAACCAGTCTTTGTTTTGTTTGGTATATAATCAAATGATGAATTCTGGGGAAGAAAGCTTTACATGCACACTCCTCTCACAAAATGAGCCAATTAATCCGATCCTGATTGCCAATGGGGAAGTAAAACACAAGGATCCTGTGACCGTATTAGGCATTTGCTGAAACTGTGAACCCACTGATGAAAAGGGACCAGTTGTCACAGGCAAAAAGGGGTCTCAATTTTAGGAGACCGGGCAGGAACTGGAGAAAGGAAGTACCCACAGAAGAGAAGTCACATCGAGAGGAGTCCTGGGACTCCCGAAACATCCTAACACTCCAAAATGATCCAGGGAACTGAGACAAAGAAGTGTCTCTCATTTTGCCTAAAAGCATATTTTTTGGTGATAATTAACTTGGAAAGAATGGTCTTTGAACCCTTCGAAAGTATCCTTCCTCCTGCTTCAACTAACCCACACCCTTATGTTGCAGATTATCTTAAGATTTTACTGAATCTTTCTATATTTTGTGTTTATGTAAGTTAGTTATAAGAATTTTGATTCTACAGGAGTTAACCTTCATGATAGAATTATGTTAGCACTTATTAACCAACGACGTATGAATCGCTGTCGCCATGCTATAGATCATAATACCCTTAGTCCTTACGCTCCAGACCATAACCAGAGCACCCAGGTTCTATCGTGTATAGGATGAGTTATCAGACAGCTTGGCAAGGCCGATATCCAGCTGTCCAACTTGGCAACAAAACTTACTTTTAAGGTGTCCTGAAGTGAACTACCTTCATTATCATACTAAAAATCACACCCACAGGTCAAGAAGATCCTTGCCCAGGTGAAGACACGCGCGCCCCGCCCCCCCCCGTGCAAGCGTAGTAACAGAAAAGGATGACACAGTAAATATTACAATTATATGCAAATTACTAGCCAATGATTGTAACTGGGAGTGTACTACCTTGTAATTCTGCGTATAGATGTAACAGTAAAATCTACACAGGTGTACTTGATTTGTGGAGACACCACCGAGCACCCAGTGCTGCAATAAAGGAGCGCCTGCTTCTTAATATTGCACTGGTGTGACGAGGTTTGATTCCCGATTTCGGTGACACTTACGGAAGCAGTCTGCAAGATCTGATCACTCTGGTATCTACCACTCCAGAAAAAGGACAGGCAAAGCTGCTACTGAATTTACAGGATTCAGAAACAACCTTCAAGATCTGAGACCCCACAGTCCACCCTTCACCTTTGTACAAGAAAATGGCCTCGCCTAGGACACATCCCAAAGACAGATCCAGCACAGCTGACCATGAGGATCACCCCATGGAGCCTGCATGCATCACACTATTATTATCCAGCCAGAGAGATACTTGGAGTAAGGTAGCTTTCTCAGTACTACGTTGCCCATTCAATCATTATGCCATTAATGCATCCCAGTTCAAGACTCTTCAAGTCAGTTAAACTGGACTAACCACCAAAACAAGCTCCTATTAAAGACGTATCCAACATGCACACCATGTCCTTCTACAACTGGACCTTGTAATACAATTAGAACAATGAGGCTCCTGTCTTGTACTCCACAAATGCCACCACCTCATTTCTCTAGTGACTTACAAAAACATGGGCACAACAGGGAAGACAAGGCAGAATTCCCCCACTCCAGTCCAAAAGGAATGACATTCATTTGCATTTGTCTAAGTGGCCAGGTCCCTAAAGGTGATACTGGCCTTGCTCTGGTGAGCTGCTATGAAAAGAAAGAGAACAAACAACAAGAAGTGAAATAGGGAGGATAGAAGAGGCCAGGTCTTAACTCTATGAACAGCAGAAAAGGGATATTTTAACACTAGTTATAGGTGCCAGGTCTCTGCACTGTAACATGTACAAGCAGCAGTGAACCTGCTATCCCAAACCATTCACTGCGACATACACATGCAGCCCACACACTCCCGAATGGAGAATTCCATTCAAGCTCCAAAAACAACAAAAAGCCAGGAGATTATAGATTTAAAAGCCCACTGACAGGAGGCTTCAAAGCTCTGGTGAGTCTCACAGGCATTCCCTTTCTCTACCTCCAGCCTCCATAAAAATACCCTTTCCCCTACCCATCTAGTTACATCATTAGTGGACGCAAAACCTTATTCTACGATACTCTCATCTGAAAATACATCTGTATTTCTGTCTTCCGATGATAAAATATTCTAATACCATACATGATATATTAAGAAAAAACTTCACAGCAATTTATGCACTTAGCCCGAAGAGCCCTTCAGAAACTGTTAGCCTTTGTACCTTCAGAACTCTAAATCACATCACTTTATTGATTAAAGTTACATCTTCATTCTACGGAGGAGAATCACCTTCTCAACACACATTTATCTCTCTAGAAAAGGTACAGTATAATAGATAGATGAAAGCTGTTGCTGTTGGGTTTTTTTTCAATAGTTTCTGAAATACCATACACAAACAGATATACATGACAGAGACATCACACCTTCCGATGTTGAACAAAATGAATAGTGGCTAACAAAATCAAATGTGTAACATTTTAATCCTTTAATTAGTAAGAATTACTTTCCTCCCAACAGTTCTTCCTTATTAGGAAAAACTCAAGACATCTACAGATCCTCCAACTGTTATTCAATCTCTAAGCCACGAAAGTCTTTCAAGCATCTGGCATGTTTTATGCTCCGTGGCAGTTCCGTTCCTTCGAATTGAATGATTTATTACCATATAACCTAAGCCTCTGATGAGATTACGCTGCCAATTTGTGCCTTCCTTGTAAAGAGAGGTCTCCTCAAATCCAGGCTTTGGACAGAATGTTGTGAATCTCAATTAAAGGGTGACCTTTACAAGACAAGGGAAATGTTAATTCATGCTCACCTAAATGGCTTCAGCCCTACTTGAAAGCAGGGCTTTCTAAAGCTGCCCACTACTATGCCACTGTGAAGTTTCATTTCAACATTACCAAGATAAAACAAGTCTTCAGTGTAAAAAAAACTGTATATATCCATCCATCAAAGCCAAAGGAGAAAGTCCAAATGCTAATACAGCTGTCTCTGGTGCATTTTTTATGCTACTTGAAAAACAACGGATTCGCATTTTTAAGGGACTTCAAATACAGATTAGAGGCATTAGAATGACAGGGCCAGAGATTAAACACTTCTTTACCCACTGAACAGGTACAAGACAAGGCAAAGCAACGGCTATTGCCTCCACACTCGCCCTTGAGGTATGTGTTGTAATTTGCCATACCTCTAGAAAGCAGTTTGATATTACAGGGTGTCTCATCTTGAAGGGTATAAAATTTGCAGAAGAGGCAAAAAGGCAGTTCAGTCTCCACAGACAATTCTGTTTCACTTTTTTTTAAAATGAGAATTAGCTACTCTATCAAACAGGAGAAATGAAAACACTGTTTCCACAATGTATTTACTGAGTTTCTAATTAAGTTCATGAAAACAAAGAAGAAATTACAAAGTAGTAAATAAGAATTTGACCCACATAAAAAAGTGTATCTGGATAAACTTCAATATGGAAAGAAGTAAGAACTTGTGGAAAAAGCCAAATGTCAGCAAGACTTCAACATAAAACATGGCCACCTAAGAGCATCTTAAAACCACAGTATTTAACAGGCCAGATGGGGGGGGGGGGGGGGGGGGGAGATAAACAATGCTATCATAGCAATCAGTCATTCTAGAAAGTATACACATTGTATAAATCTCTTTCAAAAAGTATGTATTCTCTTGAAGGATACGTTTTGCAGGTTTGGCTAACCTGGTCGCTAAAGATCCTAAAAGAACAGGATTAACTGGCTAACCTTTGCCAGGTTGAATTCTGACCTAGTCAATTGTATTCAGCTAATCCACATTCCCACGGGATATTTTTGTTCATTTTACAGCCTAAGTCTATGGCGTTACCAAGCAATTGCCAAATCCCGATTCAAATGGCTGTTATTACTATTAACAGTAACAGAAGATAAGCATAAGAATCTAAACCTGGGGCAACAAAGACACACTGGAATGCCCTGCTAGCAAAAAAAAAAAAAAAAAAACACCCCACAAAAAAACCCCACAACACAGGAGCAACCTAAAATCATTCCTTAGATGAGTTCAGGAAATGGCTTTGCAGTAAGTAATGTCATAAGGGAAGCCAGAGCTCAAAACCAGGATTTTGGCTTCAGATAATTAAGATTTTAGAAGGAACAACAGCAGCACCATCCACTTAACCCACAGAGCCTTTTTCACTCTTTCAGGTTGTTGCAGCCCACTTCCACTAGTGCAGCAATGAGTGTTCCTCAAAGCAGAGTAGATTGTCAGAAACCAGACCTGCTTATACCAGCCTGAGAGAATCTTGATCCTAAACAGCAAGACAGAATATTTTTAAATAAATGGTTTACTACTGAACTTTACACAAAAGCACAAATTCCAGGAGTGTGAAGCTCTCATATAGAAAGGAAGATCGTATTATTTCAGATCACAGTAAGCAGAGTACCTGTTCAATGGTACCATACTTTATTAGTGGCTGTACTGATGAAATGTTTCCACTGTCCTTCAAAAAAGCAAAGTGTGATTTAACTGTTCCAGCCTGGGACACACCTTACACACTGACATAGCACAGCCCACCGCCTGGCACAGACTAGCCCAGAAAGCTTTGCACCGTATGACACAAGGGAAAAAGGAGAAAGACACTTTCCAATTCAGGTAAGTCACATTACAGAGATGCTGCCTTTCATTCACCCCTGAATTCAGTTCACCTAGTGTTCACTTTAAGTTATACCCAATTAGAAATTAAGCATATGAAAACATACAGACTGATTTTAATGGATATCAGGACTTGAACATCTCACTGAACCAAGCTGAGATGGCTCAGTACCTCCAAAAGCCTAGTCGTCCTGAAAAAAAAACCTGCAGGAAATTATACAAAACAGGATATTATAGTTCACAGACATAAACATTTTCTACCTATTCTGCTTTAATCTGCATAACACAAAGTAATTCCACATCGTCTTTGTAAATTTACCACAAAGCCCTCAAATTCTTCAGTAATCCAAAACTCAGAGCCCAAAAGAAGCTGTAAATAAGTACCTTGAAAATCAATGACTGCATTCCAGACAAGGCACTGTGACATAGTAAGTCCCAGAAAACCTGAGTCTCTCAGCCCAGAACTGTAACAACACAACACAAACCAGACCTGGTCAGAGCAACCTCCCAGCAATATTAATAGGACTAAAGCATCCATTTGGGGGGGGGTATTTTATAAAATGAGCACTTTTTCAACATGCTTCCTCGTATCAATAGGGGAGCAACACATAGCACTAATGGGAGAGTCACGAAGATGAATAATCCAGGCTTATGACAGAACTCATAACTTATTCCAGCATCTTTGATTTTCAGTCTTCATTTGAGAAGCTCCTTTAATGATAAAACACCTTGATTCCTGGCATTTTTGGTCTTCTTACTAAATAAAAAAAAACAAACCCAAGTGGCATCTGGCAATCTCCATAGTAGACTACTAGAGGCCCTTAGGCTCTGAAGTGACTTGAGCAGGGTATGGGGCCAAAGACTAAAGCAAGAGGAGCTTCATGTCAAGCCCAAGGACTTATTTAGAAGCCCTGGACAGAGACCCAAAACTGAACACCAAAATATTGTCATGGGTGAAGGCTAGAGTCCATTGCCAAGGCCACATCAGGGAGCAAAGCACAACTGAGCTGTGCTGCCAGGCTTGCGTAAGGTCCCACCTGTGAAGATAAATTAAAGGTGCAAGCTAAAAGTGAGCTTCCTTAATAATGTCACTGCTGCTAAAAAGGATGCAGTAGCTGTGGGCACTGCCAGGTAAGACCCAGGACCAAGAATGTGGCTAACATGGCTGCTGACAATTATCTTCACAATACTTGTTTTCATGAACAATTTTGCGCAAAAATAAATAGTAATAAGAACTACTGTATGGTCATTTTATAAAGCAGACAGATGATTTCCCGTTGTCTTGTGGAGATCTAACTGGCACTCTCTGAACTCGCAGCAGTCAGTAAATATCGACCTGCTATCAAAACTAACTTGTACTACCTGAGCCTGCTCAAAGTCCTCGACCCAAGCTAAAGAAGAGACTTCGCAGCCCAAGCCTGACTTTCAACACCTTACATCTCCCTGAGAAGTGAGAAGAATTAAGTGGGAGATGTAAACCTCCCCCAACCCTTAAGTGTTCTCTAGAAGTGACAGAGATGCCCTGCTGCTTTTTCACAGACCCTGACAGCTGGCCAAGGTCAGCCTTTAATAAGCAGTAATATATGTCCTCAGACACCAGCAATGGATCAAAAAAACATTGTTTAAAAAACACACCACATACTCACTTAAAGGAATGGAGACAAAGTGATATGTCTATTAAAATGATTACACTGCCTCGTTCCCCTGGATACAAATATTTTGAACATTTAAAAAAAAACCAGCCACTGCAGGATTCTTAAAATACATCGACCAGGAAAGGCAAACTAACCCTATGAAAGCAATGAAAACCTGTTGCTGTAAATCAAATGCAAAACGTGTTCTCACTAACGCCAGGACAAGGAAAGCTCTTTACACAGCAAGGAGGGCACTAACAAAGCAAAGGGTCTCTCCTGCTTCCATTTTTAGCCATCTCCCTCCTTTTTTTTTTTGCCTCCCTCTGAATTTTCCATAGCTTTAATAACAATCTCATAGGCAAAAATCAAGAAACAAATTATTTTCTTACACATAATCCCCCTTTTGCTGTCAAGTGCCTGACCCTAGTTTGATAATCTCATTTCCTGAGACTCAAAACGCTGGAAATTTAAGCTTCCTAGAGTGTTAATTGTGGCCCTGCTCCATTGCTAATCAAAAAATTGGATGTTTTGCATGAAAATGCTGCTCTAATTAATTCTCAGTCATAAAGCGCCCTGGTTTTAATAACCCCTTCTTGATTGGATAGCCTTTGAAGAGACAGTGCAGCTAATCCGCTAAACCAGAAAAAACACACGCAGAGGAAATAATAAGTGGGCTTACAAGGTCTGAACTAGATGATTGCATTAATACCGTCAAACCACAAAAAAGCGATTCTCTCCCCTCTCCTCCCCCTCCAAGCTCAAAGCAAACTGTGATCCTGCGCATCACGGGGAGACAAAAGCAGCTGCATGACAGGAGATACATAACATCAAATCTTTTCCCACTCCTTAGCATAACCAGCTTCCTGATTCTTCAGCTGGTTATTCCCCATCCTTTTCTAACTGATATTTTTAACTGGGACCATCCGCTTGTCACGTCGTCTCCTTTAACCAGAGAAGAATTGTATTGCTTCTCCCCCTCCTCATTGCCTCTGACTGACAACATATTATCATACACATTTCTAAAAGGTGCTGAACTGAATTTTCATTATCCAAAATGTCAAGATTCATTTTTGTCACTGGCAGACACAGCTGGCTCCCTCCAGCAGCCCTTTGGTGAATCCAAATGGAACAAGGCACCTACAAATAACTGCTTTTTCCCCAGACCTGGCCTTACATTGTGTCCTTGTCATATCAGATACCATTTGCCTCCGCTGCTATTTCTTGGCATCAATTTCTTAATTAGCAGAGTTTCTCTTTGATTTCCTTAATTACTTAAAACCTTATGGTAAGAAATTTTCAGGCTTGGACTGAGAACATGTATGAACAGCATAGTGGCAAGTAACTCAAATCCACTCCCCATACTTAAATTTGTATCATAGGGATGTTCAGGGCTTCCCATCTATCACCTGACCAACAAGAAAAAAAAAATCCGTAGAGTTTCTACTTCTAAGAAATAAGGTTAAAAAAAGGATCCAGTACCTACTGTCTCATTGCAACAGCTCTGACTCACCATTCTTTGCCAGAGTTGGATGTGATACACCACCTTTAATTTTGTAGCCCTCCTACCGATTCACTGGGACCATGCTTGATCATTTAAACTTGCAGAAATTGGGTATTTCTGAGCGTCAACAGTTATGCCTGAAACCGCTCAGTCAAGGTCCAAACTTCTAGCAAGATCCACTGCAACCCAGGAGACAAAGACACCACCAATATTAAGAGACATGCAAATGAGAAAAATAACATTGCATATGGTACCTGGCAAAAAAGAAATCTTACATATAACATGCATAGCTGAACTACCAGCCAACTGTGAGACATGGGAGTGTTGCATAATCTGAATCCACAAGACACTCTTGCATTAATTTTGAAACTCCAAAATGAAAATCTAAGTTCATGTAATACTCTACTATTACCACCAACAGAAAAGTAACCATGCAAGAGTTTGGGGCAAGAGTTTAAAAACACCTCTGACAAACTAAAGAAACTTAAGAAAACTGAAGCAAGGTGAATTACCCAAAATTTTTAAACATTAGAAAAAAAAGTACTGCATCACAGTGTGTTGTACTGCAACACAGGGATGTTCTGGACAGAAACTGCATAAACTTCAGAAAGAAATAAAGAATTTTTGCCATTTCAGTTCAGCACGCAAAACATGCCCAGTAGCTGGGGGAATACGGCTTCGGGGCATTCATTTCATTCTTTGTTCTATTAAAAGACTTACTCTGTTAAGTCACTTAACTTTTTTCTGCTTTTCTTGTACAAGCACTGCCCTACCTTCCAGTGGCAGTAAGAGCAGAAACGCGTCTGCACAATGCTCAAGTAGCAGGATTATAGAGGGGACAAATTCTCACACAAAAAAAACCAAACCAAAAAAAAACCAACACCCAAAAACGAATGAAAAAAGTCACAGGCACAATCACAGAACGGCTGGGGTTGAAAGGGACCTCTGGAGATCACCTAATCCAACCCACTGCTAAAGCAGGTTCACCTCTAGCAGGCTGCACAGTCGCATCCAGGCTGGTTTTTTATGTCCTCAGAGCAAGAGACCCCACAGCCTCTCCGGGCAGCCTGTTCCCATGTTCTGTCACCCTCACAGTAAAGTTATTCCTCATATTCAGACGGAACTTCTTGTGTTGCAGTTTGTGCCTGTTGTCTCGAACTGGGAATCCCAGCACCGGACCCAGCACTCCATACGTGGCATCAGGGAGGCAGAGCAGAGGGGGAGGATCCCCGCCCTCGCCCTGCTGGCCATGCTCCTCCTCATGCCCCGCAGGGTCCCAGGGACCTTCTTGGCCCCAAGGGCACGCTGCTAGCCCATGGGAAACATGCTGTCCGCCACAATAATACAAAAATATTTTCAACCCTCTTACACAGCAAAAAAGCCCTTTCAGAATCATAGAATCATTTTGATTGGAAAAGAGCTTAAAAATCAAGTCCCACTGTTACCTGAGCACTGCCAAGTCCACCACAAAACCACGCAGGCAGTGATTCCTCAAGATGCACTGCACAACAGCATCCTCCTGAGCTCCCAGGGCAGCACACACATGGCTGGGCATGGCAGCAACCCTGGGGCTGCAGAGCCGCTTCACTCAATGCATGGCTATGTCAAGTGTGCCCAAGCCACCATTTACATGAATATATATTAATACCATGATATACTCAGAGTCAAACCAGTGCTACTTAACAAAAAAATGAAAGGTGATTCTGACTCTTAATTCTGCTCTCATCGTCCTTCTCAGGATGATGCATGGCATACCACAGCTTGCACAGCTATAATCCAAATAAAATCTTACTCTGCAAAGACCCTGAGAAGTTTAATTAATGCTGAAGTGCACTGAGCTTCCCCAGCAAATAAACAAGCCCAAATTTTAAGAGGTGCTGAGCAGCTGTGGAGTCCATTAACATCCATGGGAACAACAGCTGCTCGGGAGCACTTAACATTTCATTCTTAAAAACGGCCCAGATGTACACCACCAGCAAAGCTGACCTTCACATGAACTGCTAGGGCCTGCACGCGCACAGATAACAGAGAAGCTGGATGCTATTTTCCATGCCGATCAGCACCCTCGAGGCTCTTTAGATTTTCACAGCATGAAGAAACATCTTTTCCCATTTCTACTGATAAACTAAACCGAGGCCACAGTCACCATGAGCACAATATACAGCCACACGAATTCCCTACGGCCACAGGACTCTGAAACAATACCCAGCATATCTAGAAGGGGCCCATAACCATGCCAGAAATTATCAGCCAGCAGTGAGCAGCTTAGTGCACGGCTGCTGGCGAGACATCTCATGCCCTCAGAGCTCACCTACCCCGGGTCTTCCGAATCCCATGCACGCAAGGCTATCCGCAAGTAAGGAAGATCACTAGCTAAGATACAGCACCTTCTGAAACAAAGATTATCATTCACTGAGCTTTCCATTTTCAGTTATGTCTCCTTTCACTTCTGCTGGCGGCTTGTGCTTATTTTTTTATGTATTTAAAAAAAAAAATAAAAAATTGACTGGCACCTCCAGAATCCAGCTCCTGCCACTGCCCCTCTCCCAGCCACAAAAAATGGAGATGTGTAGACCCGTGGAAGACAGACTTCAAGACACTTGTGCAAGGCAACTGTGGTGGTGAAGGCTGCTACATCATATGAAAGCTAATCCTTGCAGGTATATACAATGCACAAATCATGTGTGTACCATGCTCAGTATAATGAAATTAAAACTTGGATTAGTGCTTTTAAAAAACATTACCATAATACACCATCAGAAATCCAGACATGCACAGATACTACCCAGAATTGTGGTCTTTATTTTTGCTTGAAAACATGTTTTGTAGACAGCAGTTACATTCAATTTAACAAAAACAGCCTCCAGGCCCCTGCAGACTGTCTCCTGCCTTACTGTGCAGCCCCAGTGACATCCTCCTACTGTCTACTGTCCTCTCCTGCAGTCCTTGACCTCCCTCAATGGCAAGAAACTACATTCTTCTTTTACTCCCAAGAAATCATTGGTAATTGAAGGCAGCAGCGGAATGAAATAAGGTGCACACACGGGATTCATTCCACCAGTCAGCGACAAGCAACCATCCACCTCTGTGGTGAAATAATGCAGCATTTTAGCCTAGTTTCCAATGAAAGTGCTGATCTTCTGTGTCTGTCCAGCTGGCCATCCCATCCTGAAAACAACTGCGCTGGTGAGCCAATTTCTGCCAAATGTGGCAGAGGCATTGATCTTAAAAGCAGTAAATTCTTAGAGGTATTGTAAAAGCACACAGCCACATAGACGAAAGCATAATAAAAGCGTGCCTCCATGGAAGGGAATGCTGCAGTGAGGATGTGTTAGCTTTCCATGCTGTTGGACTTACCAGCCAGGAAGCAACCTGCACATTTGCTTCCAGGGCACGAGGCTGCTTGCTTGATCCAGTCATGGTACATGCTGCTTTTTGCTTGGTTTGGGGGACAGTAGTTCAGGGACATAGGCAGGCACTGGTGGGTGCCTGGAAGAAAAATGTGAGGGGGATGAAGGAGCTTTAGAGACACGGTGAGAAGTGCAGCTAGCGAAGGAAAGGTGTTAAGGGAGAAAAGGTGGCACATCTGAGACGACCAAGGCTTCAGTCATTCAGCTGCTCATGGAATAAGCTTACTCATTTTTTAAATATACCTGCATTATTTATCATAGTCTATTACAAAAAACATCATATTTGACAAATGGTAGGAGAGGTCCAACAAAGAAAATGTAAATTCCTCAGCCAACACATAGCCAAGACAGGCTCCTCGGGGGAAGGGCAGGGGGAGGGGGTGGTAGGATACAAGAAGCTTAATGATGGACATTACTCGTTGTGTACAGAAGAAACCACTTCTGACACTATCTCAAACAACCTGGGGAACCACATGTGTTAGTCTAGAAAGAGGCATTTCAGTTATGTACTTCCTTCCCCCTGCCCCCTCCTCTTTCTAAAGAGAGCTGTCAAAAAACTTGTGCATTCATCTTCCAAGGGAAAAAATACATGGTCAAAGTCCTCCTCCCTTGATTTCAGCAGAATAAGACAAGAATTCCATGCCTGTATCAGGTCCCTTTCTCCCACTGAGGGATAATATGTGCCTTATGCACCGCACTATTTCAGTCCAAATGAAAGAGGTTAATGACAAAGCATCACTCTGATCTTCACACATTTTAAGGCTATTTAAATTAAATTCTTATTTCAAAAAGTTGGCACGAGCCAAACTTTTATAAGTTCAGGGTTTTTTGGTGTGGGTTTTTTTTTTTTTAATGCATATGTTTCTTTGAAGATCTTTTCAGGAAAAAGATTTCCTAAGAAGCCACCCTCCCCCTGCTGCCACTGAAAAGTCATCCCTGTGGATAAGGCTGTCAGGAAGAGAAACTGTGGCATTCACAGAAGAGTGTCACATGCCTGCTTTCCAGGAACCTGATTGAACAATTAAATTGTATTCCTCTTTAAAAGAGGTATTAAAAAAAATGCAGATCTTGCTGTGGCCTGGGATTTGGGAAGATTAATGAGCTACCTAAAAGGGAACAGTAGCTTATAATAGAAAGAGAGGATAGTACATTTTTAACATAAAATTCAAAGGGAAACTTTTCTTGATGGTTAAACTGCAAAGATTTCTCAGCAAAGTCATCTCATCTATTGTCCCTATTGACTCCCTACATTGACTTTTTGTCACCCATTGCATCACGTTCAAGCTCTTCCAATTCATCCAGGAAGGGCAATATAATCTTGTCCTATCCACACTAATTCCTATATTTTGTCCTTTACTTCTTTGTCAGCTTGCAGGCTTTGTACTTTCTAACCCTGTGCTAGCTCAGTGGCTGGAAGTCTGCATAGCTCTTTTGCATCCCCCTTTCTTGAGAACATTCACAATCTCCCGCACATGACAAATGTTTCCGCAAGATTTGTCTTGTATCAACAAGGAGTCACTCTTTCATGAAATCTGGCTGTGCCCATCAGTAAAGGGTTCTGAACCCAGAAAAGAAGCTATTTAAAACCAAATCCTCAGTTCAGTCTAACACCAATGGTAACCACAAAAAAGCCCTTCTCTCAGCCACAAGGTACCTGGAAAAGGATAGAGATGTGGAGTGAGTCAGGTCAGGGTGTTGGAGGCAACAGGACTCAATCCAAAGAGACCTGAAATTTGTGAGGCAAGCGTTGCAGGTTCCCTGATGGCCCCATCACTGATCCAAACTTAGTGCTCTCAACAGCTTCAAAATTCTTGGCATCAAACCCACATTTGTCCCAGGCAGTTTGTAACAGAGCTGTTAACTGTGGAGAAGCAGCTACTTAAATCCTACTGCCCACTGGTACAAGAAAATCATGATGCAATAACAAATTTGCAGCATCCGCTGA
Organism: Falco cherrug; assembly: GCF_023634085.1. Lineage (NCBI taxonomy): Eukaryota > Metazoa > Chordata > Aves > Falconiformes > Falconidae > Falco > Falco cherrug. The sequence continues at coordinate 62,137,004 of NC_073701.1, forward strand.
ACTGGGTAACTTCTTCCAGTTAATCCTAGGCACAAGAGCACGTGACAGATTTTGGTGGTGAGAACCTGAATCTCAGAAGGTAAAGAGCTGTAAGCTGAACACCTTTCAAGTGAGTATTAATGTCAATACCATGATTTAAAAGACAGCTATCTCCACTTTTGTTTTATTCCTATATGCTGTCAGATCATAGTGTAGACAACTGTCAACTTCAGTAGCTCCATTTCAGATTCTTCCTTCACAGTCCATCCAGCAGTATCTGAATATTCACCACAGAGTGAATCACTACATCCTTAATCACCAATACTAAGATCATCTTTGTTGAGCCAACTAAGTGAAGCAATCTGTCCACAAAAAACTATGTCTCTCATGGCTTCCTTTCATGTTCTTGTGGGTTTAGACAACTGAGTTATAAGAGGAGGAAGGGAACAAAAAGTCACCCAAAAATTGTGAATTATAAAACATCCTCAATTAAAAGCCAGCTGAAAATTGTCATGGGTAATAGTTCAAGGGGAAATTCTACCCTTGTCCATCACTGTAATACTTGAAGAGTATATATTATTTTATTCTTATGACTCCTCAGTAACAAACTAGAATAGATGATACAAAACAATTTCAGTCTTGCTATACATTGCCGTTACAGCCTTAAGATCTTCCCTTGATTTTGCTCCCAAAACCAATGTTTTCATAAATTACATCATTCATGAGAAAACCATGGGATGATGTCATACTCAGAGGAGAGAACACTTCTCTGTGTACAGACAGCACTTGCCACAGGCAATATAAAACAGCAAGAGTAGTCCAGCTCTTCAAATTCACGGTTTTCAAACACTCCACAATTCTTCATCTTCAAACGTTGTACAAAAGACAAAGAATTGGCCACTTTAGTCAATACAACAGAAATCTGCAACTTCAAATATGGGATGCTTGAGCTCGGCTCCCAAAGCAATCCAGAGTAAGTATCAAATTCAGCACACGATGTAAGGGAATAAACTGCAGATAAGGAAGCAGGCATTAGCTCCACGAATCCAAAAGCAGTGCTCATGGTGAAACTGTCTGCATTTCACCCATTGTTTTACAAGTCTCTTTTAAGACCTTGACCTCTAGCTGAAAATGCAGAGGGAATGAAGAGAAACCCTGCTGCTTCACAATGTAGTAATAATAAATAAGCAGAGCTCAGAAACTGGAGATATTTAGACAGCCTGCATGGCAAAGCAGAAAGGTATTAACACCCTGACATAGCATGGACAGGATATTCAAGCTCCTGCAAAAAAGAATTATCCGAACTAGCACATTATCTGTTTCCCCACCTTGAAGTTCTCCACTTCTGCTGTACAGTTCTCTTCTCTGCTCACGCAAATAGGCACTCATGCTAATAGCATGGGAGGAGGACTCAAACCTGTAATTAAAAATAAACAAATAAGTAAATAAATCTAGTCCGTTAGCCATCTGAAGAAGCACCCTTCCTGTAAGCACCAGTCAGCCCTAAACAAAAAGGACTACTTCTCTGCATGCTGGAGCAAAATTATCACAGCATACCAAAAGCACATTTTTCCTGTAAAACTCCATCACTGATGCACCACATTCTGCCACCCTCAATGAACGCAGCTCTACCAGCAGCCATCTGTCACAGAACAAGCAAAACTAGCAAGCTGCAAAAAGGCTTTACCCTTGGCCAGATTCTACTACCCATGCTATTTTTCCATCCTCCCAAGGCCAGACCACCCTGCTCCTTATCTCTGCTAAGTCTGGGTTCTTCCTTTTCTAGGCTCCTCCTTCATCCAGCACCTTCCCATACACCTCAGGGCTATTTAACCACTTAGCAGGAAGGAGCTACAGCTGCACATCATCCATGTCAATCAACCCACTGCCGCTGAGGCAAGGCCACAGCTGCGTGTTGTCAATGTTAAGCAACACACTGCCTTCATTCTTCTACAGCCACCCATAACACCAACCTGCCCACAAAGCACAGAGATGCCCTGTTAGCTGGGAGCACCTAGGCATTTAAGTAGGAATGGCCCCTAAAACTGGTAAAATCCAAACCAAAGCCGTAAGCTAACACCATCTAAATTGCTAACTGACCTATACATAAAAATTAAAAATAAAAACCTAAATTTCTCCTGGAAACTAGGAAGCAATACATTATTTAGTATTTATCATATGGCTCTAATACTCCAGAAGGACCAATCTGAGAGGCAGACAAATATTTTTCCAACTACTGTAGCCCCATGAACATGATTTTTGCCACTGACAGTGAAAGGCCACAGACTGGGCACCAAGCTGATGCTGCAAGGTCTCAGGACATCTCTAGGCTGGCCGTGCCCTGAGCTGGGTGTCCCTGGGATCACACGTGTCCCACGGCCAAGGGGCTGGTGCCCACCTGCCTGAGCTCCGCGCTGGGGACACCCAGCACGGCCAAGGGCTGCCGCCCCGGGCAGGCGCTGCCCAGCAAACACCAGCCCTTGGTGTGCCCGGGCTGGGCGCTGGGCAGCTCTGCCCTGGTGCTGGGCACCGGGGAGAAGGGAGCAGGCGGTGGGGACAAAGCATCTTCACATAGCTATAGACATAAGGCTTAGAGGGAGGGAAGTCATCTTTCACGAACATCAAACTTCTGGAGGTGAAGATCTCACAATGTTGATGACTTGCTGCTAACAGCCCTTGGCCCCTCCCTACCCCTTCTGCTAAGGAAGACTGGATCAGCCCTAGTGCTGCCCTGAGGGACACTGGAAAGATGAGCATCACACCAGAGAAAAAGGGCACGCATTTGCATGCGTTCTTGTGCAACAGTGTTAAGGTTATTACTATTAATGAGGCTTTTCTGCTTTAATTTGGACTGAGTGTTAGTATTATTGCAACTGAACGAATAACAATTTATCAAAATAGAACAAACACTTAAGACTTTAATTAAACAAACAGTAAATTCTTGGCTCCATATTTATGATGCGCTCTCTTTTACCCCTAGTGAGATATTAAGCATAACATTATCACCATGGCCTTCGCCAGGCATCAAAATCAGAAGCTTCAGGTCAAGGCAAACTACAGCAATAAACTTCAGTCTCCTCCTTGAGACAGAGACTCAGACTATTCCTCAGAGGCCTGCACTGGCTTTTGCTGCAGGATCTCATCACGTTCACTTCTTTCCCACAGACATCCAGTTTCTCTCCCCTGTTTCCCCTCCTCTGCTGTCTCCTTCATCTGCTCTTATCCCATGTTCCGACTCACGCTTTGGTCCTCTGCTCTTGTAACTTCTTTCCCCATGCTGATCCTCCCACAGCAAAGCTTTCAAAATATTTCTGTAGTACATAGAATTACACATAATTACAGCCAAGCCTGAGACTGATGGATTGGGTGTTCAACGTCTGCTTGTAGAATTCACTCCTTTCCCACCATGCCCAATTTCCATCTTGCAAACCTGACCTGTAGGGAGATGGCAACCTGAATGTGCACTTGGCTACCTTTCGGAAGAGAAGACAGATTGGTTCATGATTGCGTGAACTATATAAATTCCCAAAGTACCCCTTGTCTGAAGTTTTCTTTTTGAAGCCAACATTAAAAAACTAAATACATCATGACTTTTTTTTTTTATTATTACACAGGGAAACAATGACTCAAAGTCTTTTCCAAATGCTAGCTACCGATTACCACAGAGCGGGACACGGTTGCAGAGATTTTTCCCATTATTGCTAGAACACACAACTAGCAGAAGTACTTAGTATTTATAAAACAAGACTACAGCAAGCTATCGCAGGACACGGCACAAACACCTGCATCCATCTGTGAGTAAAAAGCGAGGTGGAGCCCTGCCCTAAGAAACTTCTGAAGTGAGGACTTAAATGCAGATATTCTGATGACAAGTGGAAGGCTCTTCTGATTTGGACAGAGCTAATGGAAAGGCAAGAAAAAGCGCCTTGCAGCCTGGCATGAAAAGCACTGAAGATGGGAGAGGAGACAAGAATAACACTCCATCAAACATGTACATCCCTCAGTGGACTGAGAAATTCCATTTCAATGGAGATTTCCACAGATACAGTGACAGCTGACAGAAGACAGATAACCAAATAAGAGATCCCAGTAAGTACTGCTGTCACTGCGGTGCTGGCAATGACTTGGTGACAAGACCATGAGTGGTGAGAGACATGCCGCTCCTATGAGGTTATGCACCTTCAATTTAAACAATTATACCCACCTTCACTCTCCGCTGACAAACTAATATACAGCCTTAAATTGCTGTAGGTGAAACACAGCATCCTTATTCCTCAAAGTGAACTGGTCCAAGTACACCCAAGAACAGACAGTATGAAAAGATGAGCAGCCCTATTTTGCTTCAATATACATCTGCAAGCCAGAGTAAGTTCAGAGTGTGTAATGTTCAACCCAAATAGCCAAACAGCCATGAAAGTGTTAATTAAAAGAAAGGGTCATGGGGGAATAACCAGGGGTTGACAGGGACAGGAGGCACCTCTGAAATCCTCCAGGTAACAGTTAGCCTTCTAATAACAGAAGATTACATAGAGAACTCTCCTGTGCAAGGGAGAGAAAGCAGTGCAGAAGAGTTCTAACTGGGGCCTTCGGTACTACTAGAATACAGCCACCAGATATATATATGCCTATGGGGAAAACCACAGTGAGTTCTGGATAATCGAGAAATAAGTTTTAGCTGGAAAAAAAAAAGCCCAGAAAACAATGAACAATCTGTAAACAGGATGCAGAACACAAAGCTCCCCTCCCACTTGCCCAAAACAGCCAATTACTCTCAGCCTTTCCCACTACAGAAGTCCCTGGCATTATTTCCCTACCATATAACAACCTACTTCCAATCACAGATGAGGGGTTCTTTATTTAAAAAAACACCCAGACTTCATGGATCCCCATCTCCAGCAAATAAAGGGTGAAAATACCAGCTCACTTCCAGTGGCTCCTCCTCCAGCAAATACTCCACCAGAATTTTTTTAACCTTGCACTCTGTTGACTCCAGAAAACAAAGGCACAGAAGGCTAAGCACTGCTCAGATGGGTAGTGAAAGACATCCCAAGCCCTGCAGCAGCTTATAGTCCAGACGGGTGCCAAGAACCTGCCAGATACACTGCTCCTGCTGCAGCTGAGCATGGTTAAAAGGTTACTGCTCCAAGCTGCTGGCACTCCCCACCACTGCTCCACTCTCTGCTTTTTCCACAAAGCTGCTGTGGAACTTGCTCATACCGTCAGCAACTGTTTTTGAAAAATCTCATTCCAAAAATAATAAAAGAAACCCATCAATAAAAAGATTATCTTGGCAGTATCGAGTTAAGACCGCAGCCACCCACGGAGTTATGCTGGCAGAGCTGAGAAAGCTGTGATCTTTGAACCTGGAGCACCCACTGCCAAAACAGCACATTTTGGTATTCCCCAAACTCCTCAAGAGGCCAAAGAGAATGACCAGCACATGTAGTTAAGTGTACGAGATAAAAATTCAGCACAGCTCCCCTGAATCTAGGTGTAGTAACAAGACAGCCTCTCCTCTCCTAACAGTACTGCTCACCAACAACTCTTCCCCACTTGTTACTCTCGCACATGAAATCTGTTCCCCCAAATCTTTCCTTTGGCCACCTAGCCTTTCATCCTCTCTCTTACAGTCTCTTCCCAACCGCTTAATTCTTTCCACTCTGAACTCCAAATTAAAGGAGTTAGTGATAGGATTAACCGCTTAGTCTATCTAGTAATTACATGGTTATCGTAATTCTCTTTGTCCAGTTCCCTTTATTGCTCTCTTTAACAAGTCCTGAATTCACCACTGACAAAGCCAGGCATAACATATCACTGCATGCTTTGCAGCAGCTTGTATAATAGGATCCCAAACCCAGGACGAGCCCTGGGAAGAGCTACACTAAAAACCAGCAATGAATCCATAACAGAGATCTTACCAAGGTTTCAGCTTTGGGCATTGCACCTCCACTTTAAAACTTACACTCCTCTCACACTGTGAAACTATGACTGGCAGCCAGTGTTGTGCAGTACTTGAGGGACCAAAGAGAGCTTAGGCAAAGCTTTAACGTTGTCCCAGCACTTACTTGAACAAAGGGTTTTTAGGTCTTTGTGGTTTCTTCTTTGCGAAGAATGCTGCGAATTCTCTCCCAGAGCTGGCGTAGCTAAGCTGGGTGGATGGCTCCGAAGCAGTGCGAGTGTTCTTCATATCCAGATACTCTGTCAGCAGCATCTGCCAACAGAAGGAAAAGGATCTCAGCATTTGAAATAAAACAGCATTATACTGAAAACTTGAAAGTCTAGGATTACTAGATACTCTGTAAGACTGCAAAACTAATAAAAATCTCAAAAATTCTAATTAACAGAAACCTGGCTTTATTTTCAGAAATGTGATCCTAGGGACTTACATGTCACTGTCTCCAATTTTTTAAAAGCTTGTTTTACATCACTTGCCCAATTCAATCTGCTACAAAACCTAGATGGTACCAAAGGTAACTTGTAAGAAGTCCCCACTCCTCCCAAAACTGATTCCAGCAGCAGCAGCAACAAGGAGATGTGGGTGGGTTGTTGGCTGGCCTTTACTGACTGATTATATACCACAGCTCTCAAGGTTAGCAATATTGATCTGTTCAGTTACAAAAGCATATTTTATATATGTGTATGTATGCCTTTATATTTCCTACATAGTTATATGCAGAAATAAAAAACATCCATGCATCTGTTTGGGTACATGTGCTGCATGTCACATATGCTGGGAAAAAATCCTGGTAAAGCTGCAAAAACTGCCCTTTAATACCTCCCAAACCAAACACACTTGTTTTACCATAGAAAATATGAATTCCCACAGCTGCCAGTTCTGCCAACATAGTTCAGGATTGATTCTCCTCTAGCCCGACATACTCAGTAAGTGGTTGGGGGGGCCCTTTGTGAGACCAGGGTACACTCTGTGAAACCCTTAGAGCCCTGAGCAGTAGCCTGATATTTGATGCTATTTAAGCAACTCCATGGTGCAAAAGCAGAAACAGATTCCAAGTCACTCGCTTTTAATTTCCTTGTGTCTGATGATGGAAAGAAACCCCTTAAAAATTAACGTTTGTCACTGCATTCAGGAAGTCACTATTTATTATAAGAAAATTCTACCTGCTCTGAGAATATTACTAATGTATTCCATTTTCATAACTAGCTAGTCAAAGCCCATCAAAGTGTTGTCTGCAATGAAAGGAATACATCAGTACTGTGCTGTCTGAGTTTACACAAATTCCATAGGAATAAGTATCTAGGCAAAAGGTATCATGCCCCAAATTAGAAACAATTCAGGATACCTTGGGAAAAAAAAACACAAACACAAAGGAACTTCAACTCCTAAAACATCTCAATTAAAACTTTACCTGAGCACAAGCTTTTAAAATGCAGGCTTATTGTCAGAAGTAAAAAATAATCACTGTGCTAATTTTTAACAGTAATTTACCAAATCCGTTTGTATTCGTATATTTGCATTTCATCTTCTCTACTTGAATTAACAACCTTAAAATCGCCACAAAAATGTAATTAAACCCTCAAACTTAATCAAATTTTGAAAAAAAAAGACTTAGCAATTTGTTCTTCCATTATAGATGAAACCCATCTATAATGGATTCCACTACTCCGGTGTCACTTTGTGTCCAAGACTAGGAAATGTTCAGCGTGTAATAATCTTGGCTCCAAGATTACAATAAGCCAACAGAGGTTTGAGCTAGGAACATAATGAATTATCCCTGTTGGTTAAAAATTGAATTACAGAAACAAAAAGATGAGTTTGCAGTTAGATACTCAGAACAGTACTGAAAATGCCACAGATTAGGAGAAAGAAAAGAAATTCGTTAATTTATAGTATTACAAGACAGGCAGGGCAGGATGGTTAGATACAAGGCCCTGAAAAAGTCAAAAGCTGTAAAAGCAGCAAAAATAGATGGTTTTGATAACTATTCTCAAAGTTCATCTTTAAGTTATAAAACTCAAGCCTAGCAGAAACTGTGCTAGACAGATCAAAGCTCTTTCTGCTCCAGTGCCCTGTATTCAACAGTTACACAAATTCTTCAGAAGGAAGTAATTAAGTGTAAGCATGGCTGAGCATTTACAATACATAGCCAAGCGGGAGAGAAGTTAAGACAGGAGAGATCTTCAACACACAGTACATTTGGCTTATCACTGCAGCGTAAAGAATAAAACCCTTATAATATTTAAGCAATACAATTAACATGTGGGCCAGTCGGAAAGTCTTGCCAGCTACTTGCTTCAAAAAACAGCCTGAAGTTTTCATTTCTCATTGCGTTGTGCAATGCATGGCCATCACCCAATGTCATCGACCTCAATTTATTCCCTATGTCTGGACAGTCAGAGTTACCCAGTTGTTCTGCTTCACAGGCCTAGTAGAGGATTTTAATAACTGTAATATTTCAATGTTAAGAGTTGTGGTCTGGCCGTGTACTTATTAAAAGCCACAGCAAGCTAGAACTTCAAAATCCACTTGAAAGAAAAGAAAACCCAGACATTTTCCTACCTAAGTGAACAGGAGCTTTCCTTAACCAACGAACTAAGGGATTTCATGATTTGGTCCCATAACACCTGATTAGTAGTTGCTAAGCCATCAATCAAAAACCTTGTTAGACATTAATCACATGGACGTACAGGAAGATTTATGAGTGACTGTAAAGTTGGCAACATCCCATTCATCTGTAACAAGGACTATGACTTTCTGCTCAATGGTTGAATTCTGCCTTCCATGTAGTATATTTACATCAATGTCAAACAAACAAAGCTGTACATGAAGCAAGAGAACAAAGCACTTTTTCTCCAACTGCTCTTCAGAAATTACAATTAATATAAAATGCTTTATTAAAAAAGCAGTGTTTATGGATTTGGAGGATTAATTAAATTCTCAAATTTCAAAAGGTTGTATCAGTATGTGTAGCCTGTCTATCATATTCATCTGATAACAGCTTGCACTACACTGTCTTTCTGAATGGCGACGGGGCAAGAACAAATTTGCTTCTGTGTCTTTCTGCTGCCTGCACTTGCTGCAACTCTTCAGATGTACATTTTTATCCTCTGGCTGAGCCCCACGAGAAGTTGTCTAAATCGTTATGTCTTATCATGCTCAAGATTGACCTATGAACAAAGCATGGGCAACAAAACATGTCTGGCCACAGGGCGACGGCTAAATTCATTCATTATTTGTACCTCTTGAGAGGTTTTAGATGGGCAGCCTGAGCTCTGAAGAAGCTGTATTCTGTCAATTAAAAGCTGTAAATAGGTATTTCACATCCTCATATAGTCCGAATTAAGATGGATGCTGCAGTGTGAACGGTCTGCTCCATCAGAAAATCATGACAGTTTCACACTCTGCACCATCAATGCTGATTTTCATCATGCCTTCATATATTTCAGGGGGTCCAGAAAAATCAAGTGAAAACTAACACCACACCATAAGTTTTGCAAGGTTAAATGGGATGACCAGGTAATTACTGGCCTCTCCACCTCATATTGATCAGGGACAAAAATCACAGAATAGATGGTTAAAGACTCTATTAAAAAAGAATTAAGGGAAAATAACAGAATTCATGTCCACCAGCATGGATTTACAGAACACAGATCTTAGCTAACCAGTATTCTTACAACAACAATAAATTTAGCTTTAAGTAAACAGAGACAGATAAAGTTATATTTCAGCCAAGGATCCGACAAAAGCCAAAATACTGAAAGTCAGCACAGCATCTCCTAAAAGAAAAACGGGCAGGTACATGACAAGATCCTTCACATACAACTAAAAATGAGGAAAGCACTGATACTGGACTTCGCAAGGTCCCAAAAATCTTAATTCCTCTTATCCTTTTGTCCTCTGTATTCCAAGGGAAACAGAAGACCCTTTTCAGAACCCTTCTCTTTTGTCGGATAGAAATCTCCTAGTTTTCAGCCTAAGTTCAGTCCAGCTTTGTTTTTAAAACAATAGTAATTAGAAGAGGTAATTAAAATATTAGCAATCAAACAATGAAAGCACATGCAAGTGTGGCTGCAGCAACTCCCTTCTGGACTGAACGGACCAGAACTTTTCCCATCTCAAATTCCTATGGATATAATGACTGCAGGAGGTTTGTAAATTATAATGTTATGAGGGGGAAATGGTAAATAATAAAGTGAACAAAGTATTAAAAGAATAAAATAGTTTTGTTTTCTATTTTTACTATTTTTCATAATATAATCAAGCTACTATAAGAATATCAATGTCAGCAGAGGTAAATCTCTACATCTAGGGAAAAAAATACAAAAATCATTATTTTTGTTATTGTGTGTGATGGGTTATTGTGTAAAGATGTGACTCTAGCAAATTTGGGAATATTGAAGACAATCAACAACAGAGACAGTCCCAACTGTGATGACAAGAATTAATTAGCTAACTGGAAATGGCTACATAAAGCAGACAGCCTTGTCTGAAGTAAAAGTGTACTGTATCATTCCATATTGGTCTCACACCTGGAATGCCAAAAACCCCCTGGCACTCATAAACAAAAGAGAGATCAAGGAAAAGGGGGTGGAAGGGCACACAAAAGAAGCCTAGAAGTTATTAAGAGGCCAGAATGCAGGACTTGGAGCAAAACAAGAAGCCATGAGCTCGGTCTTGTTCGCTTAGCAAAGAGAAGGCTAAGAGGTTACAGTATCAGTCTGCAAGTATGCCACAGAGGGCACAGCACTGATGAAAAAAATCTTCACTAATGAATTTTTTTAAAAAAAAATCAAAGGCTGGAAAGTTGAATTTGGATAGGCTTTGGTGAACAGTTAGGCATATATTTCCAGAACACAATTAACCACTTACATCAAAGGTTGCACTGTACTGTCTTGCCACTGATTACTTTTTTCTCCCCCCACAGTCAAGACTGGACGCCTTTCTAAAATACGTGCGCTCCTTCCAGCAGGAATTAATTCAAGAAAGCACCATGGCTTGTTTTATGCTGAGGTCAGGCGAGAAGATCACAACAGCTCCTTATAATCTAGGGATCTTAATAAAGCTGTCACACCTTTCAGGGCCAGCTCTCAGGCTCTTGCATGAAGAAACCACTAGTGATCAAAGTACTATTGCTACACAGCACTTTTCATTTCCATTTCGAGTTGATACAGGAAATAAAACCATCTACTGTTAACGTTTGTCTTTGGTGAACAGGTTTGTGCTAGTGGAAAGTTCTCACCCAGGCCTGTCTTTGGCAACCACTGGGCATGAAAGTGCAAATGAAGGCTACCTCACTTGTACTTTGAGGAAACTGTAAGAGGCAAAAAACCCACAAAATAATACTCTCAGCATCTGAGGATGTCGCTAGTATTTTCTTATGCTGTTACTAGCAATTGCAAGCCAGATTTATTTTCAGCTTATTGCTGCGTCACACCAGGCATCTGCAGAAATGTTGGCATTTCAGCTGTACTGATGCACTGTGGGCTCTTTCTGAGATATATCAGCTTCTGAGACTGCTTTGCAGTTACATTTTAGACCTATCAGGAGGAATAAGAAGCCAAGATTACAAAGCAGAAGAGAGATTTCCCAATGCTATTTCAACAAGAAAAGTTGGTTAAAAACAGAACAACAGATTCAAGTTATCCGGGTTCACCAGGGACGCACAGAGATGCCCGGTGACAGCAAACAACAGTGCATGCACTGAGGAAAGGCACAACATTCCTGAGAGAGGATGATATCCCGCCAGAGATTATTTCAGGGGCAATAAAAGCAACTGCAAATGAATCCTGAAAGAAAAAAGCTGGGAGTTCAAGTAGGATACTGTGACATGCACTTACTTCTTTGTAAACATACGAAAAGAGGCATCATTCTTGAAGAGACTGGAGGTAACTAACTACTAGCACAGTGCCAGAATAAGGCAAGAAAAGCAGTGGCATTCCATGCGAGACAGTAGCCTACAGCTAATTACCCAGTAATTTGCTGTATTAAAAGTCTTAATAATGAAAATACTGCAGCAATTGTGGAATTTAACAACAACAAAAAAAGTAACAGCTAATTGAATTCTAAGAGCACTGAGCTTTCTGCATAAGTTACACCACATCGAGAACAGGGGCTGAGTACACACATGGCAAACATGACAAAGGACACAGCAATAAGGTAAGTCTGAAAGAACAAAAACAATTTTTAGGTACCGTGAATACTGTTTAATGCTGCACAACCTGCTTTACCTAATCCTCTTGTTGCCCATGAAATTAATTGAACTGAAACATAATAATAAAAGCCCTTCCAGAATTAATTCTCTCAAGGCATCGCTCAATTCCATTATTATACAAGAAGCAAGAATTCCTTTTGTTTTTCATTTTTGGGAAAAAGGGAAAAATAACCCTAGAACTGTTTAGATAACGCTACCATTGCCAGTACTACTACGTTCATTATCAATGCTAATTGTCAATTAGCACAACTATTACTGTAGACCTGTGAATGTGCATCTACCTCCAGGGAGGAAGGAAGGGAGGGAACAAACCTCAAAACTACTTTAAAACCACCACTTCTTAAAAGCTGTTTTTATTGGCAATGAATCGCACACCTGCTCAGATGGCTTTGGAGAGTTTAAAACCAGACCCTTTTCATTTCACAAGCTTCTGATAACACATGCATGGACTTCACAACCTCAGCGCCACAGACTCTGACTCAAGTGTATGGATGAGCTGAAGTCACTTGAGACATACATACTAATATAACGGGTTTCACAGTTGCTAGCACAGCAGAAGTAGAAACCATTGCGTGCTGTCACAGTTGACACATCAGGCTGTAGGTTCCTCGAACAAGCCAGCGCAGGCCAGCACTCATTTCATTTTCCCACTCTTTATGCAAACTGCCACAACAGCTTACGCATCTATCAGGAAAGGGACTTTGGTTCTGTAACAAATACCTGGCATAATGATTTAAATAGCCATGTTTTCTGCAAGTGTTCACTAATTAACCCTCTGACGTATCAACGCCCCGTGACACATCATTATCTGACTGAACAGATTTAAAGTGAAACCCTGGTCCTGCTACAAGTGCCGAGACAAACATCACTGACATCCACAGGGTGAGGTTTGCATCCACTAACTTTCTCAGCCACTGAGAGCATGAGAGATTGTGTCTTGCCACTGACAAACACACATGACAGAAGGCCTCTTACCATTACTAACTTCACCCACTCCCCTGTGCTGCATCAGTATTTTAAGTTTCATCTTCACTTACACTTGTGGCTCAGAAAATAAGCAGGTAAAAGCAAAAGCTGAGGAGAGACTACAGCAGGTAACCTTATCTTCTGCAAGATGTGAGCAGGCACGTGATGCTGAAAGAGGGCTGCCTCTTCCTAAGTCTTTTTTATAACATAACAAAGAGAACAGGAGCTTGGCCGTCTTTTTTTCCCATCTTTCCTAATAGTTCTGCTGTTTTATTTATTTACCTTAATGAAAGAGGAACAAATACTGATGACAAATTTATTACAGCTACCAATAGTCAACTTGAATAACTGGGTCATAAAACAAACGGACAGTATTTATTTTTCTCCAGGCACATCAACTGTTCAGCAAATACAGATGATGCCAGCAGAAATGATCCAAAAAACAAGGCCACTTTCTCATTTTGGTATCAGGCCCTTAACAACAAAACAAAACAACAGTTAGAAAAAAGCCCAAACCGGAATGGAAGTGGGTGACATGGGGAGCCAGTCAGGACTACTCATTTCCTGCAAAGAAAATCCACATTCAGATGTGTGTTTCCACAGTAAAGCAGACATTTCATCTGCATGCCGATGACTGGAATCAGTGAGACCTACACATTTACACAGCTTGCGGGGGCTTGGTGGAATACTGGTCAACGCAGGGGGCGGGGGGGGAATAAATCTTTCTGCAATTTTTGACAAGTAAACCCAATTGGCTTCTGGGCAGTAACATGTAATTGCCAGGACTGTTCAATAACTGCATAAAAACATGGGTGCACATATGTGTGTGTATATATATGTGTATTCAAATACTGGTATGTATACACATGTCTACACACATGCATGTATATCTTTAGCACATGGTCCTTCTGATATGAATGATGAGAAGTTGTAAAATACATACAGTCCAGTACAATCCAGAGGATGGATAGCTAGCCAACTGTGTTCTAAGATGAACCAAAAAGCAATGAACTTCATCAGAAAGGCATAATTACCACCTGCTTCATAGACAGCACAAAATGAAGTATTTTCCAGCAAGATTAAAACACACCGTCTTTCAGTTTGTCTGGACTTTCTTTTGTTCACGTAGCATGTAAAAAGGTCAAGGAGGAATGTAAGAGTTGAACAGGTAATTTGAGTGCAGATTTCTGGTCTGCAATTATAATTTAGTGAAGCTTCACTGGTTCTGCATGTTTTGAAGGTGGGGACAACAGTTAGAAACTTGTGTTTATAACTAGAGGTAAAGTTAAACATTTTTAAATCACAAAGAAAGAGGATATATTCGCTCAAGTTTAGCGTCAACTACACGCCCACCTTTCAGAACATCCTCTGCCTCAGGGAAGAAATGGGCAATTCTAAAGCATAGGAGAAACAGTGTTACACTTAACCCAACCGATCTGAGCTTCTGCTACTCAAACTGGCACATACAATACAGCAGCAGCAAAGAGAGGAAAAAGACAGCATGCTGTTTAAATACCAACCATGTTAACTCATGGATAATACAGCACACTTCATGTATTTCATGCCTTCAACTAATTGCTTAAGACATCCTACTATAGTGTAGATGGTAACAGTAGTGTGCCCTCAGTCTTCATTAAATGCCAACTCTTAATAACAGACTCCAAAAGGCCTTTAATTGCATTTAGTCGCAGCTCCTGAACTTTAAAAGTTGTTAATCAGATTTCTATGTAAATGGAATGACGATTAAAGGTTAAGTACAGGTTTCTGAAATTTCAGCAGCTGAAGACGTATTGCCCTTAACAAGAAAGAGAAACTACCAGCCTTGACAGGAACTAAACATCTTAATTAAACACTCAGAAGTACAGTACTTATTTCTGCGTGAAGTTCTATTTTCAAATGTCAAACTTAATCAGGCACTTGACAAAACCGTGCAATATCCCTACAGCACAGAAGAACAAAAGTGTCTTAGGAT
Source organism: Falco cherrug (assembly GCF_023634085.1). Classification (NCBI taxonomy): domain Eukaryota; kingdom Metazoa; phylum Chordata; class Aves; order Falconiformes; family Falconidae; genus Falco; species Falco cherrug. Next base: position 62,152,091 of record NC_073701.1, read on the forward strand.
TCTTTCCTGAGAAACACCTGTATGCCTCCCCGTCCTCAGCTCACCAACAAATTAAAGTTCTCCAAGTCACTTGTCCCAAACAACAAGGAGGGAAGTTTTATGGCTTTAAAACTGCAGGAGTCCAGCTGAGAAATAGGATACAACATTTTTCAACATGTCAGCTTTTCTTCTGCTTGCTTGGTTTATCCCTGTAACAAGTGTTGTGCTGCCAAATAAACATAAGGGTCCTCATAAATCTGACTTGCAGAGATTTATTTCCCTTGAGGGTACAGCCCATCAATTATCACCAGTCAAAACTATAAAAACTTCTTTGTCGGGAGTAAATTTAGTATGTCTGTATGGTGCTCTGTGAGCAGCTTGCTGCTCTGTGTTTTGATGCCGGATACTACAGAAAGCATCCAGGCGTGCTCCTGAACTTGAACCCTGAGCTACTCAGGACATTCACATCGACCAAACTGTTCAAGCACAGTGCTCCCTCCCTCATGCTGCCCCTGGTAATTAATCTAACCTCCACATTCATAACCTACACTCATTATAATAAGTACAAAAACTGAGTGTGTCAGTCAGATAGAAGTCTGAGCCCCATTTGAAACCTGACTTAAGATTTATTCTAATTAACTAGGATTCCAGTCTCTGATTTCAATTCATTTGCAGGCATATATGAATTTCATATTTTATAGCAGCGTGCACATCCTGCATTTACTTAAAAGAGCTGTACAGTGACAAACAGACCTAAGCAGGATCCATGAACAGGATACTTTATGCCAAAACTTTACAAAATAAGTAATATTTCATGCAATGAGGGGTTCAAATCCTAATCTGACTGAACAGCGACTGCACCCAGGATTAGCTCAGAGACTGAATAAGGGACCTCAGGACCAGAGACCTTTGCCTTGGGTCAGACAGACACTGGGATCAGCTGCCAGACTGACCCATCTATTTCACATACATGGTAATTTGACTATCTAGAAAACAAATTAGCACACATCTTCATATACCATCATGCATGTTTATTAAAAAAAAACACAAAAACAACAAAAAACCCCAAAATAACCAAAACCCACAAAACCGGAAATACCTGAATATTTGTATAACTAGATACAAGACTGCACCCATTTCTTACAGAATTAGTATTTAAAACTGGATTTTAAGTCCGAGTTGTTTTTTAAATTACAAATTACACCTGATCCTAGGAGAATACATTTTTCCAGTAAGCTTTATAGCAGCTATAGCAACTGCTAGACCACTGCAGCAGTGCTGTATGGGAGTGAAAAATCAGCCAACATAAAATGTGTACGGTGGAGGTGACTATTATACTTACAACCCAGAGTATGAAATAAATTTAGCAATCTAAGCTGCAGAGTCAGACTGCCTCTAAGCAATATTGAATAGTGAGAAAGAAATGGTGTAAGGAACAATGAAAGTTAATTAAAGTGAGTAACAGAACTGTATAGCTACCAGTTGCTTTATCTTCTTTCAGATCAATTAAAAACTTCATCACAGCGGCTTGAAAAATGGAGGACAAGTAAGGAAACTTCCACTCACCTCTTTGTAATATGCTGTGGTAATAGGAGATATTACCCACAAAAGTGATTTACCAACTTATGTCAGGCAGGCAAAAGAGTAGAACTGGATTAAAAAAAGGAAGTCTGCCATAGTTAAACCCAGTATTGTTGCTTCATTATATACAAAAAGCTTTTAAACAGATCTTGCAGGAACCACTATTCCGTCACTTTTCAAAAAGCCTACATTTTGCAAATTTGTATGTAATTTCTTGCATTTGTCAGAGTTAACTTGAAAGACTTTCAGATCTCATGCCTTTCAGGCTTAAGAAGATGGCATAAACAGTCCTGTTTAACAAGCACCAGACTAACAAAAAAATGTTTCCCTGATTCTTTAAACACGTTGGCATTCTCTAATTGACCAAGTTCTTGAAGATCCAACCACAGCTGAATCTACAACTGCGGCCCAGAGGCAAAGCACCTAACAGAGAGAAATGGCCCATAAAATGAATTCTGCAAAGGGTTTACACAAAAGAACAGCAGATTCTAAATGCTAGAGCAGCAAATGTAGGCTTCTGTACAAACAAGCCTAGTGACTCCAAGACATTGATAGAAAGGCATGTTCCCCTTTGACATCAACCCAGCAGCCACCTTTTCTAGCCCAGCTTATAAAGCCACTGACGTCTTCGAAATGACATCAGAACTAGAGAACGTTTTTGTCAAACTTACAAGTACTCTGGCTTTATATTCCTCCCTTTCCCCAAAGGACGGAAGTGCATAGCAGTCCAGTGCTGTCAGCAGTCTCATTTTGGATGCTTAATACCACACTTCAGCAACAAACAGTCCCCCAACCTTATTCCAGAAATACATATTTCTGTAATGTTTCAGGGTCTTCAACATTATTACAAGTATCCTGATGCCAGAGGAGGGAGCTCACAGCATAGACAAGATTCCTGTTTTAAGGCTTGGGGGAAAAAACAATAAAAATTACAGACTGTTTACAGCTCTTGTGCATGAGCCATTCCAGCTTTTTAAGTACCTGTCAGGACTGCTATCGCTTCTGCTTTTTATGCTGCTCTACAAAAGGTACAGCATTGGGCCACCAAAATGCCAACGTTAAGCAGATTATAACATTTCGGAACATGTTCCATTACAGTAGATACTTGAATGCCTTTCTGCATCAGGGAGCCTTTTCCTCCCCTTTTCACCAGCTTATCAAATGAAGCTAAACAGTAACGCTTGCATCTAATGATACCAGGGACCTTGTAATGGGATTAGGAAAAAACACCATCATTAGTTTCAAGAAGGAATGTGACCTTGAAGACATTTCTTACCCTGCGCTTTAAAGGGATACAGTAGGAACAATGAAATTAATTCTTCCATAAGGATGAGGAATTGCCCAGAAGAAGCAAGGGGCTTTCAATTCCCAGGCAGATACTGTCTTTCCCCTTGTATTAATGGCAGGCAAAAAAGCGAACTGATTACCAGAATGAAACCTGGAACAGAGAAGGAAAAGACAGAGCACTCCTAAAGCCAGTCTGAAAGGCTCTTGGCTCAGCAAAAAACAGTTTTAATCAAGCACCCAACTGCAACCCGGTACATGCAACAGCCAGCATGACACTACGGTTTCTTGCCCAACATCCTCCAACACTTGCTCATCTGGCCACCCAGTTAGATCAGCGAATGGCACCACACACAACGCCAAAGGCCTTTGCTGGGACATGGCACAGAGGCTGCAAGCACACAAACAGCAATGCCAGCTGAGAGCTGCTTTTTCCACAGTCCTGTCAGAGGGTGTCACTCGACTCTTCTAAGGAGTCCAGAGACAGCCGCACACATCAGGACAACTCACCTACAATCCCACCCGAGGTCTCCAGCTGGTGAACACCCAGCTTAATTTCTGAAGTACTTCTCAGCACTGAGAACACTCTGCACCTTGTTGAAACACATTCAATTTGGCAAGTGTTCAAATTATTTTAGATAAAAATTTCTCCAGCAAAACCTGCAACCATTCCTTTTGTTTACTCAGAAAAGTGTAAGTGCTTCTGGAATCACTATGTGGCTTCAAATATCCAAACCAATCATGCATGTCATTGTTTCCTTCAGTGAAAACATTTCTTCAGATTGCCAAAAGGAAGTGTAAATGCAATAGCAACAGGAATCCATTTTAAAGCTAAGAGCCTGACAAAAAAAAAAAAAAGGGAAGAAGAAAAAAACAACTCTGTATTTTTATAGGATCTAAAGCAAACAATATAACCATACTGTTGCTCAGAAAGGAGCCCCTCCTGAACAACACTGTGATATCTCCATCCAGCTTTCTACTATGTTACTGCAAAATGCCTCTCTTTCATTCTTTGAGATGCAGGATGTGAATTCATCCGTATTTTCCCCAGCAGGAATCCCAGAGTGTGGTCCTTTCTACTGAAATTCAAACTCACAAGAACATCCTGAGACTACTGCCATATAGTCGATTTATTCTTCAGTCGCACTGCAATTACACAAAAGAGGTGGCGATTTGTTTTGGTTTGAAAACTGAAAGAAAACCAGTAACAATACATCAGGTCAGCAAGCCACCTGGTCCAGAGGGCTGGATATTTGAATTCAGGTTCCAGCTCTGGCTCCAGTCTCTCTGAATAATCATTTTACTGATGCATGGTCTTGAACAGCAAAGATAGGGACCAGGACAGAAAAGTCCAAACAAAGGCTACATTGTCCAGGACAAGAGCGGAAAGGCAGAGTGTATTTGTATAACATCTTAACCCTTAACAAAAGCCAACACTAAATCCTGCACTGACATAAAATCCCCACCAAAGTCCTTGCGATGTGTGTGAAACTGGCAGGGTAATACCACTGGGTGGAGCCAGGATAAAGCAGATGGCTGCAACGGAAATTTCAGCACTCTGCCAATTTTGCTACCATTTAAGTGCTGGTTTTCTAAAAAGAAAAGCTGTCGCTACCACAGGAAATTCTGGCCTTCGATTCAACCAAACCCCCTGCACTAGTTCCCTCCTGCTCCTAAATTTCAGAGATTAAAAGCCTATTTATTTACTCAGAACACTGCATAGACACGGCCATCACTTCGTGCTACTACAATTATTAAAACAACCACCTTGCATCCCCTGTTACACCATGAAAAAAACAAAAAGGACTGTCAGATTCAACTCAGCTGATGAAAGGACTACCTACCATTTTAAGATTCTTGGAATTCATTTTAAAATCTATTCTGCTGGAATCTGTAAAGCCCACCCTTCACAGCACAAGACTGCAGCCAGGCATACAAACCTGACTCAGTAATGCCATCATAGGTAAGTCTATGTGTCCAGTTACAATACCGTATCTTTAACATATATACACAGAATTTGAAAGAAAATAAAGTACTGCATGGCTTTTAACCATGGATGAGAGTTAGAAGAAACAAACAGACAAAACCTACATTAACTTTTCTCCATTTCAGATAATTAACTGTGAGGTTTTTTTAAGACGTGTGACTCACAAGGGAGTCTGTAAATTTGCCGTCTTCTGCAGTCTGATGTTGGCAGCTATGAGAGTTACCTATTTATTGGTGTGTGACAGAATCTATCTTCAATGGATAAAAAAGCTGTTACTTAGAAAGTTCTCCCTCCCCCCTTACTGCGTGCACAGCTTCTAGCAAACAGAATTTTTCCAAATGCAAAAAAAAAGTTAAAAAAACCCAAGCAACAGTCCACAGAAGATGACAGAGAAGAGAGAAGGAGGATGGAAGAAGTTACATTACTCAGCTAGACAACATGGCAGGGAGATCTGTCATTTTTATTTATGACCGATAAAATGGGGAGGCTTCGGAGAGACCACACAGGATGGAACAAAGCTACTGAACCAGGAATCAGAGATCCAGAGCACATTTTCAGTTCATGTATCACTTTGCAGCACAACCTTAATTTCTTCTCAAGCCGCATTCTTTGTCTCAAGGAACATTTAACAGAGAATTTTTGCTGAATATCTGTTCAGTGACAAATACACTAGTGGTCTGATCTTCACTGGAGTCTCTTAATACTACTGCGATGCAAATAAAAATGGTATTGAGAACAGAAGCACCTGTAACGTGGCTCCAAGGAAGGGCAAAAAAATCCAGGACCACAGTTACCTCTACAAATGCAGTCCTTCCTAAGGCAAGATGGTAGGTGATAGGTAACAGTCAAACAAAGAAAAGGCTACAGGCACATTTTAAAATACACTGTGCACTTTAAAACCTACAGACATACAAATCACTGTCAAGTATGAGCCAGCAGCTCCCAAGTGCTTCCTTATTCCCTTCCATTAGTCTGTTGCTTTTCCCCTGATCCTATCAGTCATAAATGGAGGACTAATATATACCTTTATTTTCAAAAGTTTAAATGCATCACAGTCCAAGTGTAAATAATTTATAAATCAAGGCAAATAAGATTCTGGTACATGGCTGAAATGAGGATAAAGCTTTTAAGAGGAAGATGTGTGCACACCCACAGAAACACACACACAGTTTGCCACTGCCAACAAAGACTTCACAAGGAAAACACCTCTCCCCCTCCCTCCTCCTTCAGATTCCCTTGATTTTAATACTGGTCCTTCAACCAAAAGCTCATTACTAATCCAATTTTAATGTCACTTGAATTCTTACAAATAAGGAGACCACACAGGGAGCTGATGATTTTAATTCTGGCACTTAAATCACAAGCGTGAAGTTAAATGCAACACATACCCTCCCCCTTTCATTAATTCTACATTTAATTGCAATGTCTTGTTCTTCCAAATCCCAACTTGCAAGGCAGTATTTAGAACTAAATCAAACAGGCAAAGTTGCAAAGCTTTGATAACCTGCGAGCTGGTGGATTGGCTCTCTAGCATTTCATCCATCATTGTGGATGGCAGGACCATAATCCCAGTGATTTTCCTGGAAGCACAGAAAATTGGAAAAGACCTCAAGAGATGTCCTAGCCCATCCCCATACCCCAAAGAACTAGTTAAGTTGTCATGCCTGACAGATGCTTGAAAGTTTTTAGGGATGCTACGCACAAAAATGTAACATCCCCAAATCATTCACTGCTTACATACACTAGCCATTAGGTAAGACATAAAAGACAAGAAATGTTCAAGTCTCCCTTGCCAGTCTTTAGGCTCAGTAGTTGCTGTCCAATCATGTCCTGGAAAACACATGCTTCTACTCCTCTTTTCAACTCTCTTGATATATTTGAAAGCAAAGGCCTCCCTCCACCCCTTGGTCTTCTGATCTATAAGTAAATGGATTGTTCCTTTTTAAGTCAAACAATATTTTTTTTCCTAAATCTCTGATAACGCTGGTTGCTCTCCTCTGAATTTCCCCCCATTCTTTGGTTCCTTCCTTAAGATCACAGTCAAAGAGGACATAGGACCGCAGCTGAAATCTTTTCAACAGTGACTAGAACAGGATTATTTCCAGACATCCTGCAGGCCATGCTTCTCTTGTACACAGTAGGGCAATATTTGACTTTTTTTTTTGGTGACATATTGATTCACATCCCATTGTAATCCCCTGTACCACATGACTCCTTGTCCAAAGATGAGACGTACTCAACTCTTCACTTCATATTCATACACAGAAATAGCCAAATGCATACCTCTCCTTTTAAACTTAGTTTATTAAGATTTTCCAAATTCTAACCATATTCTCTAACATGCTTCCAAGTCCTGCCTTCCAGGATGGTATTTGCACATTTTACGATTCTCTGCTGCATTATCTAAGACATTAACAAAAATATCGAATAGCACCAAACCCCAGACAGAGCACTCAAAAGAGCCATTAGATAAATCCCTTAATAGTAAACCCTTCATAACTTCTCCTTTCCCAGCCAGTTGTTTACCCTAGCTCATTACAGTTTTATCTACACCGTAGTTCCCAAAATCAGTTTTGAGAGAAAGCATATGAAAACCTAGTAGAAAGCTTACTGTCGCCAGGACATGGGCTACCCACTGCTCCTCCCTCCTCCACAATCCCTGCCACCAGCTCTCAGAGGGAAGTTAAATCAGTTGACAGCTTATGCTTGATATAGAGCAACAGTAATTCTTCCTCTGATTTTATATATTACATAGTTTATGCGTTTCTACATTTTTTTTGAGAAGTCATTTAATACAACTGCTTTAGAAGTCCCTGAGTTCTTCCCCTGCTTCCCTGAATACTTTTTTTTAAAAGCCTGTGTCTAGATTTTCTTTTTTAAGCTTTTCCAGAATCTCCTAAGAAGATTTTTGGAAGATGTTATTCTCCTCGGATGAAGGTGTGATTTATGCTATGATTACCACAGACTAGAAGGGAGAATAATGATGACGACCAAGGGCAAGTCAGGGAGAAAAAAAGACAATAAAAATAAATTAAAATACCACGAGTCCTCTAACTCCCTCATTGAAATCCAGCAGAGTCCTTAAAGGGAAGTGGAGACTGGACAAGACTCACTGTGGAAGCCCAGTAAAGTCGTGTTGCAACTTAATCCTTGTTTAGACCTTGTAGAATGGGATTCTGTAGTCAGTACATAACAAAGCAAGGGGGGAATGGGAAGAAGAAACACATGCACATACTGATGGAATAAATCCATGAATCCATGTGAGAAGCCTGGTTTTCTGTGGCATCAGTTCTCAGAGTTGATTCATCTCATGTATATCATAAAACATAAGCTCTGGCTGAAGTGTCTCATAGTACCACTCACCTCTGTAGGTTTATATACATTTATTATCCTGCAGTCTTTCACTCAGAAGTGGCACTAACCAGGTCACATACCTACACCAAACCTGCAGAAATGCCTAAAGCTAAATTCTAATCTGTCAGTCAAATGCAAATTATAAAGGTTTTAGAGAACAAAACTCAGACAACACAAAAGCAAAGCTCTCACATGGGCAGTCAAGCTAAAAATGACACCAAATCTAAACCGCTGCTTTTCATATTCTCAGCATGTTTCCTCCATTCAGGATTTCCTTCTTCTTTAAGATTTAGTCTTTATCCTCTCTGGATGGTCCAGATTTACTCAGGCCACTTTACTAACAATTAATTCAGTATTAGCCTTGAAGAATGAGAATTATAAAAGCAGACAATATCCTCCCCATATAATAGCCTATCTTCCCTCAGTTTGGGCCTGGCAAGTGACATGAAAGAAGGCGTATGCAAAACAAATAGTAAACAAGTTGAGTTATATGGTGTTGCACCACTGGATTTCACAATACTTTCTTCAGATTTCTCCAGCTTTTCAGGTAAGTGCCGATTTCCTCAGACTTGAACTCCCTTACGGTACTGCAGGAAGAGGGATAGTAGGATGACAGCTAGTACAGACTTTGATGAGATCCTCTGCAAGCAGAAAATGGAACACACAGAGAAGCATCATTAACAAATGGATTTGATTTCTCTATTTAAATTTGAGGTTTGTCAGGTAGAGCAGACAAGGAGTTTCATTCATTTCCTTCCTTACATTCCACACGTAAATCTGCCCATAACGAGTCTGTGGGAAACAAACTGTTGCAACATATTTTATGACCAAAGATCCACCCAAGTGCCTGCATTGTCAGTCCATTTCTAGTTAAAGAGAAAATAAATTATGAATATCGTGGACCTTGGCAGAGCAAGTTTTGATTCAAGCAGTTCCTCTGTTCAGCTGCAGTCACACGAAAAATCTACCATTTTACCCATTGCCTGCCTTTTAGCTGTGCTGAAGACCCTTGGTTTCATGTTCTTGGAGCAGCAACAAACAGGAACTGCCACCTACCCTTCCCATCCCACCCCCTGTTTTATCATGTTCCTCCTTATTTAGTCTCTTTCCTAAGGGAAGCAAGCCCAGCTTTTTCTGCCTCTCTTTAAATGGCAGTTTGTAAGTGTGCTATGTTCATCCTTCCACCTTTCCTAATCTGTTCTTGTTCTGCAATATCCTTGAAGATGAGCATAGACAATTCAGGGCTGACCACCTACAGAGGAGGCTTACAGCATTCATTTCTATAAAAGCAATACAAAAATAGATTTGATATCTATCCTTTACACACTCTAGCATCTTCCCAGTTTGGAGCGCAGTTTGCACATTAGGAAGCTTAGTGGCAAACTACTCTTAAAAATTACACCCACTTTCCTGCCTTTGGCTAATTTAGCACCAAGGAAGCTCAACAAATAATTTTATCTTTCACCTCAATATATACTTGCTAACTTGTTTAAACATCTCACAGATTCATCCATCCCATCTTGTCCCAAATAATTCAAAAAATCTTGTGGCAAGTGTCAAAATTTGCTGTCTTCCTGTACAGAAGACCACTAACAAGCCAGACCACCACCACAAGGGTCATTAGAAAAACAGAGTTAACTTTCTTCTTCCCATTATGATAATTTTTCACAGATTGTTACTTTATATTTCCTGGTCAGTTTTTTAATCAATAAAAAAAAACAAAACAAAAACACCACCCAACCAATAAAACTAAAAACCCTGCATTTCAACCACTGCCTACTTTGATTTGTTGGAAAGATAGTACCCCTTGCAAGTGCACTCTGTGAAGCATTAAGAAAAAAAACAAACCAAAACTACCCCCCCCCACCCCCTGCCCAAGGGCTTTTCCCCCTACAAAAATAATTTGCAGAATCTTTTGTACATGTAAATAAGACATTTCTGCTTATTCTCCAATCCTCAGCTGAAGACTTTAAGGAGAGGCTGCTTATCTTTCCCGGTATCTCGGTAACTTCATACTCTTCCTTCCTAAAAGTCTTCTGACATACTGCCTCTGAGCTTAAATTAATTACAAAGTTCCTTGTAAAGCCTCTAGCTCTACCTGCATGTCTTTATTATCAGAAGCGAAGAGTTTCTGGATAGCTTCCTCATCTACACTCTCTAAAACTAAACACTTGTTTCAGAGAAATCATTTAGCTTTCCCATAATGTTTAGAGGTTTTTTTAAGACAATCTTGTACAACTCAACAAAACCGTGATGTTCTCTGCATATGTCTTGCTTTTAACGGTCTAGAGAATATCAAGTAGATTTTATTCATAAAACCCACAAAGGTCGTCTTCACTTCCCTCCTCCTGCCTACTCAAAAATACTTCAGCTTATTAGCTCTCCCAGGACTTGATTTCTAAATTTTAAGTTATTTGCACCAAATAAACACACCTCCAACCTTGGCAGCCGTACTGTTTATCTATTTTCTGTTTTTCTTTTTGTTTAAAGGAACATAATTCCAAGACTAGACAACTGAAATCCAGCAGCCAACTATGAGTTTTGCTTCCTCTGCCTGTTTAGAACTTTGCAATTTGGCCTTTTATTTTACCCCCTTTTTCTGTCCATTTCATTATTCGATACTCAGCCTGCTCCTCTGGACGCTTAACGTAATTATACTCTAGGAACTACACAAGGCAGCTGAAATTGTTCCTTTTGAACCAGCTACAGTACATTACATCAGATAGCAATCTGCAATTTAACCTAAAAAAGACTTCCCTCCTCCTGTGGGCTCTTGAACTGGCCATTACAAGAACCAGTCAAAGGCAAGGTCTCCATCAACAGGTTCTGACTCTTCCACTTACACAACTGAAACATCAGGAATACAGGACGGCAGCCACCACAGTTTTGTTAACAAGTCCTAGGCCTCTCATCTTTTTAAATTAAAAAAATAATAATAATTTCACTCCATTTTCACTCCTGAATCCATAAACTAATGAAATCTGCTAATACACTTCAATTTTTACAGCATAGTATTTTTGTCCCTATATATGGTCCTCTCTACTCCAAGATTTTTATATCACTAGACAAGAGAAATTCTTTAAATAAAGGCATGTTCCTCCACCTCCTACAAAAAGTCTGTCTTCCATACACAGTCTGCAAACAGCTTTACAGATTTCCACTGACATTTGTCATTTCACCACCTTTGCATAACGCACTCTATAATTTGGTTCTCTCAATCACAAGGGAATCCAACCACCTAATTTTTATTTAACTTGATTTTTAGGTTTATTTGGTATCTACTTTTCATTCAGTTGCCTCATCTTTAATTTTTATGTTATTTCATGCATCCTCCTTCTTGCAATATGTTGTTGTTTGCAAGTGATTTGTTCACTGATGGGGACAGTTAGATAGCAAATATTTACTTTAGTACTGAAGGCAAATATTTGACACCTATCACCACCCAATTTTCATATGGATGAGAAAATAGTCCCTCTTGAATTATCATGACAAGATGCATCCACATAATATCCAGTTCACCCACCTCTGACTGAAGAGCCACCACATATTTTAGACATTCATTTGCAAATATCTAAAGACACAAAAGGCTAGAATTCACTGTTTTCTTTGTCGCTGCTCTATCTTTAAGATCACATACATAAGTTATAGTTGCTGAAAGAGCCCACCACTCATTTTTTTCCTCTTAAAAAAAAATAAAAATACTTGCTCTCTCTAAGAAATAATAGGCAAAAAATACCCTTCAATCTGTGCCCTTAATCTGTTAGGTCACTGAGTAGCCTTAGATTTTATTAGAAATAAGACGTCTCATGCCTTCTTTAATTGCTACATACATTCTGTAGCAAGTTTTCTGCAAAAGGTTCCATTTCAATCAAATTGTCTCAACCCACACCATGTTCCAAGTCAGCTTTTTAAGCTGAGTACTTCCAAAGTGCCTTAAACATGAATGTCATAGAAGCTGAATGACCTTTGGGCTCTAAAAGTCCTCCCTTCTGGGGGGGGAAGATTCCACTAGTTTGAAGAATCAGACTGTATTTAAGGAAAAAAACCACACCAAAAACCCACAAACTTTTCTACTTTTTCCACAATGTTCTTCCATGTCACTTGAGTACTTGCTGTACATCAACTTAAGTGCTTCTCTTCCTATTCTTTCTCTTGTCTATTTCGGTTTCAGGTAGGACTGTGGTTTTCTGGGAATCTGTTTCAGCAGGACAGGAATTCAGCTTCAGTGGGAGCTTCCTGAGGCATCTGTGCAGACTGCCTGGCTTTTGAGGAGGATAATGAATCAACACTCAAATTCTTGGAGAAATTAGATGCCCATGTCTTGGGGGAAGGGGGGAAATCAGTTCCCTATTTTCACTGCATACTAATATTGGTAGAGCTGATAGCATAGGAGAAAATGTTATCCATTCACATATGGAAACAATATAGCACTGACACAGGTGCCTGGCTCCATTAGTATAGCCAACCCCTTCACTTTCTGAGGAATGACATTTTTAACCCCCAACATGACAGATTTTCTTAAACAGATAATGAACTGTTATGCACAGATCACCCCACTTGCAAGCTGACAAACAGCAGAATATAAATGACAACTTTATTCATAATCCTCATATTCCAGAAGTGACAGAGATATTCAATAAACACACAAAACTCCCTTAAGCTACTCTGAACCTTGAAGATTCAGACCGAGCTACTTCCCAGTCCAGATATGGAACTCTGCTTCAATCACCTTCTGAAAAAGGTTCTACCTTACCTTATTACAAAAATATTGTCTTCATTCTGCAAGGTGCTGGGCAGTCTGGCCATAAGCCAGGAAAGCACTTAAGCACACAGACAACTTAAGACACGTGAATGGTCCCAATCATACCACACATCTAATTACTTCTCTGGATTAGAGCCAAAGTACTCAACACATTTTAGATCAAGACCTCACTGAGAACACTGATATCCCTTGTACACGCAGACCTCAGGCACACAAAAATCCAGCAGCATCCTTGAAGCCTGTTCCCAACTGCTGCTCTATTGGTCTAAACACTAGATGGTAACAGATAATTTCTAAACTATTAGTTCTATCCTAGGAATGAAACGTTTAACAAGAACCCATTCAAATTCTGAGAGATTATGGCAGACAGATTAATCACTTATCTCCAGCTCAGAACTTGCAGGTCAATATTTGCAGATAAACCTCTCTCCACCTCAAAATGCTCCTTTTTCCTTAAAGTCTGCACAAGAAGGTTTTTACTTATCAGTCAATGACTAAATTGCATCTTTTGCTGTTCTGTTTTCAGTGAATGGTTTGTAGAGGAACCCAAAATGAAATATTAAATTTAAATCATAGTATCAAGATTTTTTCCTAATCAAAAAAACAAAACAGCTTTTAATGCTGTGCTGAAAACAAAGCCTACCAAAGAGACAAGAATGAACAAAGTGACCTTAATAAAATGACAACTCAACAAACAAGAATATCAAACCTCTTCAAAACAGGTTACAGAAAAGATTTTAAATACTCCTCGAGATCTTAGGAAGCACAAAACCTTCCCTGGCCAAATTACTTCCAATTCTTCACAACTGTGTACAGAAGAGGAAATGATCACCAACCCATAAAATCAATACGAAATGTTCCAGACTAATGCAGCAGTAAGGAAGGAGCAGAACAGTACCTTCCAGGAAGATAGAAGTTTAGGGAATGAAGAAAACAAGTCAGCTAAACAACAAAACAGCTACTGAACAGCCTCTGCGTCCATCTGACACACAAAAATAACACGGATATTTGTTTCATCAAGCAGGCCATATGAGAATACAGATCTGACAGAATGTTACAGGACCAAATCCCCAAAAGAAAACAAAGGGTCTATATGAATAACGTACTGGAAAATGTAAACATTAAGGCACAAAAGCCTTTACACTGCCTTTCATAGCCTTTGGTTTAGCACCAACTGGTGTAAGGCAAGCTATCCACCTTACTGCATACGAGCAGCTTGTCCGGTTGTACAGAAAACCAAATGCAGAATCAAGACGGACTCACACTGCTCTCCAACCTGATACTCTGCTACAGCGAGTCCATCTTCAGACAAGGGAAGTCCAAAACCACTGATGAACACCTTGGAAAAATGGGCAATTTACAGGCTTTACCTTTACAAGTTTTTCTCATTCTGTGCAAGAAAGCAACAACAGCAAGTTGCTTGTCACTGTACAGTTGGTTATAAAACTTGCATGTGTATTTATAGTCAGAGCATGACCTTACCCTGCAGTAATATACAACATATAGCATATAATGGCTAGTAAAATCATTAAAATCATTAAGAAATTAACCTAACAAAGGTGATCATAAGCCAACGATGGGCAAGTTCAGAATCTGAGGGAGAAGCAATCAGAGGCTTGGGTGTAGAGGAGAACCACATCTGAGTGAGGAGGCCACATCTGGAGCACAGCCCAGTGCCAGGCTCCCCAGTACAAGAGAGACATGGATGTATTAGAGAGAGTCCAGCAAAGGGCCATGAGGTTGGTGAAAGGACTGGAGCACCTCACATATGAGGAAAGGCTGAGAGAGCGGGGAAAGTTCAGCCTAGAAAAAAGAAGGCTCAAGTTGGGTCTTATCAATGTGTTTAAGTGCCTGAAGGGAGCGTGCAAAGAATACAGAGCCATGCTCTGTTCAGCAGTGCCCAGTGATGTGACCAGAGGCAATGGGCACAAACTGAAACACAGGTTCCCTCTGAATACCAAGAACAACTTTTTTACTGTGAGGGTGACTGAGCACTGGAACAGGTTGCCCAGGGAGGTTGTGGAGTCTCTAACCTTTGGAGACATTAAAAATCTGTCCGGACACGATCCTGGGCAACCAGCTCTGGGTGGCCCTGCTTCAGCAGGGAGGTTAGACCAGATGACTTCCAGAGGTCCTTGCCAACCTCAACCAGTCTGTGAATCTGTGCAAATTCAGAAACAGAATGAGGTTAATCATATCTTAAACCCAAAGACTGCCTTAAAACAAATACAATTACCTGGTGCCACTCTACTGATGATCAAAATGAGAAAGTCAGCTGTTTAAAGAGAAACACTAATTTGGACCTAATTTAGAATCACAGAATCATTTAGGTTGGAAAAGACCTTTAAGATCATAGAGTCCAACTGTTAACCCAGGACTGCCAAGTCCACCGCTCTGTCTCCCATCAATTAATGAACCAGTTTCAAGATTGCAAAAATAAGCTGAGGTTCAGCAAATACTTTGTGGAAATCATTTCAAATTCATTAAGTACATCAAGTCAGCTTTATTCTGCTAAGCCAGCACATAATTTAAGTGAAGTCTCACAGGCAGTCTTGCTGGCCTTACTTGCAAAATCAAATTAAGCAGGTGCATAAATGCCAGCGTCATCAGGATCTTACTGAGGACTGTCAGTATTTTACAACAAGCATCAGACTCTTTAGTAAGGCAAAAAAGGACAACTATGAACAAATCAACTATAGCCCAATGCATCTAAAGAAGTTCAAATTCACCCCAAAACAATCTTTCCCTTCATGAAAACTAGTCATTGCTTTTCTTCCCTTGTCTAGCACCACACAGACAACACCACAAAAAACCTCGAATGTGGCACTCTGAAGCTCAAAAGGAGCAACAATCCCTGTCAGTGCAACATAAGCATTTTCACTGGGCTACTGCAGCTGCAACTTGCCATTATTCAAGCAGCTAACAGCATACAGTAAGCTAAGCTCCAAAAGTTTTGATTCTGTGCTTATAAAGGTATTTTAAATACTCTACACACCTTCAATCTTCAAAACATCTTTTCTCCACAAGATAGCAAAAATTATACATGATTTTTTTAAACAGTTTGCTTCTCCACTAGAGAGGGTTTCACAGAATTGGGATTATAAACATAGTACTACTACATTACCCCTGCATCAAGCTGGAAGAGTTGCAAACAGTACCACATATAGACATATGATTAAACCATTCAGCACTAGAGAGGTTATTCTGAGAGTAAAAGCACAAAAAAACCACACTTAAATACCACCCACTCCCTTGTTCTTCCCTTACCAAACATGCACATGGTTGCACACAGCTTTGGCAGTATATCCCAAGCTCTAAATTATGTCTTTTGTAGCAGACTAGTATGCAAAACACAAGTTACTTGAGTATTGATATTTCAGGATTATATTGAGGAAATTGATTGACCAATACCTAAAACTGCTCATCTCAAGCTGTCTCTGGAAGATCTGTCCTGCAAAGCAGCTGGTGTCATAGGGGCCACTTGATGGATCTTTACTTCCAGAGTCTTTTAAAACTAAGCTTGCGTATTTTTTTCTCATTAAAAGCGCTGTTTTGTTTTCAGTTTAGGCTACAAAAGTTACAAACGATTCTCTGCTCCCCAGCTTGCGGGGAGGGGTCGGGGAGAAGAATAAATTTCCCCTAAAGTTAACTCTACTGCTCTACCCTGAACATATTTGCTCCCTATAGTATTGTTTTCCAGCACTTAACCCTTTAGCAGACACTGAGTTACAATTCTCAGGGGGCTGCAGCTGGGAGATACTAAAGGGATTCACATTCCTTCTACACAACCTTTCTGAATGAAGCCAAAAACTCTCACAATCATTAATACAACACAATATTATGCATCCAACAGAACAAGCCCCTAACAGAACATGCAATAATCCTACACAGACCATGAAGAACTACTATAACTTGTGCAGAAGACTCTTTCTATACCATCAATTAATATGTGAACCTTCAACCCAAGTCTTTAAGGAAACTGTTAATTATATAGCTTACAGCGAAACTAAATGCAAAAGAGAAGCATGTTTAACAAAACCTTCAACCTGAACCCTTGGCCTTAAAAAGACACCAATAGAAAATACAAGGTTAGCACTCTTAACTAATCACAGGAGGCTGAACTTTTGGGAACATGTAGCACCAGTTACAGCACACCATGAACAATCCACTCAACACTACAATAAAGACTTCTCAAAAGGCAGAACACATCTTTGTGACCTTGGAGATAAGTCTCATAATCTCATTCTCATCTGCACCTGCAGAGTCCCTTCACTCAGCTATTTGATGTTTGGATTTTCGTTCAAATGACTTTGCAGAGAATGTCAATACATGTTTAGGTGGCCTGTAAGATGGAGGAAATCATTTTGCTTCTGCTGGCGTTTAACTACAGAATACATTTAAGCCTGTCAATGCAAAAATTCAGATTAACATCTAGCTAGTTTTCAGAAAATGCAGTATAGATAAAGGGAATACAGGCCTAACAGTAGATATGAAACAGGTAACAAAGAACATTTTTCAGACTCAAGTCTCTGAAGAGTATTAAACCAAAGAACATTATGCTGAAAGAATCACTGCTAAGAAAGGAAGGTAAGGTATGGGAATACAAGGACCAAATTCCAACCTGCTTTATATGACCTGCAACCTCCAAGAATTTAAAGGAATCGCACAGGCTGCCATTAAGGCAAGACTGACTTCTAAGTTGCCATACAAATTTCTACAAATCACACCATCTGATCTACATAATACTCTGATGCATTAAAATACCAGTTGCACAGAGATGCAGAGTCTTTATTCATCCTTCCAAACAATTCTGAAACACTCAGATTTGAAAGTCACAAATTAATAATTAATGTAACCATGAAGAGAATCACAGTTCTACTTTTAAGCAAAGCGCTGACTAGTTGCTGGTATGACAGTCCTGTCTTGAACAGCACTACATGTGAGTTAGTGACTGAATTCTCTCTCCTTCAGTACTACTTGCCACTACACAAAGCTGAATCAGAACGATGTTCAAATTCAGACTGCAACATGGTGTTTTCCAGGGCCTTGGCCTATCCCCACACCAAAAGCAGAATCAAAACCTAACCACACACCGAAAATTATTTTCATATTTTAACTGTTGATACAAGGGTTCCAACCCCTGGAATCCTTATTTTGTTCAGCATTCCTCTAAGTGTGAAGGCAAAAGTGCAGATTATCTGGAACATACTTACAAATCTATTTTCTAATTGCCCAAGCAGTGGATGTAAGCACTGAAGAACTGCAAGGCATGCAGGACACTGAAGAAAAAAGTAATAGTGTGTACCTTGGAGAGACGAACGCCTTCTCAAATACATGACACCTTAAAATTGGTCCCATTGGGAAGAAAAGTGGCCCATACAAAAGGTTATCCAACTGTAATCACCTTGCAATGCAGAAGGAAGCTGAAGCTTCTACAGTGAAAATATGGCTAACTTGGGAAAACCCTACAATTGCTTGTCTTACACAGCACTGAAGAGGTCCAAGCACCGTAGTTTTAACACACCAATACAAACACATATGCTGTTGCTTTCCATGGCTGGAATCGCAATAGTTGAACTGTGTGTCTGATACCACACTGCAGACAAACTGAAGGGTATCACTAGCTCTTCTCTCTAGTCAAATGCAAGGATCTGTATATATTAATGGGGTGAGATATTAGCATCACTTTCACTGAGATATGACAAAACTTTTCAGAACACTCTCCACTGCAATTGTCACGTCCACAGATCTTTGTTAGCATCTTAATTTTTCCACATTAGGACCAACATGGGCTCTAAAGAAAAGACAACATCATGAATTAAGGCAAATTATCAAGAGAGGTTAGTGTGAGAGAACAATTCAAAGGCACCATCATTTATCACTTCCGCAGGTAATGTGACTGGGAAATGCAGTTTTTCTAACAGGGCACCAGCCACGTGACACACTGATTACACAGCAAGGAAATATAGCACCAAATCAGTGTAATAAAGTGAGATCATCCTTTTATTGTGTCCTAGCTAATCATGTGTAAATCTACTGGGTTTTTTTCATTGTCCTTTGTAAGTAAAAAGGGAAAGATATTTGATATTATGCTTAAGGGAACACTCAGATTTATCTATTTACCAAGCCACTGGGAGGTGTAGCTGATTTAGATTATTCTCCCTCTCACATGCAGCAACTTCCAACCACTTAAGCCTAGGAGAGAGAATTAATGACACGATTTAACCTTTCTGCAATTGGAATGAATCTACCGAGTGGCAGACAAAGAGTCCTGTTCCTGCTTTCATCTTGGGTATTGCACAAGGCCATAGGTCAGCCCTCGGAAAAGACACCAACCAGCCCTTCATCCTCCACCCTTCCATCTGACCTCCTGCTCCAAGCCTTTTCCAAAGGACGTTCGACACAAGAGACTCTGTCATCAGCAAGGCCAGGCAAACAGCTCCTATGTCTATTAAAAAGAAGATTAAAAGTTACACAAAGTGTTATTTTTCTTGAAGGTTTACCCCCCTGTAAAACCATGTTATTATAATGCAAAATTAGATATGGGATTTTCAAAAGAATCTAAAGTAATTAGTTGCCCAATTCCCACTGGGTTGACAAGGGAGTTAGATCCTATATGCTTTTGGCTCTTTTGGAAATCCTCATCCATCACAGAAATTCATAGGATAGCTCAAAAAAAACTACAGAAAAACAAGTACTGAGTTGAGCACATTTTCAGAGTTATTCTTACAGCACTGTACAGGGCCCCTCAGCCACTACTAGGCTGGCAATAGTAGGCACCACCAGCATCACGTTTTCCACAAAAAAAAAACCCCAAAACACAACAAAACACAACTCTGGGAAACAACATTTCACCCACAGAAACCATGGTAAAAAGTGATCAGTGACACTACGTCACACTGTAATACTAAAAATAAAAGGCAATGCTCCAGTATACAAAAGCACCAGAACGACATCACTCAAAACCCCAGCACCTAAGCAAGGCACACATATATTTTTCATTCTCCTCTCCTAGTGCTGCTCTTTGAAGTTTTCTCAAGCAAATGCAAAGCAGAGGGAGTCCAGCTTTTATTACTGGAAAGAATGAATTAACAATGCAACACATTTTATTATTATTTTAATCAGTTTCCAGATCACAGCTTCACCAAGAGTACACCAACAATTACACATTTCTCAGGCCTTTTCTAGTAAATAAAGACCCCAAAGAGCTTTACAAGGCATTTAATTACATACTAAGAGTAGAATTGACTGCATAGAGGCCACATTTAATTACCTAATTCCCTCATCTCCCCCTTTTCTCAGGTGAAAATGAGTTTCCATGGTTCCTAGCATGGACACAGTTACTGTCTTTTCCAGTCATTTGCTTACAAGCAATAGTTACAGTTAATTTGTTGCATCTAGAATAAACACTACTGTTATTTTTGCACACATATTCTGTATTTTGATAGATATGGGTCTTCCCTGTTCTTCCAGTGGGTCTTCAACACTGCAATATTTCAAGCTATATATAGGATTGCGATGAAGACCCCTATTCAAAGAACAGGGAAAAGAGAAAAAGAGCTTAAGCTGTCTACAGACCACGAGCTACCAGCGGCATTACAGAATGCCACCATCACTCGTATTTGTGGTATGACATAGGAAACTTCAATACTCAATCTCGCCAACTTTGATCATGAACTGATCGATCATAAATATGGCAGACTAATTTTGTAACATGGAAGTGAAAAGCAGTCTAGTCATGCCTAGAAGCTCAAGCTGGATGATCACAGCAGAACAAATCTGCATACAAAACCAATGCAAGACCTGCCATCTCTGTGAAGTTTGCAGATCAAGACAAAAGGAACACACATAAAGGAGGTAAGGGAAAGACTACAGGTAAGAAACACAGATATAGTAAAAAAATATTTTCAAGTTGCTCCTTCTTAAAGACGCAAGGTATTTACTATGGGCAGAAGACAGAACGACCACACAAATAAAGTGCCATCAATATTTGTATCATTTTGGGGAAAATGGGGTGACTACAGAAGATTCTCAGCTTTCCTTTTAATGGTTCCTAGTGGTCAGCTTTTGAAGAAAATCTTCAAAATTAAATCTTAAACAGAGCGAATGCATACTACAATATTGAAATTTTACTCTTTTAAATTGGAAACCCACTGCAATCCTTGGCCTACCAAACTGTAGGGTCACTGACATAAGGAAACTATCAGGCTTACTTCTCCCGTTGTGCATTTGCTGTGGTGTACCAGACTGGCCAGCATGGGGCAAACTGAGAATTAAAATAATCATGTACCTTGAAACAAATCAGTACTGGCCAAATCAATTCCCTTTTCCTGCTTCCACAAGTTCAGGATTTGGGCTCTTGTGTTATCATCAGGCTCATTTTCTCCTGATCTCTCTAAACCTTATTTTGGTAGTCATGTTTGCTGAAGGCATGTGGGTTGGGAGTTCCACAGCACACAGCCTGCCAGGGAAAAGGGGTTTGCGGAAACACACTGTATGGTTATTTAAAATTCATGTAAAATCCCGCATGAAGTTCCATTACCTACTGCTAGCTCTGGACCAGTCAAAACATGTAGATGTAAATGCTCTGTGGTTAGAGATATACCCACTAAATGATCATGCAAATCAGTATCCCACTTGATAAGGCAGAGAAGAGCAAATTTCACATTTAAAACTTGATTTTTGGCGTTGGAGGTGGCAAAAGGGTCCAATCAGCAGGCCTGTCATAGCTCTCAATGCATAAAGGTAAAACCAGTTACTAATCAGTAAATATTCTCCAAAGAGTCAAAAAGCATGTAAAACCAATAAAAAATAAACTAGATTGTTAACTACATGAAACAAAATTAAAGTTTAATTTTAGTTCAGATTTTTGAAAGTCTTTTTTGTTCATTTTAAAAAAGAATTAAATCAAAACATTTATATTAGAGAAAGAAAAATCAGCCCATTTCAAAGTCTGTCTATGTCATATTGGCACTTTTGAAGCACAGAACATCAACACTTCCCACAAAGAAAGCAAGACAGAACAGAGGTATGAAATGCAATTCAGATTTTCCATTTCAGCCACCAGAATAGAGGGAAAACAGCTTCTCCCAAGTTTATTTTTGACAAGTCAACTGAGATTATTTTTTTTTTAATGTCAAAATGTCAAAATGCTTTAAATGTCAAAAAATGCTGACTTACAATGCCATTACCAGAACACCACTGAGCATAACAGAAGGATTTGGGGGTGCAGAGGGGGTTGTTTGTTCTCAACGTAAGTTGGGAGTTTATCATTTCCTGAAAAGCACACAGGCTTCGAGCTCTTCTTCAGCCTCTCTCAGTCCAGAGATCACCACTGAATCATCAGTCACTTGCTGGTGGTTCGTACATACACATTTGCACAATATATATAGAAGCAGAAGCAGAGACTAAATTCTCTTGCAGCTGAGTACTTTGGGTAAAACTTGGTGAAAGCCTGGTACAGCAGAAATTTAAGCAAAAGAATAAATGTAATGGAATTGCGAAAAATATATCAAGGCTGATTCTGTGCTTAAATACTTTCTCACCATGCCTCACCGGTCATGTACCTAACCTGAAGAATCACAGTCCAACTCAAGCCTTCATTATCTGTAACCAGAGTTTGCACTATCCATTGAAACTGTTATGCAAATAAAACCCAATGGCATATCGTTCAAAAAATTCTACTGTTTGCAGACTTCCTAAATAAAACCACTTCAAAATGCAGCTGCTCAGCAGAACCATAAATAAAAAAAAAAGTAAGTATAAAATAAACAAAATATCGAAGCCTGAAGATCATCAGCAATACAGTCAACTCCAGTTTTTGTTGAGTGGTTTGCATATTCATGTCCTGATTCTCAGTGTCACAGAGCATCCATAGTGTCAAGAGAAACACAAAAATGTCTTACAAACTCTTGCTAAAAAAAACAAAAAACCTCACACAATATACTCCCTCCTCCTATAGTACCAAATCAGGCACACCAGAAATAACAGAAATACTCCCAAACCTTTCCATTTGTTTCAGTCATTCAAACATTAGCTCCCCCATGTGTAAAATACAGAATGGCATCACCCTGGTGAGATCAGATTACTAAGTCACTTTGATGACAAGATGCATACTGTGAAGTAGATGTTCCTAAAACGTTTTATGTGTACTGCTAGTGACATACAACACATTTCAAAGTGGTGTCTATGTGTCCAGAGCTGCAGCAGCAACAGCTTCCAAGTGTATATGCGCAAACTTGCTTGCAAGTGATAAGGAGCTGCTGTTGTCCCATCTATAGTGTTAGGTCCTCACACGTGTGTCTCCATAAATGCTGCACCTTCTCTTCTTACTTGGGCCCTGGAGCAAGACTGAGAACATGCTGTTGATGAAGAAAGAGAGAGAAGGAACGAAGATTGGGGGAGAGGTGTGAAGGGATGCGTGTGTGTGAATGGAGAGCAACAAGAGGCCAGTAGCATGGCTTACAGAATGAATGGGAAAGAAAAGAAGAAATCACTACCCTTGCAGCCCCTTCCAAACATAACAGATCTAATCTTGACAGTTTCTGTCTTGAGGAGGGCTGAGCTTCTTGATGCACATGGCCTCAATCCTAGGAGTTTATGGCTAGGGATTCACCTGCAAACATACCTGTCTGTCTATGAGCAACAAGCAAAGAAAATAAGGTAACAGGAAGACAAATTTTAGAAAGGATTTTTGCTAACGCTGTTTGATAGTTTTCTACATCACAAATAGTTACTGAAAAAAAAACATGCAGCCCCCCCAAAACAAAGTTGAGATTTCCTATCAGAAAAGAAACAGCAAGAGCTGGTAAGCTTCCGGAAAAAAAAAGATTCTACCTTACGGTTTTATAAGTATCATGCATGGTAAACACAACAAGTAGACAGCACGGGAGCAGAAAGGCTTTTAAGCAAAACAGTTTCCAAACATTTCCCTTGGATATCAGCTACTCTAACACTAGCAGGAATTTGCCTGCATGAATCCCTCATGCACCACTGTCAGATTAGACGTCTTGCAGTGAGGACATGATGAGTGTTTGGCCTTTTCCCGTTCACAGTATTTTTATGATGCTAGTAAGAGAACGACTCACTGCCTTTAAAGCTAGTCACACAGGGACTAAGTGTGAATAAGCTCAGCACATCAAAAGAGACGTGGTTTTATAGTCCTATAAAACATGTCTACAAATGCTGATGAACTACTTGTAGTCTCTCCTAATTCTAACTGACAGCAGGAATAAAGTGCAGTGGACATTGATAGTAACATGAAAAAGAAGCACATCAGACCTAACAGAACTGTTCAAGAATCTAGGGAAATGGTTAAAATGAAAGACATTGCACATATCTGCAGCCAAGTTTCCATTTCTTCTACATCAACCCATTTATTAAGTTCGAAGAAGACAAAGGCTAACAAGCAATTTACAGGCTGGAAATTTTGCATGCTTTATTTAGAATACCCATGTTCCTGCTGGCAATTTGAAACACAGACTTCACATCAGGTGTGACGGACACTTCACATCCTTCCTAGCTCTTCTCAGCAAACTTCCAGCTTGCAAAAGAAAGGCTTCCAAGTGGCAACGCTGGAACAGAGGCTGCATAAATTCTGTGCTCTCAAGTTGTATAAATTAGAAAGCATTTGACAATGGCCCAGGATTCAAAAGGCACAGGTTTCATGCCAACTGCCAAATATCAAAGTAGGGAATATGTCATACCCCCGTTCTGTATTCTCAACCTCATCCTCAGTGCAGACTTTCTCTCAGCCTAACACCTACCAGAGTTGACTTCTACTTTCACAACTACGCTAAACAGCTTTTCGAAATTATTTACTGATGGGGCTCATTACATACAAGAATTTGTGCACCTTTTTCCTCCTTCAGAAGGCAGTCTAAGTATATGCTTTTAACTCCTATGGATTTAGCTATTTAAATATTTAGGCATAAACTCCAAAATCCTTTAAAACTCTAACTATGTAATTATGCTCAACCATAAACCGGAAAATCCACTTGAGGTAAAGAGCTCTTCAAGTACAGAGCAGCTTGATGCTCTACAGCATGGACAGAAGAGCCTGAGTTTTTTTCCTTGCTCAAATACCTTCAAACATTTTATTAAATGAGCTAATCTTTCTTAAAATCTCCCAAAACGTAAGCCTGGTGACCTCTTTTGCAATAAACTGCACCAGTGGCTGTACACTGTTCATACAATTCATTTTTATGCAGGGCTTTATCTCTTTGAACTTTAGCGTAAACGTTAGTGTTTGAAATACAATGGATCAACAGCTCCAGGATAAAAATGACTGTCAAAACAAAAGCCATTAACGCAGTAGTATTTGTGCAAACTTCTGCTATGTCACACTAATATAGCACAGATCAGTTAACAAGGGCCATTCCCAGGAAAGAAAATAATCCAGTGTTTGTAGCCAGCTCAGGTCTGGACCTCTCCTAGGTACCTGTTACCAAAGCAATTCAGTTAAGTTTTAAGCACACTTTGCTTCAGCCAGAATCATTCACCTAAAGAAAAAACAGATCGATTTTGTGCATTTCTACTTCAACTTCATAGTCTTTGTTTTTAAAAGGACAGTATGCCATTGCTATCTTGTTCTTTGCCTGTCTAGCTACATAATACATCCCAATGCTATGAAACCTCTTTGCACTTCCTGACACACTTTTTCACCTTTATCAAGGGCACTTCCACCATCCCAAATTCCAAGTGCATCTTCTTAAGCACTTAAAGTATGTACCAAATTATTTTGTTTCTAAACGTAAGGAGAAGACTTGAATTATTAAGTTGGAGCAAATTACAAAACATTTTAACAGAGAGGGGAGGTGGGACGTTACATACCTTCTTGGCAAGGCCAACATTGAAAGAAATACCTTCCTGCAAAATAATCTTGTCCCTTCCTAGATTCAGAAAGATTTCATTCTTCCTGGACCATAAACTTACACAGAAATTCTCATGCTCTTAGTAGTACATATTTGCAGGAAATAAAAGAAAAAAGAAGTTGTGTAACACTGTGCTGGACTACTTAATGCATATTCTGGGTCCACTTCAAATAAGAAACGAGGGGGAAAGTGTCAAGTGATCTATTCTAACTATCTAAACTCCATTTTTAAATATAAATATCCTGGAGAGTAGAATGCTCACTCACTCTCTCCTTCATGCACCCAAGATTCACTGAAACTGTATTTTCCAAAAGCTGCAGACTAATCACTTTCACGACCACTGTCCTCTTGGCTAAATGAGACAAGCGTTAATGAGACAAACCAGTCAGGAGTCCAAGGGCATCAGTTCCACACACTTAAGACCATTATAAAAGAACCAGAAAGACCGTTAGGCACATTATTTTGAGGACAAACACAAAACCATTACATTTCTGTAAAGAAGACTTTCTGAAAAATAATGCTACTTTGGTTCGAAATACTACCTGGTGACCTTCCCAAATGCAACAGTGATTTCATGTATTGCTCTGACATTTATGTATTTATGGCATATTAACATTAACATGTCTCATCCAAGAATCTTATTTTACTTTACAAGTATTAACTGTATGTGTCACGAATAGTTCATTCATTTAAATGCAAAGGTCCAGCAAAGAGAGATTTAATTACCTATTCCAGGACATCCTTATTTCACTGAAGAGTCAGACAGCATCACAACTGCGGAGAGATTCAGAGCTCGTGACTGGACACCATTCTTAAGCTCCTGCTCTTAACATCACGAGCCATTTTGGTTAAGTGTTCTGCACGGCTCTCAGACCTGTACTGAGCCACCCAGGGCAAGGGCAAAAATCACCTTGTTTTTGCATGAGTGGTACCTTGAGCTGCCGCTCCACACAGCAGCTTCAGCTGGTGAAAGCTGCAGTTGCTAGGAGAAACCCTTTCACTTCTTTTCAGTGCGCTTCCCTCTCACTCACTCCTGTGCCAACACTGACACAGTTCAAGGACCTGAGTAAGCAGAAAATGCTTGGCCATATCAACTCCCTCAAATTAGATTACTGTCAGGAAAATGAGCAACACTGCCAGAGCAAGGAAAACATCCTAGGCTGCAGAAGCGGAAGAAATGGGATCACAGCACAGCTGGATCAGATCTGCATACACTGGTATGGAGCTGAAAACTCTACACCTCTTCCACTGACTAATGGGTACTAAGACTGATGAAAACCACTGTTTTTCTCCTGCTCACCTGTGTGCCTGAGAGGACCAGTATTTTTCCCCACTAATTCACTTACAAAACCACAGAGTAGCTCAGCTTACAGAAGCAGAGCCATGAAATATATCTCCAAGTCCTTCAGCACTACTCCAGGAGAAGTATGACATAGCAAACACAATTCAAGTGCAGCTTTTCTGTGAGATCACTCACGTTGCTGGCCACCAGACCTAGCTGTGTACTGCAGAACTACTCCATCTCCCTGCTCAAATCCTGCACTTGAGTGCCATTCCACATTATAAAGAAGAGTATATCATACAGCCTGTGGATGGTGGAGCATCACATGCAAAGAAAGAGGCTTTCTCAGTCAACAGTTTCTGCTGTCTCCAGCTCTTCAGTAGCAGAACAGTAGTGTGTGGGCAGAGAGTAGGCTTCAATTTCTTTTGCTCCAGTTTCCTTATAGATTCAGCAATGTTTAGGCTGCTAAACCACACCATTTTTGGAAAACACCCAAAAGCATTTGAGAGAAGACACAAAAAAAGGAAAGTAATAATTGTTGTTGTCTTGTCAGTATATCAACCACCAGACAGCCTGCTAATGTCCCAGAGCATATATGTGGTTTTCCATCTCTTCTGTAAAAGCAAGCAAATAGACACAGACCACTCTCAAAAAACTGAGATCCATCAAATACAAATACTACCACTACAAAAGGAGAGATCTCTTCCGTGGAAACAAGTAGCACCAGTCTAAGCTGATAACAGGATACTGAGCACACATGGAGATGTCTCTGGAATTTTCTCCAGCAGCAAAACACTGCACTGAGACAACACAGCTGACAGGATGATCATCCTATCAGTAGAAAGGTGACATTTCTCAAGAAACTGAATGAACACTGGCCTTAGCAGGGACAGATGCCTCTCCCTCATCATGGCATCAAAAGACAGTGCTAAAAAAGGTGAATGAACAGTTGAAAGTTCTGTGCTCTAGATAACAGCAAGGAAGAACCATCACACCAAGCACGAGTGACTGCTATATAACACGTCCACCAGCTGTCGATCCCCTGACACTAACACAACAGGACAGAAAAGCCCTTGTCCCGGCTAATGAGATTTGGCCTAGACTAAAAAAGTAAAACGACAAAGAAAGACTATGTTGAACCCAAAACCTTCTGCCTTCTTCCCAAGCATGTCTTTCCCTCTGTGTCTTTCACACAGTATAGCCTTCATAACTTGGGCTAGGATGAAGTAGCATATACATTGAACTGTGCCAGAAAAACTCTGAATTCTTTCACTGCATTGTCCTGAAGCATTGTCCTGAAGCAACTACTTATGTCAGTACACTGCTAACTGCTGTTGTAACACAGCTCACAGTTCTCTCCAGCTGAGTATTTGGTCCTACAGTAATTACGCTTTTCAAAAGGATATTCCACCCACTCCTACACTGAAGAGCTAAATTAGCTCCAGGACAAAATACCAAGGTAAAATTTAAACAAGTTCCAAATCTCTCCTCTTGGTATGGCAATACAACTACAGGCTAAGCTGGTTCTACTACAAGTAAATAATTTCAAACTTTGTTTTCCTGCACAGGGCTGCTCTTAATATTTTGACAAACCAATTCTTTTGTTTGTCTTCTAGCACTCCAGTACCCAGCTCTGAAAGGTCACTCTTCTCCTGAGGAGTTCAGTATTCTTCCATTCTAGAGAAGGTCAAAAATACATAATATCTGCATGTTCAGTCTCTAAACACTGCACAACACTGTGTCACCTATCTAATCCTACACCACAGTGCCTGGTGCAGTTATTAGGAAGCATTCAGATATCCAGCTACAAAAACAAGCTGCTGGAAACAACCGTCTCACATTTCTCACAAACGACAATTTGCAGCCCACCATGAGTGCACATTATTACTTTTGTACAGAATTATAGAGAACCTTGTTGTAACATGCAGAGATGCACAATATATGTATGCAAAAGATTATCCATGTGAATTGCACAGTCATGTGATATTGTTCTAGCATGATGAATAAACGACATTCACTATGATCTGAAAGAATTGCATCGTTTCCCTGATGCACCCTGCCACGAACCCACTTCCTGCAAATTTTTGTCCTCCCCCAACAGCAGGAACATTTAAATAAACACTTTTAAAACTGAGTTTTCCGCACCCCCTGCCACAAATATAAGATCTCCTCTCAAAAAAAATTATCCTTTCTTGGAAAACCACAATAGAAATAATTTAGTCTTGAGATCAAACGTTTTCATACACTGTAAGGTAAAAAAACCCTAATCCACTCCAATAAAACTAATGTACAAAAACCCCCTAAGATTTTGAACAAAAAAATGAAAGATTTCCTCCTCCCTACGTCAGTCAATGTTCTTCTCTTACCCTAAAACAGCAAATGATTACGGATCTTAAATCACTGCTTTTATGCACTGTAAAGCTCTTCTGGAAGCTTTTCTGACTCCTGCCGACACCTGTGCTGTCAGGCCAATAGCAAGGAAACCTTTACAAGTAAGTTGTTAGATTTTTCTTGGCACACATTTTATAGAAAGGTTATAGAAAATAAAATCAAATATCTTCTGCCCAATACAGAAAGCACATTCACCCTCTATACGCACACCTACGCATGCTTCTGTATAGAAGTTCTATCAATGTTGTTTTGGAAAAGCCAGTGTAACTCACTCCCAATTTCAACACTCACAAGGAATGAAACCATCACAAATGCTCACTTATAAGGGGGAATTACCAGCCTTGTCATTCTGCTTCACTGAAGATAAAATCCTGGAGGATTCTTACACGCAAGGCTTTGTCCTTCCTGAAGAACTCAAAGCTCTTGATGTTTTTCTAGACCTCACGGATGACAGTAAAATGGCTGGAGGTACCCCATGCCAAGCCCATTCCTCAGGTTCTTAAGCTGAATTCTTCCCTGTAACACGGCCAGACAACTTCAATCCTGACATTCTTTTGTTTAGAAAACCCATCCTTAACCTCTGGCTGGACATTCCAAATCAAATTTTTGCAAGAACAAATTTTCACCTTCCTTCAATATAGTATCATGGAGAAAACTAATCAAGATTTCTTTAATAAAAATACTAACTCGTCTAGAAAGACAAGTAAGTAGGTAAGGAGACAGTGGAGGTGATCAAAGGCCCATACCTTACATTTATCATGTCCAAGAAGTATCTAAATTCACACCATGCACACAGTTGGCTATATTTGTGTAAGCAAAAAACCTGTGTACATTACTGCACAATCCAACAAGCCTTTAGAGAACAGCTAAATAGACCTGTGCCCTACAATGAAAAACTGTGTTAGAGTAGGAGCAGAGAGCATTTTTCATGAACAGGCCAGAGGTGGAATGACCATCATAAATCTTGCCAACTCTGGTAAGCAATGCCAGGCCCATTTCTTTGACCTCCTCTGTCAAATACTGGGTGAGGTCTGCATCTGTGTACCATATATAAAGGCAATTCCAAAATAAATAAAATTTAAAAAAATAATCTAACGTGCATGTGTTAGCCTCACAGCAAGAATGAGAGAACAGACATGTGACAGATAGCTCTGCTGCTTTTGAGAGTCTCAGATACTAAGGTGATAGGCATGGTACCAGAATAAAGCCTAAGCAAGGTACTCCTTTAGTACGCTACAGTTAAGGATAGGAATCGAATAAGAATTCCCTGAAAACATTCTGGCAGCAAGCGTCTCAGCTGACTATAACCAAGCTATAATGACATGAGAAGACAAGCAATTAGAGCTGTGACACTTTATAAGACAGGCATGACATGGTAACACAGAACAAAACTGTCACTGTTCGAAAGCTTCTGATAAATCACTTGGTAGGCAAAAGGAATCAACTTTTCCATACACCAAAAAGATGAATCCACAGAAATTTTCCTGCTGACATTTAAGCTCTCTAGAGTTTAACAGTCTCTTATAAATGTGACCACTTACCAAAAATCAAGACAAATTCCAGCACAGCTGTCTCTCAAGTATGACAGGTATTGTCTGGTATTCTGGATAAAAAAGGTGTTTCCAGCTGAAAATGTGCCCACCTGAAGGATTCTTACCTGCAAGACATCTTGGATCTTCACCCACACATCAACCATGTCATAGAGCTTGATATCACCATCATACTGGCTGCAAGGAGATGCCACTGTTTGCTGAAGGTGTCCGAGGACAACAGCGTGCGCAGCTGCCACAGCGTTGAATTTGTCAAAGAGAAGCTCTAGCAGTTCCAGCAGTAGCCTGTAAACCATCAAGACAACCTCCACTCAGTTTCTAGAAGACCACAGGCACACAGGCATGCAGGAGATGCAGGCAGCAGGCCAGGAGTCAGAAGACTGTGAATTCATATATCCTGTTTTATGACAGATGTTGCGTGCAAGCCAGGAGGTCACCTAGCTTCAAACCCTCTCTGAGGGCTTCAGGTAACTAACTTCAGCTGCTAGCAGTTCAAGTTTGGTATCTAAATACTTTCCAGGATTTTCCTTCTCACTCCTTCCTCTGTATCAGAGTTGCTCACTTTTAATGTGTTCTACTTGCAGGTAATGGGAAAGACAAATGCATTAGAAACTACACAGTAACCACACTTCAGTACTATGACATTAGAGACCATTTTAAGTTCCCAGATAGAGCTGCAGACAGGGAGGACCAAATCAATCTACCTGCTTTTCCCCCAGAAGAATGTAAAAGTCTCATGTTGATAAAAATTGACTTACCCATACAAACAGAATACAAGGTATTCATTTTGAACTGTGAAATGAGTAGTATGGCAGGTTTTAAACAACAGGAAAGATCAGAAACCTAAAACATTAAGCCTTATCAACTGTGTCAGTTATCAAGATTTTACTATTATATAGAAGGTACTACAGCTATAACCTCATCTAAATGTACTACACTTCACCTGCTCGTATGGCTTCCTTACTGTCCAATTTTTGTAACTAATGTACCTTTGCAAAGGCCCAAATATTTTGTGATAAGGCAATGACTCATCACATTTTATTATTTGAGAAAAGAAAAATTCTGATCAAGTTCACTGCTGCTAAATGAGCATTTCAAGTACACATGTAACCCCAACAAAATGTGAAGATAACACTTCCCAAATCCATATGTTAGGCACTTCAAGCACTGACAGACAGGCTCCATCACATTTAACTGCAGCAGCTGAGAAGTTACCACATGCTGTGTCTACCCATCAGAAGAAGTTGCTATCCCCAGAGCAGCACAGAAGATCTGCACCAGAACTGGAGTTGCACCCACTCAACCACCACAGTTCAGTCTTCTGTGTTCATTAACAATCACTAATGAGGTGTGTGTTCATGCCTCGGCCACTTTATTTCAGAGTGCTATAATTATCTGCACACTTTCATCACCTGGATAGTTAACTGGAGTAATTAAGAAGCTGTTGCATGCTTGCTGCTGTTTCCACCAGGCAGTAAGAGTGGCCTGGCCTGATGCTGTGGCTACAACCACCTACCTTAGCCTATAGCAATCCTAGATTGAACTTTAAGTCTGCAAAGCGCAGAAAAAAGAATAGCCATTATTTGTAAAAATTGCTATCAGCTTACTGTGTCTTATTCATACACTACAATTTTACATATAGATATATATATATGCACAGCACTACACAGCAATCTCTTGGGGATCTCTCATGGGCCATTCACCTACTGATGATAACAACTACACAGCTCAAAAGTTAAGAAGAAGAGCACCTTGATTCAATAGAAAGAGCTGTTGGGTAAGTCTGGAAGGGTAGAGTGAAGCACAGCAGAACAGATCAAGTGGCCAGATATATGGCATATTAACAATGAAGACATGTTTAGGAGTCATGGTACTCATAAGAAACACAGGGGCATTAATATTGCCATATCTTAAGTGACTGTAGAACTAAGGCACACATTTAAGCAAAACAAAATAAACCATGTTTTGTATCCATTTTCATCATAATTAAGATTAGCAACAAATGCCTAAAGAAAAGTGGTGTTGGTACTAAGAGAGAAAACACTGCTTTTTTACAAGTCTTTACAAATTCAAGTAAGACACTGGCAGGGGATAAACAGAAGTACATAGGACAGGATGGTAACAACAGCACCAGAAAAGACAGCTATTGTCAACATTAACATTATTACATTTTCAATATGGGAAAGTCCAGTGTGGAAGAAAAGCTATTCTCCTCCATTTAGACTTTGTACAAAGCTTAGTAACTAATCTGTCCAAGTTAAACTGAGAAGTTGCTACTGTGGAAAGACCTATGCATCTTCCTGCTGCGCTAATGTCTGTTAGCCCATCACCAATGTTATCAGTGAAGGAGGTGGGACAATATGCAGATAAGGCTGCCTTAAAAAACACTCTCCATTGCTGCTAAGCAAGTTATCTTCTCCAACCCACTCTCAGACATAGGAGAGGCAACTACTTCTTCAACAGCTTCTAAGAGATATATAGAATTTATCATAGCAAGTGACAAAGAAGCAGCTGGGGCAAGTGGCTTGTCAGCCAGAAGCCAAACAAAAACAGGAGGAAAACCAGATGTAGAAGACTTTTGGATAGATGAGGAATTTCATGTTGGAGGAACTTACATATAGCCTCGGTCGAAATGCCAAAAAAGTTAATATTATGGGAGCAAATTAATTATATACCACTGAGAAAATTTATCACTACAAGTCCGATTTCTACTAACATCCCATTACAAATGAACATGTAGTTACCCACGTACCTCCTTACTGCCCCAGAAAAGTACAATTTTGCAGAATCAAACTACCCAGATAGTTTGACAAATTAATTTTTATTGTCCCTAGGTGAGCCTGACCTCACATTATCAACTTGTTTATGGAGTCATTACTAAAATACTACTATACTGAACAGAATTATTTGTTTTTAAATTCCAGTGTCTTCCTATTCTCATGTTACAGTCTGACAGACATGAAAACTCCCCGATCCATGTTCTTCAGTGGTGCTAACTACCACTTCATTTTCCATTCTCAAATAATGACTTATTTCCACATCTCCCTATTTTCAAATTAGTCAGCATCTCTTATCTTAATTTTCTTTTCTCTAGAAGTCTCCTAAATCTGTCAGGTCATTTTTGAAACAAGGTGACCCAAAAGAGACACAGACACAGTCCGTGTTAGACAGCCAACATGACAAAACAGCATAAAATAATATGGCCTAGATTTTATGCATATGGGGTTGCAGCATCGAGTGACCTAAGCAGAACATATACAGAGAATGACAGGAGACTGGCTTAGGCAATTTGTCAAAGCAATCTCATATCCCCATCACTGAGAAATATGGTAAATATATTGAGAGACAGTGACACATACCTGGAAGCAACTCCTATTGTCCAGGCAATAACAGAGAATGAGTTGATGCAGAGTGACTGCTGACACCTGAGTGAGGTCACTAATGACAATTCATACATTTTAACAGCAATAACATCCTCTGCCTGGTCAGTGTGTTGGCATGTATATAATTTCTGTATTTATTTTAAAGCTTTGAGATGAGGTAAAAAGCCAGAAGTGTATTATGAACATGTACGGAAAAGTACATTGAATCAAATCGATTTGGTTTAGTAGCAAAATTGTCAATACACCATCTCCTACTGTACCATATTTTCAATGTATCCCTACCAAAATCCTGTCCTATAGATCTGACCTTCAAGTAGGCATGCATCCAATTATTCTTATTCTACAGTCAACAATCTTCCATAATTTTTAATAGACCCACAGGTTCATGTAGCAGTACCCCAAGCTAATGCAACACAGCCTCTTCTATGATGCTTTGTCCTCCACAACCCAAGATAAGTATTTCTGAACATGAAGTTACAGGGCATGCTCTAATGAGCCACTAATTAAGGATAAGGCAAAGGCAATTCCTATATTTAAGCTCTTTTTCACAAACTTTTTCCAAGCACAGATATCTAAAAAACTTTAGAGAACCTATCTAGACTTCGAATCCACTTAAATTAAAGCTGAGGTCAGCTGCAACTAAGCAAGATTTAAGCACAGTTTTCAAAATTATCTTCTACCCGTGACAAGGAACCTGCTACTACCCATTATCAGGTTTTACTATCTTCATGTCATTCACATTTCATAGTGGTAAGTGCACATTAGTAGAGAGGGTTTATATTCACAGCAAAGGATCTCAGAGCCAAGGATGCTCCATCTAGTCAGGTCTATCCTAAGTCTGTTTACCTACGTGACTGCATCCATGTTGTGTGTTTTAGGAAACCTAAAAATCAGTTGTATCACAAAGCCATGCAAGTCTTTCCTTTGTGACCCCACTGGTGAAAAATACACTTCTGCCATTATAAGGAGGTCCTTACCAGGGCTAGTGTCAATCTACAATAAATGAGCCTTTCCAGTTTCACACCAACTCTACTCAGCTGCACTGCTGGCTGAGCTCTCAAATCAAAGGACAAGGACAATGCACCCATGACAGAAAGGGCCACACATCATCAACGCTGCGATCATTGCTCACTCTTGTGCATGTGTTTAGTAACAAGTCTGGTATACAACATCTAGTACAGCATGAACTTGCTCCTAGCAGGCTTACAGAGTCTTCAGGACTTCCATGTGAGACAACAAACTTCATGAAGCTCTGAGGAACTGACCCAAAACCCCACTGCCTGTTGGATCTATGATGAGAGCATGCAGAGGTGCATGACAGAGGTAACTCTCTGGGAGCTAGCTGCTTTAGAGCCAAAACAAACAAACAAACAAAAAAACCCAAAAAAACCCTTGGTTTTAAAAATTTGGGAGCAAATAATCATTTCTTTACATACTAATGAATAAGGTGGCTGCACAAATTCATGTGGAAAAGCTTGCTAGGTAAGGAAGCAGACAGCAGTCAAATTTTAAAAATAAGAAGAATGAGATCAGTGTCTCTTCAGACTCAGTGGGCTTTTACCAGATCTCTAACTTTTCTGGCCAGGTTCTAGAAATTATTTTACCCTTGCACAATGATAATAGGGCTCTACATAATTGCTACATGAAGTCTCAAAAAGAATTACACCAGAACCTTCACAAGCAGACTATCAGCCTCATCCTCACACAGAGGAAAGCACTACCCATTTCACAGAGAAAAAGTAAGAGCCAGCCTTTGAGAGCCACCACACAGCAATGAAGAAATGCATATAACTTGTTCCATGCATACCGAAATTGCCGCAGGGACCTTGTCTTAATCTACGGCCTCAGACCCCGCAGGCCTCTCTGTCATCCTATTGGTCATTTTATTTGCCAGAAATGAGAATTTTTATGGATATCATTTAAAGTACAGTAGCTGAATACAGGCTTTGAGCTCAGTGATAGAAACTAAGAGGCATCCAAGTGTGACTAGTTTTAAGGTGAGCTGAAAAACATTTTTTTCACTGAATCCTGAGGTCAAGTAAGTATTGCAGCTGACAGCCTAATGAATAGTTAAGCAGTTTTGGTCACTGCAACATGCTCAAATTTGGGGTCTTACAGAACTGTCTTGAAATAGGACCTTGTTGTTCAGATTTATTTTTTTCTTGACAGCAGGAAAGTCACTTAGTTTTGATTTAAAACTGTAGCTAATTTAAGGGGCAGTATACCCTTCCATACTGTAATTTATTCTTTTCAATATAAATGAATTCACCTAATTTGCTGTAAAATTCACATGTGATTTCGGTTTAGAATCAGTTCTAATCATCTCCTCATTCAACAAGAATTTAAGATACTTTCCATGCTCTAGATATAAGCACCTTAAAAAGGCACACAACCTCCTATTAAATGCATGCCAAAACCCATTCAACGCTTTTGTACCTTGCTCAACCCTCTGGGCAGGTAACCTTCATTAAAATATGATCTGATCCAATTTATCAATTTCAATGGACAGCCGGTAGCCCATACCACTTCTCAAGACTGAGTGACAGAACCAAGTGTCAAGCATATGCTACACTCCCTCTCGGCATCAGAAACTAAAATTCTGCCTTCTAATCCATTCCAAAAACCTTGTTGTAATTGCACCAAGTTATCAGCACCCTAAGTCTATGAATTCTTCAAAACATAACTGATTCCACAGCTATGATAATGATAAGAACTAAAAAAGTCTTTATCAAGCTAACGTTTTCCTTGGGAGTGATTTTCCATTACAAATATTATATGTAATGAAGATACACATTTTTATTTTCATTTTTATTTTCCAGCACTAATTCCCTTTGGACAGTGATCATTACAATGTGTAGTGTCACAACTTATTATTTCGGCTCAAAGTGAAAGCTAGGCCTTATGGAGTCCTATTTTCCAAAGAACGGTTCTATTGAATCCTGAAGAACAGCAGAAACATAGTTCTCGGTTGGCTTGCACACCTTGCTATTACTGTAAATGGGGCTGCAAACCAATTAGAAACTTGGCCATACACTTACTGATGTAATTAGTTCCACACATTATTTCAAAGCTTAGCCCCTGCATCACCTTAATTGGACTCTGCTACACTTGAAATAAATAACTGAGCTTAATCTTCTCTTTTCAAGTCATATTACATTGGAATTTTGGCATGAGCACCAGTGTAAAGCTATGATTCAGTGCAATACAGGAAGATAGTACTTGTTTTGGCATCAAGTGTGCTTTACACTATACATACCAGCAATCTGAGAAAGCATTACAATTCAATCTGTTGTAAAGCCACTTGAAATGAAAGATTAGGTTACAAAAAATTAAAATCAAGTACTGAACATAATGCACTCTTGTTAGTTAAATAATGCTGGCTTCTATTGTGCTTCCACCTTCAAATCTGCATTTCAAACATCTGTTTAACCAAAAGATTCTCTTTTAGGGCCAAGCACAGAAGCAAGCATCTCCCTTTCCCACATCCTTAACTGAGAAGCAACAATGCCTCCCCATTCTGAACACATTTTGTAAATTCCCAAGACTCACAGGTGCTCAAGCACATCAGCCTTTCAGTGAGACGCAGGCATTTCTGAAAATTCTACCATTTCAGCTCTCTGCTACTGCAAAAACATTATTGTCATTCCTTCAAATGGCAGTTTGGCAGATATGACACCTTTCTCCAGACCTCTTTTCACAGTAACCAAGGTTCAGTGGTTCAAATATCCTTACCTAGGCTGATTTTCCTGGGAAAGATTCTCCCCTCTCTGGTAACCATTGTCTGCCACCTGGGTTGTGGACCGCTTAACAATCTGCTTGAGTTCTTGTTCTAAGCGATCCTGAATGGCTTTCACTGTTTCAGGGATTTTTTTCAGCTTGGCCAGCCCTTTGATGAGTATGCCCATGAAGACAGTGCTGTTCTCCTCTGGATCCAGTTCCGTATCTTCTTTAATTTCCAGAAGGCTTGCTTCTCGCACTGCAATAGAGTTAAGAAGACATAATCCAAGATTTAAATTATTAAAACCAACACTTAGCACCATGCAGAAGCAGCATTATAAACTACCTTGCCTTCACAGAACTCCCACTACTTTGAGCAACCAAGGGACAAGGAAACCAGCAACACTCCGCTTTGGGGGGAGGCAATGGATAATTCCATTTGCTTGGGGGCTTCCCTATACATAAATAAAACAGACTGCACATTTCATTGATTTAGAAACAGAGGTCATGGTGTAAGTTACATATTAGTTAAGAAACAAAGGAAATCTGATGTAACTAAGATATTCATAAACAAGAAGGTATTACATCACTACAAATCCCTTGAATGTGTTTCGAGCAGGTAAGAGCCCTAAATTTCTAACCCAGGTGTTTTTCTTCCCTATATTCTTCACAAGAGCAGAATTTTCATTATAAACAGTATCAAGCATCAAGACTTCTGACAAATTTGGCAAAGTTTACACTGCCAAAGTGAATGATTGTTTGATAGTATCCTATTCTGCTTTATTACATCCATCAAGGGGTTGATGAAGTTACTCAAATCTTTTAGCAAGGCTTCCAGAAAAGAAAAATGAGAAGAATTAGGGACAATATTGTGGATACAGTCCTCCTGAAGTAACAGAGATTGCACAGGGAGAAATTCTGTTGCTAAGCGACAAGAAAGAGAAAAGCAAGAGGTACTATGTTTTTTAAAGTATGTTCATTAAGCAACATTTCTTAATTTACAGATAGCACCCAGCAACAACAAAACATGTCTCTGTTAAAGACTAGGTGAAACGTTTCATAAATATATTCAAACACTTATGTGAATTAAGTGTCTTCAAGGAAAGCTCAAAGCAACTTGGAAGATCTACAGCTGCATGGCTTGTTAACAGCTGGAGTGGTAGGTACTACATGGAAAAACAGCACTCGAGTACACAGCTGAAGCTATGCCATCCACCATACCATTTCCTTGCATAGAAACTAAAATTTAACAGCTGTTTCACCTTACCAGTACAGAACTCTGCTAATGGCTGCTGGATGATAGATGAGTCCCATGGTTTCAACTGCTCAACAGATTATTTTTTTTTTACTCAAAATTTGCCCAAGAACATGAGAACAAATGTCAAAAGATCCACCAAAAGGATTTAAATGACATGGCAAAAATGAAAAATGGCATATCACAAGTAGAATGCAGCCCTGCAGCTGTCTAAAGGCGTGACACTGAACAGACCATCAGCACTCCTAAAATAACACAAGATCAAGAAAACAATGTCCCAAAGAGCCCATATGGTGCCACTTTATAAACAGCAACATAATAAACAGATAAGCTTATTTCCGTGTCAGCTTACACCAACTTCCACAGCAGAGAATGTTTCTTTCCATCAGTGTAATCCCTAACATGGCACCTCTAGTTCAAACCAAACTCACTGTGCACATGCCCTTACAATTCAACCTAGAGCACCAGCAGCACTGTCAGGTAAAAGCAAGATGAGAATGGATCCCTGTGAGACTCATGGAGAATGATATTA
This sequence comes from Falco cherrug, assembly GCF_023634085.1. Classification (NCBI taxonomy): domain Eukaryota; kingdom Metazoa; phylum Chordata; class Aves; order Falconiformes; family Falconidae; genus Falco; species Falco cherrug. Next base: position 62,192,020 of record NC_073701.1, read on the forward strand.
GGTCTTAGATAATGAGCACCAGGGAGATCAAATAGTGCTTTTTTCCTTTCTCACACATGCTTTTTTTTTTTCAATTAAATTTGGGCAAGTTATGGACCAAGTACTAGAAATGCCCAGAACATGTTAATTTTTTTCAAAAAGAAGCAAAAAGACCAAGGATAGTACAGGTGATACTTCAAACACGCAAAAGCAATAATACCAATTAGAAGTTAACAGCTGGAAGCCCACTATTTCTGCTCAACACTCTCATCCATCACACACCTTTCAATCCACAAGACTGCAAAGCACTTTTGTGTACTGTGTACATCATCTACCCGCTTGGTTAATGCTACTTGTTACTCTCAAAAAAAAAAACCACAGCGTGCCGGGCACAAACACAGAAAATGAGCTCTTTTGGAACAAGAGCTGTGGAAAAGACAGTGCTGGAAATGCTAGAGGAAGAAAGGTTTTAAATTACTGGTTTTTTAAAAAAACCAAATATCTTGTTCCTCTGAGTTCAATGCAAAGATTTCACAGCCCAAGCAACCTTTTAGAGGACAGGTCCCGATGATTGTGCTGCCGCCGCTTTGTAAGCAGACTGTATATTATTCTTAATATCACACAATGAAAACCCAAGAGGGAGGAAATACTCCTGTAGCCAAATGTGAGGACAGCATTTAAGAGGACTAAAGGCAGCAATCTTGCTGAGAACTCTGCCAGCACACTAAGACGAACACTCTTCCATTTTCAAAAGAGCAAACCAATTTTGAATACCCTCAAATAGTCGAGACATTGATTTACATCTCTTACAAACAACAGTAAAGTGAATAGTTCAATATCTAGTAGGAACACACTGGTATATAACTACTGTTAGATCTGGTCTTTTGATAAAACAGTAGGGACAACGTTTCCTGCACACTGTGCCTATTAAACAGGTATCCTGGGAAGCTTTGGGGGCCCATTTAACTGTAATATCTGAAAAGATCCCAACCCCAGGTAATTGAAGATGTTCTTCTTTTCCTCTGTCTTCCCAACTTCAAACATCCTCTTCTGCCATTTAATGTCATCAAGAGGTTATTTGACCACAAAGCCTTGCCCCAGGAATGAGCCCCTCCTGTCCTCTACTACTTCAAAAAAGGCATCAAAGTAGACAGGTGTTTATAAAGAGGTACACCTTTAAAATTGCAACCCCACATGCTATTCTCTCTGGCAGAGAAGCTCCACAGGTAAAGGAAGATGTCCCTACAGATCAGCGCCAGTATATACTCAAACTGACAATATGTATAACTTTGCTATTCATTCGTATCAAGACAAAAGCACACCACTGCCAGAACTTAATCCTAGTATCAATTCTGGGAGAAGTAAAGGGCAGGGGGCAGCAGAACTGCCCCCTTGGATTTCCAGAAAGCTAACCTCAGCCTGTTGAGGAGCCTGGCTGGCAGAGTCCCTTGGGAGGCCGCCCTGAAGGGCCAAGGGGACCAGGAAGGCTGGACATTCTTCAAGAAGGCAATCTTAAAGGCACAGAGCAGGCTGTCCCCATGTGCTGGAATACAAGCTGGCGGGGGAAGAGACCGGCCTGGCTGAAGAGAGTCCAGTTCCTTTGGCTGGAACTCAGGGAAAAAAGAGAGTTTATGACCTTTGGGAGAAGGGGCAGGCTGCTCAGGAGGACTACTAAGGCTGTTGTGAGGTTATGCAGCGAGAAAATTAGAAGGGCCAAACCCCAAGTGGAACTTAATCTGGTTACTGCCATAAAAGACAATAAAAAAATATTTTATAAATACATTGGCAACAAAAGGAAGGCCAAGGAGAATCTCCATCCTTTATTGGATGCGGGGGCAAAACATAGTGACAAAGGATGAGGAAAAGGCTGAAGCGCGTACTGCCTTCTTTCCTTCAGTCTTTTAACAGTAAGACCAGTTCTTCTCCCAGTATCCAGCCCCCCGAGTTTGGAGGGAAAGGCTGTGGGTGCTGCTCCCTAGACCTTAGCGAAGCCTGTGAGACCGTTTCCCCCAGCGCTCTCCTGGAGAAGCCGGCTGCTCCTGGCGTGGACGTGCTGTTCCCTGGGTAAAAGCTGCTGGACGGCCGGGCCCAGCGCGTGGTGGGGACCGGAGTGACATCCCGCTGGCGGCCGGGCACAGGGGCCGTTCCCCAGGGACCAGGGCTGGGGCCAGCCCTGCCGGGTACCTGCACGGCGCTCGGGGCGAGGGGATGGAGCGGAAGGGAGCTCCGGAGATCATCAGGTCCAACACCCCTGGCCAAGCAGGACACCCACGTAGCCAATCACCCAGGACCATGTCGAAGCCAGACGGCTTCTGAGTATCTCCAAGGATGGAGATGCCACAGCCTCCCTGGGCAACCTGTGCCAGCACTCTGTCACCCTCATAGTAAAAAAAATACAACAAATGTTTCCTGATGTTCAGAGGGAACCTCTGTTTCCCTTTCTCTCATTGCTTTTGGCCCCAGCACTGGGCACCACTGAACAGAGCCTGGCTCAGTCCTCTGCACCCTCCCTTCAGGTATTTATACATTGTTATGATCCACCTTGAACCTTCTCTTCCCTAGACCGAGCAGTCCCAGCTCTCAGCATTTCCTCCTAGGACAGATGCTCCACACCCTTAATCATTTTCATGACCCTTTGCTAGACTCTCTCCAGTATGTCTGTATCTCTCCTGTACTAGTGAGCCTGGCACTACAGCCAGCACTCCAGATGTGGCCTCACCAGTGCCGAGTAGAAGGGAAGGACCACCCCTACCTGTTGGCAATACTTTAATGCAGCCCAAGATACCTTCAGACTTCTTTACAGCAAGGGCACTGTACTGGCTGCTTACATTCAACTTGCTGTCCACCAGGATCCCCAGGTCCTTTTGTGCCAAGCTGCTTTCCAGCTCAGTGATTCCCCACATTCCCTAGTGCCTGGGGTTCTTCCTCTCCGGAGCCAGAACTTTGCAATTTCTCTGGCTGAACTTCAGGAGGTTCCTGTCAGTCTATTTCTCCAGCCTATCCAAGTCCCTCTGGATGATAGCATGATCCTCTGGCATATCAGCCACTCCTCCCAGTTCCGTGTCATCTGCAAACTTGCTGAGGGTAAACTCTGCCCCATCATCCAGATCAATGATTTAGATATTGAACAGAACTGAACCCAGTAGAAACACCACGTGTACCCTAGGGTACACCACTAGTTAGCATCCCCCAACCAGACCATGCTGCTGACCACCGACCTCTGTGCCCAGCCATTCAGTCAGCTTTCGATCCATCCCACTGTCTGCTCACCCCGCCTGTATAACAACCATTTCTCTATTGGGATCTTATGAAAGACAGTGTCTAAGACATTACTGAAAGAGCAAGTAGACAATATTCACTGCTCTCCTCTTGTCTACCAGGCCAGTAATTTCCTTGCAGCAGTTTATCAAGTTGGTCAAGCATAATCCCCCTGGGTGAAGCTATGCTGACTACTCCTGATTATTTTTTTGTTCTAATGATCTTTGAAAATCGATTATGAAGTGGAATATTTAAATATGGTTTCTCAAAAGCCTACCAAGATAACCACCTAAAGGACTGATGATTTTGCTACATTATCTAATGAAATATCCAGTCATTTTCAGAAATTTTTCATCACTGAAGCAGCGCATCTGAAAACACACAACTTTTTTTTAAGCAGTAAAAAAAACTACCCTCAGTTTAAATCACTAGAAAGTTGAATCCGGTGTGTCGTCGATGCATCACCTCCGTAGTTACAAAGGCAGAAACTTCCCTGACAGCTCTCTGGTTTGACGATGCCCTATAAAAATGTCTGTTTCAATTGGTGATACCCTCGTTTGTACAGTTCTGCCATTTCACAAGAAACAAACCTGCTGCAAGAAGCACTTTAATAGCGCCAGTCTGATCCCCAGAAAAGTCAATGTTGATAACTCATTTAAACAAAGCAGCTAAGGAAAAGACTCTTGCGTCTTGTTTTTCATTCCAATGAACGGTCAAAATTTGCTGCTACTCATTACAGAAGATTTCATTAGCTGTGTGCTTTTATGGACAACTAGTAAAATTTAATGTACTATTTTCTGTGATTTACATGCCTTCTGATTATATCCTTTTTGCCTTTAATCCTTCTAGAGAGAAGAATGGAAGTTCACAGTGCCTAAAGGCATAATTTAAGATTTGAAGAAAAGTCACATGCTAATTTCTGGTGCTGAATCCTCATTCTGACCCATGCATGGAGACACTGAGAAACAAATGTACAGTTAATTTAGAAATGGGTAAATCGGTCCTTTAAAGATTTTGGTCGTTTTCTGTTCTTCGTTACTACCAGGCCCAAAAGAAAATGGGTCTCAGAGATCAATCACCTCCAAGCCTCAAGGCAAATCTTCTCTTTCTAAAACTGTTGTTCACACAGTTCCATCTATGGTTTTAAGAAAGTTAGTCTTTCAAAAAGAGGCATTTTAATTTGACAAGGCCACTCTTCCAAATAATTTTAAGAACATTTCGTTCTGAAAAAAACTGTACAAAGCAACTCTAAATCCCATTCAAAATCCTCCTAATATAAACAAGCATGAAAAACAAGTCTCCAAACTAAAAAAAAATAGTAAGTGCACAGTAATCAAGTATCTTATATTAGGACCACATACAGGAACAACTAATGAAATCATACAGGAAGAGAGATAGGCATTACTCTTCTGGCTTTCATCACACAGACCTAAAATCACCGTTTTCCCCCTCCTTCCCCAAACACACACAAAGATTCCATGTATCACTGCTCAGCACTGAGTCAGAACATGAACTATTAATAAGAAACAAGAGAAATCACGGTCCTACAAAAACCAGACACACAGAAAGCTACTTCATAGGCTTTCATGTTTATTGTGTAGTTACAAATCCTTCTTAAACTACAGGAGTAGACTTCTCTAACACAAGAAGCTCAGTGTGGCCTGGCAACATGTCCTCGCAGCCCAGCAAGCCAACCGAGCCCCGGGCTGCACCAAGAGCAGCGTGGCCAGCAGGGCCAGGGAGGGGATTCTGCCCCTCTGCTCCGCTCTGGTGAGACCCCCCTGCAGCGCTGCCTCTGCTCTGGGGTCCTCAGCACAAGGAGGGCACGGGCCTGTTGGAGCGAGTCCAGAGGAGCCCACGGAGATGATCGGGGGCTGGAGCACCTCTGCTAGGAAGCCGGGCTGAGGGAGTTGGGGCTGTTCAACCTGGAAAAGAGAAGGCTCCAGGGAGACCTTAGAGCACCTGCCAGTACCTAAAGGGATCTACAGGAAACCTGGAAAGGGACTTTTTGCAAGGGCCTGTAGCAATAGGACAAGGAGGAATGGTTTTAAGCTGGAAGAGGGCAGAATTAGAGTATATAATAGAAAGAAATTCTTTACCATGAGGTGGTGAGGCACTGGCACAGGCTGCCCAGAGCAGCTGTGGCTGCCCCATCCCTGGCAGTGCTCAAGGCAGGTTGGACAGGGCTTGGTGTAACCTGATGTAGTGGAAGGTGTCCCTGGTGGTCATTAAAGTTCTTTCCGACCCAAACTATTCCATGATTCTGGCCCCAAAAGTTTACCCTGCCATAAGAATAAATTCTGCTTTTTGTGCAGCACTGCAGTGATAGCAGGAGAGAATCAAGACTCACCACAGGATTCCCACACCTTCCAATCAAGTCCTTAGTTGGATCTGTGCAAATGCAAAACAGCTAAAACAGGAAAACTCTGGTTCAGTGAGGGGATCATTTAATTTTAGTATGAATGATAGAGAAATATCACCTAGCTGGTGTCAGATCCTCAGGTGACGTTAACAGAAAAAAAAATACCTTCTGCCTATTTGTTGAGCACGTTTGAATTAGAAGCAACTGCGACAACAAACAAAATGCCACAATGGCATTTTTAGAGCCACCTTTATCATTGGACCTTAAAGCTCAAGCTCCTGCAGACGCTTTGCAGGGCCAAGTTCACAGATCTCCGTATGTTCTCACCCACACAGAAGTACTTGCATTCTTCAAGAAACAGAGCCAGGAGCAGTAACTAGTCTTGACCTCTAGAAGCCACCATACAGTTTGGATCTAGAAGCTACATTTTTTCCCCTTAGAGCTGAGAAGTATGGGTCACTGAAATATATTATCCATGCAGAATAAAATTTATATATACCATCAATAACAACATTAACTGTCACCACCTCAGCTCATCTTCTGCCTGATTTCTAAGAAGCATTCTCTGAAATTTTTCAGGAAAGGGCACTCTCTTGGGTTTGCTGTGTACTGGGTGAGCATGTGTTTTATAGTCCGAGGAAGAACCTGGCAATGCAGGAACCTTCATAAATACTCTTCAGAGTACAGAAGGTTCAAGCAGAGAAATATCATTTACAAGTGAGTTTATTTCTCTGAACTGGCATGAAAGGAAAATGTTACTGGTGAACTGCCATATCTACAATCCTCAGGTGAACATTACTGAAGGTTTTGTTTATTTTAAGTGCAGCAGGAACAGCTTTAATTTCCTTATAAAGATTCTACAACACAAGCTAACATCTCCTTTGGGAAGTGAATACAGAAAGGACTCAAAATTTTGGCATCTTTGCTGAGATGGGTTGAATGAGTCAGTACTTTATAATGACATGCATTAATATGCACAGTCAATTTGTTACATCAATAAAAAGCCAAAAAACTTAATGACTAAAGACAGAAACAGCTTTTGCTATGCATACACATAAGTTTTAAATTCTCTGGTAGTTCCACAGTCCTGGAAAAGGCTACTTTTAAATAAAATTATGAGGAAAAAATATACATAAGTACATTGTGCACTTGTAACCATATGCCTACTTTATGCTGATCAAATATTTTCTATTATCATCTACAAGTTCCCCAGTCTGAGGGACACTTGCCCAGCATGTCACTGAGTGATACAGAATGTAACAAGGAGCCAGGGAAGATATTTTTCTGGTGCACTGGGCACAAAGAGCAACAACAGATGTGCAGAAATAAGAATTTTTAAAGCAGATTCTCAACTGTCCTATACCGATTTACGAGCTGAGGATGAAGCCATCAGAGTCTTTCTTTTTAGGCATTTGGAGTGAAAACAGTGACACCGGTTTATGTTCACAAATAGCCTAGTTCTTAGAAGCCACTGCTGTGGTTCTTACCTGTTGCTTGTACCCTAAAACCTTCATTTAAATACATCCTGAAATAACTTATTGAGGGCATGTTAGGACAAGTAATTTTAAACACCATCATTAGAAGATTTTCAGAACTCTCAAATGAGCTCAGAAAACACTTATTTCTCAACGCTTTAGGAATGTTAGTACCCCAACTTGTTCTGCTATCACAAGTGATTAATAACACACCTTTTTCCTATTCTTACACACGTAAAGATTGCCTGGTATACTGTGGGGGGAACCACTATAAAGAAAAAGGAATAACCTAATAAACTTTCTTATTTGAAAGCACAGCCTCACTACTTCTATAAAAAAAATGTCTAAATGGCTCAGGTAAACAAATCCCAAGCCTGCTATTCTAACTGGAGCTAATAACAAAACAGGGGTCCCATGTCCTATTCCAAGTAAAAGATGGTGGCAAAGAGTCTTGGCCTAATCTCTGCCAAAAAATGGCATGAGATTAAGTATGATACACTTCACTCCTTCCTTACAGAAGGAACATCCCTCACATATTGGTTTAAATTTCTATATTAACGCACATCTGTCATGGTTTAACCCCAGCCACCAATTAAGTATCACACAGCCACTCCCTCTCTCCCCAACCCCCCGTGGGATGGGAAGGAGAGTCAGAAAAAGGTAAAACCTGTGGGTTGAGATTGGAACAGTTTAATAATTGAAATAAAATATAATACTAACAATAATACTAGTAACAAAAAGGGAGATAAAAAGAGAATGGCAAATCAATCAAGAAAAAAACCAAGTGATGCACAATACAATTGCTCACCACCCACTGCCTGATGCCCAGCATCTGCACCCCTGAGCAGCAATTAGCCCCCACTGGCCAACTGTCCACCAGTTTATATACTGAGCATGACACCCCACGGTACGGGATATCCCTTTGGTTAGTTTGGGTCAGCTGTCCCGGCTGTGTCCCCTCCCAGTTTCTTGTGCCCCTCCAGCCTTCTCATTGGCAGGGCCTGAGAAGCTGAAAAGTCCTTGACTTAGTGTAAGCACTACTTTGTAATATCTAAGAACATGAGTGTATCATTGTCATTATTCTCACACTGAATCCAGAATGCAACACTGCACCAGCTACTAGGAGGAAAATTAAATCTATCCCAGTTGAAACCAGGACAGTATCGTTCCTGCTTTGTAGAAGGTATCTTGGGAAAGTTTGCAAACAGCCCTGTCAGATGGATAACCCAGGCTTACTTTCAATTCATTCTGGAGAAGTTTTATCACAATTTTAAATTTAGATTTGGTTCCAACTGCAGCAAGATAAGGTTATTTTTGGTTCTGCTCTTCAGAAGACTTCTGTAACCAATAACTATCAGTCAATGTACAGGATGACACTGTTTATTCTTATATAACCTTGTTATCAGACAAAGCCAAAATCACAATGGGCAAAGACCATCACGGACAATCACAGTCAGTGTAGTGCAAGAACTACACAGTGATAATCAATACACAGGTATCGATATTGGGCCCAGTGCTCTTTAGTATCTTCATAAGTGATCTGGATGATGGGATCTGGAGTACCTTCATGAAGTTTGCTGATGATACCAAACTGAGTGGGGAAGTGGACACTCTGGAAGGAAGAGCCACCCTGCAGGAAGCCCTGGATAGGCTGGAAGAGTGGCCTTAACAAGAACCTTATCGAGTTCAACAGGAAAGGACGTGACGTCTTGCAACTGGGAGAACATAATCCAGGAGTGCAGGACAGGCTGGGATCTACCCAGCTGGGGAGCAGCCCTGTGGGGAGGGACCTGGGGGTGCTCTGGACAACGAGCTCAGTACGAGCGAACAGTGTGCTGCTGCGGCAAAGCAAGCCAACAGGAGGCTGGGTTGCATCAGCAACAAGGGCATCACCACCAGAGGTGAAGAAGTCGTTATCCCACTCTACTCAGCGCTGGTCATGCCAAACCTGGAATACTGGTTTTGGGCCCCGCTATACAAAAAGGATGGGGACAGGCTGGAGAGGGTCCACACGACGGCCACAAAGACGAGCAAAGGCTGAGAGAACTGGGCTCGTTCAGCCTTGAGAAAAGGCGGCTTAGGGGAGACCTTATCACCGTGTGCCAGTATTTAAGGGGTGGCTGCCAAGAAGATGGAGACGCTCTTTTTACAAGGAGTCACGTGGAAAAGACAAGGGGTAACGGGTACAAGTTACTGCTGGGGAGATTCCGATGGGACACAGGAAAATTTTTCACAAGAGAACAATCAGCCACTGGAATAATCTCCCCAGGGAAGTGGCGGATTCCCCAATATTGGACACATCTAAGATATGGCTGGACAGGGTGCTGGGCCATCTTGTCTAGACCGCACTTCTCCCAAGAAAGGTTCGACCAGATGATCCTTGAGGTCCCTTCCAGCCTGGTCTTCTAGGATTCTATGCAAATCAGTGCATAAACTTGGAACTGGACTCTGCTGAAGAAGGGCAGTACATAAATGTGAACACTAGGGTCAGTGCACATGAACTGACTCTGAACCCTGGAATCTGAAAAAGCAGTACCCTTGGGACTTTCCTTTAGAGATAGAGTTGCAGGAGTGCAGCATTAACACTAAAAATGTATTCATCTTTACAAAGATCAGGTTTACACTGGCTACAGCTAGGAAAAAAACTTCTTGTCCAGCTTTGGATAGTAACAAACCTCTTGCCAAACTCAGCAGATGTGACAATGATTGGCTAGGATCTGTAAGCCTTTAAAGGTGACAAGTATCAACAAAATGCTTTTCAGAGCATATTTAAGGTTCATATTACACTAGCAATAAAACAAAGCAATAAAGACATTAAAAGGTACTGAAAGAAGGATAGGATTTCCATTCTTCAACAGGTGCATCTCCTGCCGTCTATTCCCCATCATAAGGGGTGACAAGAGATCCCTAACAGCTCCATGAATAGACTTTTTCTTACTATATAGAGGACTAATGCTCTAGGTGGAAAATAATGGCAGATACTATACAACTCACTCACTGAAAAGGAAGTAGGTTAACATTTACAGTGTAGAGACCGGGATTCAGTTTTTTGTCCTTTATTCCCTCAGCTCCCCAAAACCCTGTGACCTTTAGCAAAAAACAAAACTTAACTTCACACTGATCATAGTGACAGAACAGGAATTCTTAAGTTTTTTTCACCATAATTCTCACACAGTTCTTCTCTTCTAGGTTTCCATGACCAAGCTGCAGTTTCCAGCTCTGAAAGTTTACATTGGCATATCACAGGGGACTCCTCACAAACCTCCACTACACAGAAATACACTCTCAGACTCCGAGAGACAAACTAACCCTGCAGGAGCAGAGCTAAACAACAAAAATCACAACAAGAGCACAAGATAAGAATAATCAAACTAATGAGTCTAGGAGACAAGCATGACAAGAAAACACAGAAACAAGCAGACAAAAAAAGGAGAAAAGAATTGATAAAGATGAGAAGGAAAGTGTCTCAGTCAGTTTTTAAAGGAGGGAGAAGGGAAGAGATGTAGGTCATTTCTGTATTATTTTATTCATTTGTTAAACAAGGACAACCCCGTTTATTAATTTACTGAAACAATACAAGGATTAACTCCCCATCTGTGCAGCACTTTCAAAGCCTCATACAAAAGCACCAATGAAACTGAGTGTTTTACTCAGGGTTTTTCATAGTAACAGCTACACAAAGTTCACCTCCAGATTATTCCTGTGTATAGACATACCTTTAGTTGAACTTACAAAATGCCCACAAGGAAAAGTTTTGGCCTTTGGGCTCCAACACAGAAAAAAACCCCAAACTTCTGCAATATCTACACATACCTACCTGCCTGCCTACATTAAATAATGTAGATGACAACTCTGCACAAATTGAACTCCCTACAAATCTCCTCAGAATATCAACAACACTATTAAGATCTGAACAGCACAGAAAACCAAGTGTATTTAATTGAAACTGATAGGGTAGGGGAATAGAGGGGAAGGATGATTAGCCAAAACAAAAATGCAGATTTGGTCAAGTTCTGCCCCTGGACATACCACCCACTCAGTTCATGACACTCCATTTCCTAACTTTTTGTCTCGGGACCTCCCATCAGCAGCCAACCACAAAGAGGGGATGATAAGTTTACTGCCACTCCTGTAAAATCAGCGGAAGATCTACAAATTAATTCTGTGAGGAATGCACGTGACAAATACTCACTGCTGGAGCTTCCAGGAGTACTGAACTGGGAAGTTTCAAGAAACTTTCGAGGTGTAGATAGGTTAGTAACATCCATAAGAGGTACAGGAGAGGCATCTTTCACAAGTGAACTATGTGAGGGGAAATAAAGCAAACAGTTTATTATTTACATTCTTAGTTCACAACAAATAATCCATTTATTTCTTAAATCCGTAAGCCTAAGTAATAGATATATCAGAACTGTGTGTTATGTATAAGAGGTTTAAAAAACCTAACTTAAGGCACAAGTCCACAGATGAATATGACTGGGTGTCTATGTATACACATTTGAGCAAAAATAGGAAAAAGCCAATGATGAGAGAACAGTGTCATATTAAAGACAATATCTGGTATCCCAAGGCCTCTCTGAATTTAATAGAATTCTAGACTTGTCTGATTGGCCACAGCAACATGATCAGGACACAGGCACATTGGAGCTTGCCATAGCCCATGATTATTTCCCAACAGACATGTTCACCTCCAGCACAATTAATTGCTGCTAGCATAATGATAAATTAAGATGGAATTGTTAAGATCTTCCTGGAAAATTATATATTGAGAAGAGATGCTCCCATTTCCATGGCTTCTGCCAGCTACTTAAACCTTCCAGCCTCTTCCCAACAGAAACCTCCACCCTTTTTCCTCCCCTTCAAATTTCTGTTCTGTGCACACCTAGGTGCATCACTCTCCAAATAAACTTTCTTATTCCAAAAGAAAAGACTTTCTACTTGGTCCTTTTTTGTAATAAATTCACATACTATTATTTGCCCAAAGTGCAGCAATGCCACCCCAGTTGCATAATGAAAGGCATGAAGCTGGATGTGGCAGGGGAACTCAAGCAAGAAATCATTTTTAAGCGAAAGAAGTGGAGAGGGGTTCTCTAATGGACTTCAGTATGTTGCCTTACAGGTCAAAATGCTTATAGAAACCTGCAAAGACAAGGGCTAAGCTCACTCTCCTGCATAAGAACTCCCTATATACTAACTATATATATACACACTTACAATACCATAATTACAGGGATTAGCTGTAAGCATTCTAGCTTGGTAATGTTACATAGAACACACTTAAAACCAATACAAGAAATAAACATTATTGCATCCTGGTCAACAGCCAGTCTAGGGCAGCACACTAAAACAAAGCAACAAGACCGTCCTTGATGCAAGAGTTCATGTTGTCAAATACCAATGATGTGTAATAGGCAATGTGAAAAAAAAAATTACAGAAAATAAGAAAAAGATAAGGGTCACTGGAGCAGCTGTACAAAACTGCAGTTAATTAGAAGTCGCATAGTCTAGGTACACCAGAGCTTTGTGTCTGTTTTTAATTAACAAGATGAGTAAGGAAGAGACCGATGACTTGCTAGCAACCCTTCTTCCTAGAAATTTCAATTTCAATCAATCCTTTATTTCAGAAATTAATTTAACATAACTTACTGTCTCTCCTTTATTTTTGGCAAGAATTTTTTATTCCTTAAAATGCTAATTTATCTTTTCTCTGCATCTTTATCTATCATACACTGGCTCCCCTTTTGCTCCCAGCCCCTGTTTGTTACCTCTCCTATTCTACAAAGCTATCCTCCAATACTGTGTGTCTCTCTTCAGCCACTATCTATCTTCTTTTCCTCCCAACAACCTCATTGCCCTCAAACTCTGAATTCACAAAATTAGAAAAAATAGCCAGGCACCTAATACTCAAGCTGAATTTCCACTGATCAGAGGTACCAACTAAATAAAAAGTTTCAACATCTTTAAAACACCTTGGAAACACAACACAGCCAAGACATTGCTCAGGCACTTCAATATTGCAGCCTCTGGCTGGTAACCTTATGGTTAGCTGGGAGTCTTTTAAACCTTGGATGTTTGCTAGAAAAGATAAGTGATTTTTCCCCTATGTTCTTCCCTCTGCCTGACCTAAGCCTCATAATCATGACATTTGTAGAAAAGCTATATGCATCAGAGAAGGAAAAGAATGCCAAAAGGATTTAACCTCATCATAATTCTGTGGGAAGCAGCAAAAAAACAACAGAATCACTAAGAACAACAACAGACTTGTTCATAGGCTTGAAGATGCATCAACATGTTTGGATTTGTCTACTCTCCACAGCCATTAAAAATTTGCTTGCCAAAAATGAAAGGTTGAGGTGTTAAGTCGATAGCATTCTACTTAAGTATCTACTTAGAAAGTTTCTACTTTCATATCCACTAGAAACATAAGTTTCTACTTACGAAAGGGAGAATGTTGTCCTCTTCCCCCCAAGACCTGCTGCCCCCAGTCAGCATCACACCAAACCCACCTTATTCTCCCTTTCTCCTTGTTGCGTTGTCCTACTCGATTAGTTGATTTGATGTAAAGATGACGGTGTAATTCATCTATCAGGACTAAGTGCATGTTCATCTTCTTACTGTGGAGCTCCAGTCTCAGATCACTCAATCCCTCTACCTGAAGAAGGGCACCCTCCAAGGAGTCCACTGCTGACACCTGGGAGAAGAACACATGACAACTTTAAAAGGTCAACTCATTAACCTCTCAGGACTTTTCTCTTGGATTAGGGGAGTGTCTGAATACCATGATGATTCTATCCATAAACATCTTTAAAGTAGAAAATGTTTAAGTAGGGGGGTTTTATTTCTATTCCTAGAAGAAAAATCAATATATAAAAAAGGTCCACTTTCCAAACAACTCAGATTTAATGAGCAGTCTTCAAATGTTTTGAGCGTATGTGTAAAACAAGCTGGTTAAAACACAGCTCATTAAATCAAATATATATTTTTATCACAGAATAAGAGGATTACCAAGTCGAACAGTGTTAGAAAAATATACTGACAGTGATGTTTGATTGTCTTTATTCTTCTCATTACAGAAACACTAATAAAACATTCTTCTCTGTAAACAGGGAGAAAATGGCTTAAGTTTTATTTCCCTAAAGAGATGTCATGACACAGCAGAAAAAGCTTAGGAGGTCTCATCTTCTAGCCTACATAGCTGCTATGTCACATAACTATACAATTTAAATAAACATAGCCATCAGATTCATGAAAGCTATTGCTAGTTCAAAGGTACTTTTGAAGTATAAATTGTGTGGGGGTTTTTAATGCCCAATTATTGAGACTGAAGGAAAATAATTTTATACAAGCAACAAGTAACAGACAGAGATCTAGACATGCAGTAACATAAACAGGCCCCGGGTAACATTTCTCTACAGATGCACTTCAATGGTGACCAGCTGACATCCAGTGGGCAGGGCTGCGGAATCTCATTTCCATTTACATCCTAAAAACAAGTGTGGTGTTGCAGTTTAACCCCAGCTGGCAACTCAGCCCCACACAGCCACTCACGCACTCACTCCCCCATGGTGGGACTGGGGAGATAATCAGAAAAGTGAGAAAACTCGTGGGCTGAGATAAAGACAACTTAACAGGTAAAGCGCAAGCCACACACACAAGCAAAGCAAAGAATTCACTCAGCACTTCCCATGGGCAGGTCGGTGTTCGGCCATCCCCAGGGAAGCCGGGCTCCATCACACATAACGGTTACTCGGGAAGACAAATGCCATCACTCCCAACATTCCCCCGCCTTCCTTCTTCCCCCAGCTTTATATGCTGAGCATGAAGGCAACACAGTAGCGGATATCCCTTGGGTCAGTGTCAGCTGTCCTGGCTGTGTCCCCTCCAAACTTCTTGTGCTCCCGGCTGGCTGACGGGGTGGGGTGAGCAGCAGAAAAGGCCTTAACACTGTCAGCACTGCTCAGCAATAACAAAAACATCCTGTATTAACACCACTGTTTCCAGCACAAATGCAAAACACAGCCCCTTACCAGCTACCATGAAGAAAATTAACTCTACCTCAGTCAAAACCAGCACACCTGGACCAAAGCTATCAGCAATGACAAACTGGTGCATAAAAGGAACACTATCAAGTTGCATCTCTCCCACTTTACTTGTTTTATCTATTTAACAGAGCACTTCTACAGCTACTAAAAAAAAAAAGCATCCCTCTGCAATTTTCGAAAATCTCAGTGCTGACGTTGTAAGAAACTAAATATAACATGTTTTGCATACAGAGATGTAAAATTTTAAAAATAATTCCCTGATAACCAGAGATACTATTAGTGAAATAAGACATTTGCCTGCACTTCAAGTTTATAGCATACCTGTCAGCTAAACATTAAAAATTAAAAGTGAGGAGATACAGTAAGCAGCTAGCCAACCTAAGGTCTGGTCCCTTATTGCCAGTAAATATTAACTATACTGAAACAACATCTATCAACAATGTATTACTTTGCTGGCCTCCAAGTCAAGAATGACCCTGAAAATAGCTTTGGGGCAGTCAGGCTTTTTAAATCAAGAGTTGTTTCTAAGAGGAAGCTGCACTTTTTTCCTTCCTCCTGAAAGATTTTGCCAGGAAGTCCCCAACTACGAAATTCTCTTCTCTGCATGGGCGATGAGAGCACGCACTTGCTGACAGTCTTTAGGATAGAACTTGGTCTTGAGAAAGAATTTGTGTCACAGTATTAATCAGAAGACCGAACAGGGTCCTCCCTATGACCACCAATGTTGCAATCTCAACCGCATTTATGGGGTTCCAATCACTTAACACAAAGCACTATCGATCCTCTTTCTTCCCCTTATCTACTTGTGAACAGTTACGGAAGTTTAGCCATAACACATGACACACCCACACCACAGATGAAGAAAAAACCCGAATTTTCTTCTCCCCAAAAAAGCTGACAAAGTTCACACAAATAGAGAAGGCTCAGCAGGCACGCAGACACAGCTTGGAAACCTTTGGCAGAAGCGTAGAGTGCTAATTTTTATCTTCTTCCTTCGGCAGGCAGAGAGGTATCCCCAATTTCCTAACTCCAAAGGTGCTTTAAACCATCCCCCAAACACTTCAGGGGAGTTGCAGGTGTTCATCACTGCCCTGAAAGTTCAGCAAGTTCACCAAAGCAAGAACAAAATCAAGAACAACATCTGTCAAACTGAGAAACTGATGAAAACAGCAATGGAAGAACTGAAAGTAAGCAGTAAAATGACATTAAAAAGGATCCAAGATGTCCATGAGAAGTATTACCTAAACCACAATCAACAAAAATTTAAAGCTTTCCACTCAGATCATTCAGCTCTATTTTTAACTTCCCAGTTCCTAAACAGTTATTCTCAAAAGTAATCATGAAGACCAACACACAGCTTTGAAGCACATCTTTTAAGAAACAAATCTAACAGTGAAAACACTTACTGTACTTCAAAAAAAGCCCCAAACAACAAACTGCAACACCACCAAAAAACCCCCACTGTTATGCACCGAACTTCCTTCCTATAGAAAAAACTGCTGGTTGATTTGAAGGGGGTTTTTTGTGGGGTTTCTCAAGTATGTTTTGGGGGGTTTTTTATGGCCTTCCTGACACTTCACATTTGCAGTCTGCCAAGCTGGAAGATATGTCCTTGACAAATGCCACTTTCCCAGTGACTGAACTCCACAGGTAAACAACACAGTCAAAGCTTCAATGTTACACACACTCAGAGCCTTTTAACTTAAGGCAGCCCTACTCCAGTAAAGCCTCACGTAACCACTGTTTTCCAATATTTCATTTCCCATTACCACCAATCATTAAGACAAAGTGCCAGAGAAAAGCTGTAATGTTCAGAACACTTTGGGTCTGGTACCTAGAGGCTCAGCACAAATTCACAGAAGTCAAGGTAAGCTCTCCAATTGATTTAGGTGGCAATAATGATTAACATTATGTTAAAAGAAACCAACCATTTTTCCCTTTTTGTGGTTTTACTTACAGAAGGATGATTTAAGTCCTGGCAACAATCAAGCTATAAAGCAGCACTCCAGATTATATTTCAGAATACAAAATATGAGATTAAAACATCTGTCTAATTTGTGTGCTGGATAGGCTACCACAGAACAGTAGTATAAACAACTAAAACTAAGCAAAGGTGTCTACAAGAACACACAAAATTAAAACCACACCACAGATAGATCCAACAGCATTGTTATGAAAAAAACCTTGACAACTTTGTGTTTCACCCTTATGTCCTGGGGAAAAACAGTTCTTAAAACTCACTTTCAGCAAATAACCACACTGTCATCACAAAGGCTTTGTTCTTCACAAGCAGGGAGATCAAGTGTTACAGAGATGGAAGGAAAAGAAAGGGAAGTAGAAAGTGAACAGGAAGAGCAGTAATAACGACAACTGCTCTGCTGACTACCGGGAAACAAAAGCAGAAGTAGTTTAAATTGGCTTTAAAGTCCAAATAACCATATGGGCCATGTTAACAACACGGTCACCTATCCTGAAAAACAGTAAGGTTAGAAAGGGACTTGGAAAATCACCGTGGTGGGTCAGCTGAGGGAACAGCCAATGCCATGCACAGTCAAGAAAAACAAGGTGAGCACTGACAGCAAGACTAGAAAGAAGTAATCCTTTTTAAATTCATAACAGGGACTACGTCTATCATTGGCAAAGTTGAAATCAAGACCACAATTTTGCGCCCGCATTCAGCTAGCAACACACTATCACTTGCATTATGCAAGAGACCCAAACATATGATAAAAATATTTTCAATTTGAAAGATCACAAAGACTTATTTACTGTTGTGTCATCAACTCATCACTCAACTTGGGTATACCATTTCAACTAGTTGTTCTTAACCTTTACTCATTTCAAACCCTGATATGCAAGAGGAGGTAGATGAGTGGGAGACAGGCTGCACAAAGTGGTAACAGATCAGAGTACAACACAAACACTGCTCTGCAGAGAAGTCTTGCTGTTCTTCAGGTTAGTAGTGATCCCCTCCAGATAAAGAACCTTTATTTAGGAGAAAACACCTTATTTTCTGATTTCTATTTTTTGTTGTGGATGCTGCTCTTCTGCTGACAGTATAAAGAACAAATCAAGAAAAAGGTGCGTTCTAGAAAGAAACCCAAGTGTTGGGGGCTGAACATTTCATACTATTAGTACCATTCCTGAACATAAAAAGCTTTACACATTTTAAGAGGCAACTGTCCCCTTCCCTCTTGAATATTAAACTTAAAAAAATAGGTAATTTGTATTTAAATTTTACCTATTTTTTTTTCCACTAATTTACTACAAAGTTATCTGGAATCCTCAGAGCGCCAGAAACCCTTTACTTCTGATTACTTACATCACTTATTAGGATTTTATTACTTTGAACAATTACGAACAGAAAAAAATTAAAAGCTACATCTCCACGCCAGTTCTACTATTTTGAGTACATTATAGAAAGGTTTAGATTTTTCTCAGCTTACCAGTGTTTTGAACACTCACTTCAAAAGAAGCAGTGCTGGGAAATTAAGCAACTCTGCATTTAGAATGATATAAACCCTCCTTGTTGCTTGCTGTCACATTCATCTCTGCTTTACAGAGCTTGTTGTTCATTACAATTAAAAGGCATTTGAGCCATCTTATATGGCACCTGCCATTAAGGATAGGAGTGAGACTAAAGGTTATCTACACCTACAAGACTGATCTCAAATGCACAGTTGCATAATCCCTGTACACTAGGATGCAAAGTAACTGTAGTAGCTCAGAAGCATGCTGTGGTCACTGAGTAAACACTCACATGTAATGGCAGCAAGCACAGACCAACGGTCAGGAATCAGCTTGCATAGCATTGCTAGAATACCATACTGATCCAGCTTGGAAGGGACCTCTGAAGGTTTCCAATCCAACTCCCTGCTCAAAGCAGAGCTAATTTTAACATTAGATCAGGCTGCTCAGCACCTCCAGTGAAGGTTTGGAAATCCGCAAATGTAGAGATTTACAGTCTCTCAGGTCTCTTGCTCCTCGTGTTTAACTCCTCTCACAGAGAAGAATTTTCTCCCTATGTCCAGCCAGTTTCTCCTACATTGTGAGATGGTTCTCTCAAACCAGTGATAGTTACCTCTCATTTGTGCACTTCTGAGAGGATCCTGGCACCATTTTGCCCTCTAACTCTTTTAGATTGTTACAGACAGCAAAAAAAAAACCGCCATTCTTTTCTACAGGCTGAACCAAACCCAGTTACTGCAGTATCTTCTTAGATGCTGTGGGCCTTGAACTCCCGGCCACCCCAGGGGCTCTCCACTGGGCTTGCTCCTGTGTGTGTTTCCCTTCCCACACAAGAAAATCATAGAATCACAGAATGGTTTGGGTTGGAAGATAAGCTAGTTCCAACCTCCCTGTCACGGGCAGGGACACCTTCCACTAGACCAGGCTGCTCCAAGCCCTGTCCAACCTGGCCTGGAACACTTCCAGGGATGGGGCATCTACAACTTCTCTGAGCAGCCTATGCCAGTGCCTCACCACCCTCACAATAAAGAATTTCTTCCTTAGATCTAATCTAACTCTGCCCTCTTTCAGGTTAAAACCATTCCCCCTTGTCCTATTGCTATAGGCCCTACTAATGTCTGTCCCCATCTTTCTTATGTATATACCTTTCTTGTAGAAGAAAGGGCCCCCAAAACTGGACATGGTACTACAGATGCAGTCTCACAAGTGCATAGTCACTTAGCTTGATCTGCTATGATCCTGCAAATACAGGAGTGGGACATCCAAATAATGGGACACAGAGTGATTCAGCACAATGCTGAGTTACTCAAAAAGTTAGCAAAGGAACCAAACCTTGTTTTCCCTGTCATTGCCACCCTGCACATAATTGCAGCCTCAAGTTCTGTGTAATATACTGCTCCTGCTTTTTGCTCTTTATCCTCACTGTGGTAAGCATGTTGGATGATGAAGATTAAAGATGCTATAAAACATGCAATGGTATCACATTTAATTAGATTTTTCTCCCCTTTCTCTTCTCTCCTCAGCTTAGACTAGATTTCCCAAGTAGTTACCTGTTTTTTAATACTCCTATTATACCTACTGTGTGCTATTCATACTAACAAAAAGACTAACAGATACAGAATTGTATTTAGAGGGGACGAGTTATCACTATGAGACTCCGGTTAAGACTGATAATGGAATAGCAGCCTTTTTCAGAGAACCTGAAAATTAGATGTACAGAAGAAAACTATGAGTGGTTCAAGGGTCCAGAAAAAGCACCTGAGGGTCCTTCAAGCCTGTTTCTTACACCCACCTGGCTTAGTTAAATGGAAATTAACAACTGGTGGGGTTTTTTTCCCCCCCTGAAGATGAGAGGTTGGGGGTAGATAATGGCATTGTGTTTGAGTACCTGGGCACAAAGATAATTATAGGTAAGAGAGCTCCCCAACTTTTTTCTTCTGGCAGGGGTTGGGGTCCAGAGACGAGCTACAGCAAAAGAAAAGAGCTGGAAGGTAAATCAACAGACAAACATCTTGTTATTCTTTAAAAAGCTGATTTACCATGAGCAAATAGTACCAAAATAAATGGCAGGTAATCCCCACCACCACCTTTTATTTTTTTTTTTTAACTCTGAAAATCTGTTTCTCCCATTGAAAGCCACACTTAAATAAATACAAAATAACTGGGGTTAGTCAAGTAATTAAAATATTGTCCTGGGTTACAACAGAACTTGGCTTCGATAATCTGTTAGTTATTTCTGATGTTAAAATCTACTTATCTATATCTAATTTACTGTTGTACTTATTATTACCTACAATAATAATAGTAACCCTTCAGAAAATAAGGATCAATGAAATAAGCCTGAAAAAAGAGCTCTGCTTTGTGTGGGCTAGAAATTGCAAGTTTATAGAAAGTAACTGTGGCACCAGAACCATTATGCAGATTGTTTAATGGTCACAGTCAGTTTATAGTAGAGCTTAATTGCCTTAAAAATAAAATGTAGCTAAATATTTGCCTATTGTAACATCCGATTTAGAAGGTTTTAATGTTGTGGTTTATAACAAACTAGAACCTACATGCTAGTAAGATTTGTTAAAATTCTTTTTTCTTTCCTGACTTTAGCCAAAGTTTTCCAATCTGCTTTCAGTTAAATCTACATACTCCCTTAAAAGGTTTTTCAACAGCATTTTAATTTTCCAGAAAGCATTGTAAGATAGATGTGAAAAGAGAGGGAAGTATTTTACTTATTTTTAGTTCTAGACCTTCACAGTCCTGGAAGTCTACGAGCAGAGATAAAATGAAAACCCTCAACTAGGTGCTTCTTCAGGGTATAAAACAGAATAATGTTTGTTCAAGCTAGAACACCAAATGCTTTCCGGCTGAGATACCAGCCTATTCTGAGTTCAGACAACAGATATGAAAACACGAACAAACAACTGTGAAAGGTTAAAAGAAAACAATGTGGTAGGTCACAATTTGAAGGAAAAAAAAAAGTCAAGCCATACACAAACACAGTATGACAAAAGGGGAAAAGCTGAACCTTCTGAATAAAACAGCAAATAGATAGCAGCAACCTAGGAGGTTTCAGCTGCCTTGCTAGATGAATAAGACAATGCTGACATTTAAAAGGAGGAGAATTGATCTACTGCTTTTACGAGGAACTTGCTTTCAAAAGGTACAGGAAAGAAAGTTTATTTAAAAATGGCTTAAATGTGTGTAGCCAGGTCTAAACAAGGCCATCACTTATTCGATTTGCACCTGACTTCCCTGAGAAAAAGATCTAATCCAAAGTTTTTTTATGAAACTGGAGGGTACTCACACTCCAGTAGTTCAGACTTCACATTGGGTAAAAAGGTAGAACACCCTCAAATGATGGTTTCTATTCAAAGAATTGAACATGTGATAAATTTAAGAGCAGATGATGCATTAGAGAACTGACCCTCCAACCTCCTAACTCCACAAATCTACCTCAGGGATGTCAACTTACACTTGACAAGAAATTCACCAGTGGGTTCTTTTGGTTTGGGGTGGCATGTGGCACCCCTGTTCCAACATATTTATAGAGACCAGCAACTGCAAGCAGCTGGAGACAGTCTTGTAGACAGGCTGCTATGACTAATGTGGCATAGGGATGACCCACGCTGGAACAGCAACACTCTCTCAAAGGGACTGCAGTTTGTGGGTGACCCATGTCAGAGCAGGCACTCTAAGGAAAAGCGTAGCAGAGGAAAAACTGAAGAACCAAAGTGCTCCACAGGAAACCAATGAAAAGCAAAAGTAGCAGAAAGAAACCTTACAGGTGACACCAGTTTCTGTGCCACCCATTGTCACATCAGAGGAACTGTAACAGATTGTGCATAAGCCATTGAAAAAATAACTTGAGAAAAGAGAAGGCAGTAAAGGTGCTGGACTGAAATTGTACCTTGAAAAAGAATAAGAAAACATGTTTCCTTAAGTGTTTTTTGATTATGTTTTCTTGTCTTCCCACCTCAAAACCCAAATCACTGATCAGAAGTTTGTTAACCAACAATAAATTCAGCAAGAGCTCCAGAAGTCAAGGCTGTTTTGCCTGCAAAATTCCCACATTTTCCATGTACGATGGAGAGAATCACGGATTCACAGAATGGTTGAGGTTGGAAGGGAGCTCCGGAGATCATCAGGTCCAACACCCCTGGCCAAGCATGGCCACTGAGTGAGTGGCCCAGGACCACGTCGAGACGGCTTCTGAATATCTCCAAGGATGGAGATGCCACAGCCTCCCTGGGCAACCTGTGCCAGCACTCTGTCACCCTCATAGTAAAAAAAATACAACAAATGTTTCCTGATGTTCAGAGGGAACCTCTGTTTCCCTTTCTCTCATTGCTTTTGGCCCCAGCACTGGGCACCACTGAACAGAGCCTGGCTCAGTCCTCTGCACCCTCCCTTCAGGTATTTATACATTGTTATGATCCACCTTGAACCTTCTCTTCCCTAGACCGAGCAGTCCCAGCTCTCAGCATTTCCTCCTAGGACAGATGCTCCACACCCTTAATCATCTTCATGGAAGGGGATAGCATCCAGAAAGCAGAAGAACATTGAGTACTTTGAACCACCATTACTGGAAATACGTAATGAGCAACTGAATAAGCCTGATTTTAAACTGCATTTATATTTTTTATTTAGAATCCTAAGTCTTACGAAGTAAGCCTGTATCTCCTCTGTAAATTTTTTCAATATTTTGTTTGCAAGGAGAATCAAGATGAAAGCTTTGAGGGTGGGACATCCAAATAATGGGACACGTGGAAAACTTGCATCCAAGCTGCACTTAAGAAATCCAACAACTGGGAACTGTCTGCTACCAAACCGCCACAGGGCAGTGTACAGCACAGTGTGAACTGGTGTCAAGACAAACCAGTGAATATGAGCTAGCTACGATGACCCTGAACTTAAAGAACACCCAGACGGTCCTGAAGGAGGGAGTTTTTAGCACAGAAAAATGTGAAAAGCACACAGATCAACGACAGCTATTCCCAACTGTCACTGCCTCCTTCCCCTTAAAAAAAAGGAAAAGGAGAAAAGGTACACAGGATGTGAGAATTAATTAGTAGCTGTAAAACACTGATTATGAACAGTACCAAATGCTGATTAATGATATGGATATTAAGATGATGGAAGAAATTGCTACCGATTTTGTTCGCCTTTGAACAGTCTTGTAAGAATGAACAAGCTTAAAGCAAACAAAGAGCTATAGAAGACTGAGAACTAAAGAAGATGATTCCTTTGCAATGTTTTGGAAATAGCTGAGGTCACTCCCCTTGTTGAGATAAAAGGATTTGCTGACCAAATGATGCAGAAAGGGGGAGAAGTTTGAAAGATTACTTTGAAAGATTCTAAGCTACACACACAAATAAAGTTATCAGGTTGCAAGGAAACAGCTCATCCTAAGATAAATAGTGTAAACTCATTTGATGGGGGAAGGACAGGGAAAATATACATATAGGAGCAGGGTAAAAGGGTTACTTTTTGTTTGTGGGGTTTGTTTTCTCTTAAACATAGCACTTTATATTAAGATCCCCACCAGCACAGTCATCAACATTACTGAAATGCAACCACTTCTACAAAAGGAAAAACAAGCAGCCGGCATATGGCACAGTGCCCAAGAGTAAGAAAGTACATATGAAAGCTAAGGAGTAACACAATTCTTTTTTTAATGCACTAGAGCAGAAAAGTATTTTCCAGAGACTAAAATTCCAGCAAACCAAACTCCAGAATCTTGCTTTCTAAAATCAATCACCCCATCTAATCTTACCTTTTTTTTTCCCCCCTAAAAAGAAATTTATATTATCAGACACAAGTACATAGGAGGTCTACTAGACAAAACAGCCATTTCCCTACCACTATAGTCCTGCTTTAATTATTAATTGTTTTACAGAAGTAGCTTTTATATCTTTTGCTGATAAAACTATTGTTCTACTTCATGAAAACATGGAAACAAACCCATTATAAGCACATTACTGCAAAGAAAAATAAACAACATTTAAGTGTTTAAATGGCAATGACCCAACCTAACTTGCTATTTTCCTCTATAAAATTTCAAATATGTATAAAATTATGCTACTTACTTGCTGTCCTTTACTTCAGCTACATAAATGTAATTCTTTCGACTTTGCCTTAGCCCTGACACCCATCAATCATTCTACTTCCTCCTCCACTGACTGTAATTCGTCAATGTCTTTCTAGTAATGAAGTGTTGAAACTGAAAGCAGTGCTCACGGAACAAGAGTGGCTAAACACAACAAGAGGATTATCCAACTGCTCACAGTTTCAACAGTATGGTCAAATGAATTCACTGAAACCGGAAAGTCAAGAGTACCTACTGGCATCACAGAATTATCCGAGACTTTTGCCATTAGAGTGACAACTTGATAGAAATGAAACATGTGCTGGCCCAGTACCTGTAATAGCTCCACGCCCCGAATCCTTAGTAGCACCTGGGCAATAAGACGAAATTAGCAAATCAAGAATTCAGTATCATCTACAAGAAGCATATCAGACAGGTCAGCTACACAACTCATTGCCAAAGAGGAGCATTGAAGCCAAAAGTTTAAAGTGAAGCAAAAAGCGACAGGGACAAATTCAAAGAAGAAACATCTATCGAGTGCTATTTGACACAGAAGACATGAGCTTTTCTGTCAAAAGCTGCATATTTCCAACTGCTGGAAGCTCAGAGTGTTTTGGGAAAGGATTGCTATTGCTTGCTCTGTCCTCACTCTCCTAGCTAAGCATCCTCTGCATCAGACACAGTGTTGGCCTAAGAGTACCTCTGGTCTGCCCTCAGACATCTTTATTAAATCTCACTGTAGCACTTTCATGGACTAGCAATCCAGTTGTAGGTATTGTGAAGGCAGCAAAAATAATAAAAAAGGCTCTTCCTTTCACTTGTAATTTCCATACTTTTTTGTCTCTTGATTTAATGTGTTTTTTCAGGACCACCTCTGTCCCAGAAGTCCTCTCCCTATATGAATGATATCTAAAACAATAGGGACCTAATGCATTAAACTAAAACATCAAGATTTTCCTTTTAATGCAAACTTGCAGTTTCCCCAAATCTATTCTCTTGCTGCCTTTGAAATAGTATTTATTATCTTTTACACTCCCTATGCTCTATCCCCCTGTTGTTAAAGGAATCTAACTCCTTTTTATTGGCTCTTCACCTATTAATTTACTAACTTACTTTTATTACAGCATTCATAAATTCACAAAAGGTAGTATTAAACTGTAGTGTAAGACAACCATTGCCTCCTTCTCAAACAGGCACACTGTCCATACATTTTCCTTTATGAGCTGTTCAGCACAAGTCTTCCTCTTGGTCTATATAGCAATGTTTCTTCTATCAAACCATTTTGAAAGTTACTGGTAGTGTTACACCAGCTTTACTACACACAAATCTATTTACTTCAGTGGAAAACTCCTGTGTTAAAGCATTTGAAACATTTGGGGTGAGTTTATCAAAAACTACATTTATTACACCTTCTCACCCACCATTCGTTAGCTTTAAAGTTTCATTTTTAAAAATGTAATCTGACATCTCAGACATCTTGATTATTTTATATTGTCCCATAACCCAATCTATCTTCAACAATTTCTCTTTACATTTGTTCCAATACTTTACTATGGAATTCAGTTTAAAAAAATAATTCATTAAAAGACCAGTGATCACTGGAAAAACATCCACTGTATTCAAAGATTAAGTGATAACATGTGTCACAGAATAAAGTCCATGCATGCCTTAATGCATAAATAGCAAAAGAAATACTAACTTGAAGGTATGTAATATGACTAAGTTCAAAAGTTATAAAAGGAAGCAAACTTAAACTAAGCCACAGAATCGTCAAGCTGTTAGGAGAACACTCTGAAGAAAGGCTGCATCATTAAATGGCAGGAGCAATTGCCTTGAGCACAGAACTTCTCATCACTGCATCTACAGTATAATCAGGAAAGATTAAATTTAGTGTTCAGAAATGCCCATTCCCAAAAGCATAGCTCATAATGTTACAAATACCTCTCCCATTCATTAAGGACAGTATCTTGTCACGTAGCTGCAGCTTACTTCCACCATGAAAAGATGCTAGACACCTCTACTCCACCTTCATTACAGCATGTTTTCTTATTAAATAAACTTTCATCAGCTTAAATGAATGGTTATTAGTAGAGCTAACAGCCACATGATAATACTCTAGAGAGATTTCAATGCTTGCTGGTGCATTAACTAAGAGTGGAAGGGCTGAGGTCAAGCACATGTCAATGCAAATGAAGCAGTATTAGCCACTAACAGTTTAATGCAACAGACTGCCTCAAATAATGGAAATTACAGGATAAAAAGGAATGAGATAAAGTTTTTGGTAAGTACACTGAGGGAAAAAAAAAAAAAGATGTTTCAAAGGCAAAGAAACTCCATATTCTAATGTCTTTAAACCTAGCCTAGCAAGTTTATTTAAAATAGATTTAAAAAGCAATCAGAAAACCAAATGAAAAGAGAAAAGAACAGAGAAAGATACAGAAAAGACATGAAAAAATGTTCTAGCAATACAGAGCATCAACGCTTCTACCAAGCTTAATTACTTAGGCTTTTACATTACATTGCTCCTTGAAGACACACAAATACTACTACTAAATCCTAGCACCTGAGTATTTTAATATTTTAAATGAATGAACAGCAGACAGAAGAAAGCTCAGAGTTGCCATGCTTCTGTGTGAACTGCTAGAACATATTCTATGCATCCATCAACTTAACACCAGAGCTGATTCTCACCTGTACCTCAACCATACAGCTAACAGGAGTCACAAGGTTTGCCAATCATTAAAAACTAATAGAAAACAGTTCCTTTAAGCATAAGCATTTACACATCTCAGTAGGTAATCTGAAATGAGATACAACCCTTGCGATGTCAGCTTATCAATTCTGTTTTCTAAAAGGCTTCCTTGTAATCAATAAGGTCAACAATGACAAGACACAATGTTAGCTGGGGAAAGGCTTAAAGGCAAGAAGTATTAGGAAAATATTACTATTTTTCTACTTCAGAAGGATTTCTAGTAGAGCCAAAATTTAAATTTTATAAGTAATAAGCACATCTATAGAATCCCAAGACAACAAAAGTCTCTTATTTCCAGTTATGGCATTAATTCCAAAATAAAAAACTGTTCCACAGCAGTACCTGAATCCCAGCTCTGCAATAAAAAGTGCAGAAACAAAATGAAAGACTTTCTTATTGATTTTCATTGTTCCAGCTGAAAGGCAGACAATAAATTAAATGCATAATCTGCACTGCAATTTTTAAAAAAATTCATTATTCCAGACTACTTACAGTCTAAGAACTCTGCTCACTACATGGTACTTTTAATTGAAAGACTCTCCCTATACTATACTGAGGAAAGCCACAGGTAGAAGCTACATTCAAGTAACAGGAATTAAAACTCTCAATTGCACCCAGGGCTACAAACATCCAACGTTTTCCAGGAAGACGTTAATCACTCCAAGTGCCTTCAAGGAGGATTAACACGAAGTGCATAGAAAGGCAGAGGACACTTAGCGAGTAGGACACATTGGTGAGCAAGAAGAGGACAAATACGCACATGCATACACACAGATAGCAATATCCCCTCTTTGTTCCTGAGAACACATTTCAATACTTTAAGCTCCTTGTTTAACTCCCACTTCCCACAGTAAGTGCGAGTCTTTGTCCTCATACACCATTCTCCAAAATATCTTTACCCATGCTTAGTCTCTCTTCCATTTCCTTTTCCTATGCTACCTCTCCTTTTTGACTGCCTCGACAGCTTTATGACCATGTTTGCACAGCATTTCCACTTATTAAAACGTCTTTGACTTCTGCCCATGTTGTCACCCACTAAGTCCAGTTGTGTTCTAAAGCCCTGCAGTTAAAAACAAAACCACTTTTCTGTAAAATGTTTTGGCATGCAGACAACAGAGCTGGTTCACATCTCTAGTTTAGACTGGTATGTTCCTGATACACAAGTCAGATTTCACAGTGAAGTAACACTCCTGAAAAAAATTAAACCAATACAGATCTTACAATCTAAGCAGCTGAGCAAAAATACATTTAATGCATCATAAAGATGCTGGTGGTAAACTCTGTATGCTTCAGCTATGCTGCATCAGCACAATAAGAAATTACCTAATTTACCTGCAAACTAATCTCTTCTCCTGTATAGCTGGATGCCACACCAAGAACACTTAATTGAATGCAACAATAACAGCTACCAGCTTAACTCCAGAAACTGAACAAACTGGCAACAATGCAAATTTGCAGTAAGAAAGCGGTCAGCTCTGAAAAAAGCGCGATGCTATTAATCACTTCAGAAAGCAGAGCAGGAGACATACATTATTCTTGCCCTGACAAAGGAAACTGAAATAGAAGTCCTTAACATTGAAAAAGAAAGAGAAGTAGCTGGTGGAGCATTCCCTGGAATACTTCTTGAGAAACAAATTACTGCCGCTACAGCTTTGTATTTCTTGGGACAAAGACACACTGGCTCAAGAAGGATGTGCTCACAAGTGGAACACAAGTACGCATCAGTTCCTAGCTCTGTAGCACAAGGAAGTGTTAAATTAAGCTTAAGTGAGACTAGTCAGATGGCTCCATACTTCCTTCTTTCCACCTTTGGTCTTCCCTCTTGTCATCATCCTAACAAAAAAACCCCAGAAATTTTCATCAGAAATAGCAGTTATCCTCACTCCTATTATTTCTGCAGTTTCATGATGTTTTGTTACTTGACACAATCCCACCCCAAAGGAACTGCAACTCCCACACTAATAAATCAAGTTCTCCTGCACTAATAAATCAGGTTTGGAGTAAGTATTTTGTGGTATATTGGAATTAAAACATTTTATTAAAAAAACTCTACATACATTGACAAAGTCTTATTAGTTCATTAAAATTGCAAAGCTAGACACATAAAATCCAGGAAATGCAAAGAAAGTAGTCTAAGCAATTTTCATTTAATCGTATTATGATATGACCTTTAATTACTTGATTCAACAACATTTCTTCCTTCAATTGTTTTTAGCATTTAATCTCTTAGATTATTTAAACAAATGGAAAATATTAATTTCTCCCTATGGGCACCTCATGGGTCAACAGTAGAGCCAGCACAATTAGATCAACACTACAGACCTCTACGATACTTGAGTTAATTGACTGCTACGCAGACTGTACCGCCCTTCAACACAACAGTGCAGCACTAGGGGAGACTAGAGATAGAACCGCTTCCTCCAAGCAAGAAACCTTCTGTCCTCACCCACTGCTGCCTGCCCTGCTGTGTGACCTCTGCTTCAAGCTCTGGCTTGGCCACAGTGTTTGTAGCACATCTAGAACATGTATCCTAGAACGTGGATTCCTGCCTTCCAGCAACTCTGCTTGTGCTTCCAGGCCAAGTGCAAGCCACCCCCCCAACTCCAACCTGACTGCCACTAGCTCTGCTGCTCTCCCTTTTGGAGACTGCCCAATGCCCTTCCTTAGGAAGCTCCTTCTGCATCAAAATTCCCCTGTCAGCACCTGATCACAGAATCATAGAATCGTTTAGCTTGAAAAAGACCTTTAAGATCATTGAGCCCAGCCGCAGATTAACACTGCCAAGTCCACCACTAAACCATGTCCCCAAGTGCCACGTCTATACATTTTTTGAACGCCTCCAGGAATGGTGACTCCACCTCCCTGGGCAGCCTGTTCCAATGCTTGACCACCCTTTCTGTGAAGAAGTTTTTCATAATACCAAATCTAAACTTCCTCTGGAAAAACCAGAGACCATTTTCTCTTACCTTGTCACTTGTTATCTGGGACAAGAGACCGACCCTCACCTCACCTCGCTACAACCTCCTGTCCTGGTTTAACCCCGGCCGGCAACCAAGCCCCACGCAGCCTCTTGCTCACTCACCCCCGGCCAGAGGGATGGGGAGAGGAATCTGAAAGGAATGTAAAACTCAAGGGTTGAGATAAAGACAGTTTAATAGGTAAAGCAAAAGCCACACACAGAAGCAAAGCAAGGAATTCACTCACCACTTCCCATGGGCAGGCAGGTGTTCAGCCATCCCCAGGGAAGCCGGGCTCCAGCACATGTAACTGTTACTCAGGAAGACAAACGCCATAATGCCAAATGTCCCCCCCCGCTTCCTTCTTCCCCCAGTTTATATATCCAGCATGACATCATATGGTATGGAATGCCTCTTTGGCTAGCTTGGGCCACCTGCCCTGGCTGTGTCCCCTCCCCATTTCCCGTGCCCCTCAGCCTCTCACTGGCAGGGCCCAAGAAACCAAAAAGTCCTTGGTTTAGTATAAACATCACCCAGCAACAACTGACAATATCAGTGCAGTTATCAATGTTGTTCTCACATCAGACCCAAAGCACAGCACTGAACTAGCTACTAGGAAGAAAATTAACTCCATCCCAGCTGAAACCAGGACATCTCCTTTCAGTTAGTTGTGAGAGCAAGTCCCCCCTGAACCTCCTTTTTATGTTTTACATTAAACAAAACACACATATACATGCATGTAAACTCAATTACCACACAAAAACAAACTTTTCCATTTGGTGTGTGAAAAAAACAGTTTTTTAACAGAAAAACATAAAAACTCATCCCTTAAAAAAGCATATACAGAAATTGAAAATAACTGAAATGTATTCAGCATCAAGCAAGAGTTCTATCTGTTCCAGACCCAAAGCTTCACAATTCAAAGGAGGTTGGAGCTAGGTTGTTTTAACAGAACTTGCATAAGGTGCAACTACAGAACAGCAAACCTGATCCTACTGGCTCTACTCACCAGAGCATGTATTATCAAGATGCTGGAGGAACACAGAACATGAGTACATGATATTTAAAGCTCACCTGTGCTACTCTAGATGGATACAGAATCAGAAACAAAAAAGCTCCCACTTAATATTTTTAACTTCATACAAATGTAAGCTGTCACAAAATAACTTCCATTGTGTTCATACTGCTGGGAAAAGCTGCCATTCTTTTATTAACAATTCTTCCTAGCATTACTCAGTCATTGCACATTAGAACCAACAGCTGGAGAATTTTGAGTGATAATGAAACCTGTAACAAGCCATCTTCAGCCGTCTTTTCCAAACAATAAGGGAATTAAAATTTCAATTTAAATGCAGAGGTTTGAAACACGCTTCAGTGGCAAAATTACTTCAATTAATGTGAGAGGAATACAAAGAACAGACTGGAGAAATGTGATGCAGCAACCAGAAATTATGCCATTAGAGTGCTTGCATCAACCTAACACAACGACTGCAAAGGTCTAATTTCAACTGTACATATCACAAGGCTACAGGCAACAATATTAATCAGTGCTCCAATTTCAATATGAGGGATAAAAGCTCCTTGTCAGATCACTGTGGGCTTTTTATAAGCCATGAGCATCTGTTTACCTTGAGGAATGAAACAAGAGGACAGAGAGATCTATATATACACTGCATCTCTGACAGTTTTGTAATTATTTTACATGATATTCATATCGTATAAAAGGAGAGAGGAATTATCCTGCAGCCAGTGATTACAACACCACAGTCTTGCAGAGGCAGTGTTAATAGAAGATGGCAAAAGCCAATGAGCCTACAGTGATTTTTGCCTATGAAAAAGCTCCAAAAGCAGGTAGGTTGCTATTTCTTTATTACAGGTATACTTGTCTTCAGATGAGAAATAGTGCATTCAACTTTCACTTGAGGCTTCTCTGCAATCTTATTTTAAACAGGAATATATTAGAAAAGGATATATTAAAAAAACAAATTAACAGCTGCTTTTTATATCATTATCATTTGATTTCTTAGAAAAGATACTCTAGGAAAAAAGAAACCCAACTACTACAAAGTCTATACTTCAGTGAAGTCTAATATCAGCTCTATCTCATAACCTCAGGCAACCTTTTCTGCACACACATGTGTGTATGTATGTAAGCACACACACAAAAAACTGCACACACAATATATTGCAAACAAATTATCACAAATACACATATTGTAAACAATTTCTAAGACTTATTATATGATAAATCCTAAATATTGTTATTTTTCTTCTTAAGTTTCCTATTTTATATTCCGATAGGAAATTACTTTTCTGGAATTTCCTTCTGAAAAAAATTTTTTAAATTAAAAAAACCAAACAAAACCAAGCAAACTGGCAAGTCCGTCAGTAAAGGAAAGCACCAGCATTTCAACTGACAGGCATGTTAACTCCGAATGCTGTGGTTTTCTCCCTACATTAAACACCCTTAATTTACATCTACTTCTTTATCTGTCAGAACTCAAAATACCAGACGAACACCACACTCCAGTTTCCTATATCAGAAACCTGACACAAGTTTTGGCAAAACCTGATTGCACTCTTCTCATATGTGCTTCCTCAAGCCATTGCATTGCTGATACGCTTTCAGGAATTGTAACAGGTTTTACCATGACACTATAAAAACTACCATGAAAATCCCATTCTACATTACACAGAAATGGTTACATTACCAGTGACAGATGGCTTACAATACAGCAAGAAAGATATAAGACAATAGTTCATATTAAAAGGACAGTGAGACTCTAAGGAGAATAACATTTAGAGAGTTCCTAGAAGATGGTTTTAAAAAGGAAGAAAGGGAAAATTGTGACCAGATTCTAAAAAGATGACTGCGCCAAATGTGGCATGAAAACAGAACACGAGCAACAGAAAACAGGAAGTGATGGCACAGTGAAATCGGACATGAGGATGTGACAGCAACAGCAAAAATCCAGATAGGGTTATACAAGCTATCAGAGAAAGGGATGAGGAGACTGACATCAAAATTTTGAAAAAATGTTTCAGAAGGAGCAAGGTAAGCTTTAGAAAGTCATATTTAAGGTAAAATGAGGTAAAACGGAAAGAGGGGAATTAAAGTTCAAGTATGGGTTCTAGGAATATGAGGTGACAACACTAAGATTTCCAGCTCTCTATCCTGTTGAATAATGACTTACTAAAAAGAAGAGGCACAGCTAAGAGAAATGCAAAGGACAGTAAAGTAAAAAAAAAAAATAACAAGAGGCACCAATACAATGAAAAGATTTCATTAAAGTCATTCTCTGGCAAACACAAAGAGGAATATGAACAGACATACTACTTCTGCCTTCACTTCTGAATCACCGAGTGCTTCAAGTTGGAAAGGACTTCTAGAGAACATCTAATCCACCCCTCTGCTAAAGCATGGTCACCTAGAGCCAGTTGCCTAGGTCCACGTCCGGTCTTGAAAATTTTGCACAGACTGAGACTCCACAACCTCTCTGGGCAACCTGTTCCAGTGTTCAACCATCCTTGCAGTATTTTCTTACCTTGACATAATTTCCTGTTTCAACCTGTGTCCACTGCCTCTTCTAGTGTCACCAGGCACCACTGAGAAAAGCCTAGCTCTGTTTTCTTTGCACCCTCCCAAAAGAAATTTTCAACTATCCATAGTATCTCTCTGAAGTTTCCCTTCTCCTAGTGAAGAAGTCCCAGCTCTCTCAGCCTCTCCTAAGATGCTCCTGCCCCTTAACCCTCTTTGTGATCCTTCACTGGACTTGATCCAGTAACTCAATCACTCTCTGGTACTGAGGACCCATCACTGGACTCAGTATTCCATACATCAGGACCAAGTAGAAGGGTAGGATCATCTCCCTTCTAAAGTCTTTAATTCCTGACAGAAGACAGTTCCAGGACAGGAAGGACTGGACCCTTGGTGAGGAAGTGTGCTTGTTAAGTTTAGAAACAAGAGAAAGAAAAAGACTGTTATTGGAGAAGTCCAGGAAACTTCTACCTCCACCACAAGACTCGAATTAAAAGGTACGCTCACAAATGAGATGGAACTGAAGAGGAAAAACACTTGAAGATCAGGAGAAAAAAGGTGAAACAAAGAGCTGAAATGAAGTAGAAAGGATCATGAGTCCTGGTAAAAAACCTAAGTGGAAGACAATGAGAAGCAAACACACCTAAA
The DNA here is from genome assembly GCF_023634085.1 of Falco cherrug. Taxonomy (NCBI): domain Eukaryota; kingdom Metazoa; phylum Chordata; class Aves; order Falconiformes; family Falconidae; genus Falco; species Falco cherrug. The sequence goes on from NC_073701.1 coordinate 62,226,578, forward strand.
TAGTCTCCTCTCTGAATAACAACCAAAGTTGTAAGTGTGTTCTTAGAGATAAAATAGGAGAGAAACAGGATAGTTTTCCTGTAACAAAAGTGGATTTGAAATAATTTATAAGATCTAAAGAGAGGTGCCTGGGAAATTAATTTTCAAATAAAGCACCAGGTTGCAAAAGCAGAAGGAAATCCTACATGCAGATCAAATGGGTAAAGAACTAGATGGTTATAGAAATCATTGTGATCAGAACATATGAACAGATAAAGACAGTTCTGAAAGACAAGAGATAATCAAACAGGATGGGAGACTGTAATCCTAAGTCCAGTCAGGAAGGATCAAAACAAAAGCAAACAAATTCCAGTATAAGAAAGCAGCAAATAACAAAAGAAGAAACTAAGGAAAAAAAGCAAATAACAGCACAGACAGCAGATCTGTCTGCAGATGATCAGACAGCTGACCAGTGTGTTTCTGCTAAGACACTGGCCCAGCACAAGGTACCGCATCTTACCAGCATGTCTGTTGCGTTGAGGTAGTGCTTGCTGGCCATGCACTGTTCCAGCTTCTGAGGCACTTGCTTGATGTTCTCTATCTCATCCAGCAAATTCAGGACATGTTTGTGCTCAATCCCTTCAATCCACAGCTTGCGCAACTCATCTCGCTTGCAATGCAGCAGCATCTTACATGATAGCAGATTCTCCTTCACCTACAAGCAACATGTCAAAAGATTACTTATCTGTCCCTGTAACTGGTGCTTCTAATATAGATCAGCCCTTTCCCACATTTACTTTATTAGTAATTCCAAAAATATCACAAGACTACAAACAAATCCAAGTTTCTTAAAATTTTTGGTTATTCCTTTGGCTGTAAGGAAATATATAGCACATACAAACAGGAACTGTTTTCATAGCAAAATGTTTTTTAGTACAAGTTTTGTACGACTAGTGAAAATTTAACTGAAGTATCATAACATGAACAAATGCAGGATCCTATTAATTATGACGAAAGACTTATTTGCACATTTTTCAAAAACCAATTTAGTATTTTGGCATACAGCAAGAATCCAATTTTCAGTGAAAGCAAATAAGCTACTACTAATTTTTCTGTTGTAAACATTTTCCATCTGCCTATTGCATCTTTTGGCACATCTCCTTCTTTCTTCAAGTTTGGTGTATTTCTTGAAACCTGACTGTCTAAAAGTACAAACATTCTCCTAATACCTCTATGTAATGATTTAACCCCAACCAGCAACTAAGTACCACACAGCCACTTGCTTAGTCCCCACCCCGAGGGATGGGAAGCAGAATCAGGAAACAGGTAAAACTCTAGGGCTGAGATACGAACAATGTAATAATTGAAATAAAAAGAATAGTAGTAACAACAAGAGCAACAATTGTAATGAAAAGGAGGGAGAACGGGAAAGTAATAAAATCCAAAGGGAAGAAAAAACGCCCAAACAAGTGATACATAATACACTGTTCACCAGCTGCTGACCAATGCCCAGCTAGTCCTGAAGCAGCCTCCCCCGTCAACTCTCCACAGTTTATATGCTCAGCATGACATTCTATGGTATGGGGTATCCCTTTGGCTAGTTCAGGTCAGCCGTTGTGGCTGTGCCCCCTCCCAATTTTAATGTGCCCCTCCAGCCTTCCACTGGCAGGGTCTGAGAAGCTGAGAAGTCCTTGACTTAGTATAAGTATTACTTAGCAACAACTAAAAACATAAGTATGTTATCAACATTACTGTAACACCAAATCCAAAACACAGCACTGTACCAGCTACTAAGAAAATTAACTCTAACCCATCTGAAACCAGGACACTTGAGCAATACCAACTTTTTTTTGTAAGAGATACTGTTTCATCAGAACAAGCAGTTAAGATACAGTCCAATTCAGCACTTCCATTATTTATCAAGGCCTCTACATCAACTAGAGAAACACCTTGGTGTTCACCATTCAGTTCGTTTTCAAGCCTCATGCCATCCTCAGTGGCAAAGCCACTATTATTCTACCCCATTCAGGAAGCATGAAGAGTTTTTCCTCTCCACTCCTTCTGCTCAAACGCACAGCCTGCATTCCCTGCTTTCGGGTTCTCCCAATGTCCTCTGGCAAGGTCAGCATAACCTAGCTTTTCTTGCATAATGTACATCAACAGTGCATATTAAAATGTGGAAGCAATTAGCAACACAGCTTCACACATCGCTTTCACACTACTCTTGTTTTTGTGATAAGTTATGAATACTTAGGGTCCAACCTTTTCTCAGGCTGAACTCTCACTGAATTACACATGAAGAGAGACTCTCAGAAGTAGGCCCTTCAATTTATTTTTAAATAATGAGCCTTCAAAGCACTCCAGAAATCCCACTTCAGCTGCACATTCTCTACCTTGTTCATCTAAATGCAGTTAAAAAAAAAAATACATGCGAAACAGATTGACCAAACTAAAGACAACCAGTAAATAACAATAGCTACATAAAACAGCCTCCTTCCAGAGTCAGAAAGACAAAGGTTTTAATACAGCAACACTGCACTCTGAAATGTCCTTCTGGAAAGAATAACCTAGAAAAATCCTCAGCCAACAGAAAACCTAACAGAAGTGTCTCATAGCTTGCTGCAAAAGCAGAGGCAAAATAAAATCCACGCAGAGATCATTTCAGACTTAATCCCTGTTCAATACCTTAAATTAAAATGTTTCACTGACCTAGCGCACCATCATCAGTGGGCTGCTGTTACACAGAGCCAAATTAGGTCAGCAAAACAATCATGGGGCTAGAAGGAATCTCACAAGACATTCCCACCTCTGTCCTTGTGAGAAAGAGTATCAGCTATACCTAAATGTAGGAGTAGGGGAAGGAATGAACAGCAAGTCTTTAAGAGCAATCCTCCCCTTGGAAGGCCAAACTGTTTCTACTTGATAATCCTGTTTTACAGTGGTAACATATGTAAAACTGGATTCAAAACTAGGACTTTCCCAACAGGAATTCATACAATTGACTGCAAAAGGTAGATATGCAGAGTGATCTGGACTCTCTACACTTCCACAATTCCTAATGCAAGTAAATGCCTGTGTGATCATCCACCTTCCACAGGACGGGAACATCAAAATTAAGTCTGATAGCGTAATACAGATTGATGACAAACCAGATCTGGGGCCTCCCATGAGATTAGGTCAAAACCACTTCAATATATATTGACCAAAACTAATAAGAAAACTTAAATATCAAAGGTCCTTCACCCTTAGACATTTTTCTAGGCGGGACCAAAAGGTCACACCCTACATGTTTGTTTTGACCTCTGCAAAGCATAGTACACTGTGTGAAAATAGGCCATGGGCTACAGTTTATTTCAATTTTAGTGCAATTGATCTCTGTTTTCAAAGTGCTGAGCTTTGTACATAAATCCTAGAATGAACTCTTACCCTTGGAAAGCCCCAGAATGGTCTCATTTTCTTTGAAAATGCTAAATGAATTTTAAAAGCCAGAAGGGTCAGTACATAGCCCCAGAAGGGTAAAAGCCTACTGCTCCTAAAGCACTTCTGTGGAAGGTTTCAAGCTGAGATCTCCACAGAGCTGAGGTGGAGGGTGGGACAACAGGACACAACAAAAATTTGGTGCCTAATTTGCCAAGCTTGGGTATAACAAACTACACAGGAAGTAAAAGATGGGACAGGAGACCAAACTAATCTATTCCTGCAGGGAGGGGCACAGGTCAAAGAAGTTCACAACAAAGAGTGCTAGAGTTATTTACTGGCACACTATTGAAGTGTGAGCACTCAAAATACAGAAAGATACAGGGGCACAGAGTTCATGTATATTAACAACAGAACCGAGTTTGGAAATAACACCAAAATTCATATTCTCTAAGCAAAATCAAGCTGATGAATCACTCAGACTATTCAGGAGGTGGTTGAAGGTCAACATATCAAAATATGACCAGATTAGATGAAAAGGTGTTAGCTTAGCAGCCCTTAAGACTTCAGAAACCTGAGAGCAACGCGCCCAGACACTAAGTAAACAGAGGCACCACAAAGCTTTGTGCTTTATATCCACGTCTCCATTTGCTTTTTAATTACTTGTGTCCTCAAACAAGGAGAGATGATATGGAAAACATGTTGCTAGTAATACAGCAGTCCCAGGCTGTGTCTTAGGACTGGATGGTCAATTCCTAACCAGGCCACACATTGACCTGAAAAATTAGACCTAGTTCAGAATTAGTGGGTAACAGTGCTTTCTCAATTCAATTTTTAGTTTAGTTCAGACTGATCAGTAGCTGGAAAAACAAAGAGAAAAATAAAGTGTTAAAATGGGAGCCTACAACATTTATATACTACCAATACAAAGACAGTACACAGGATAAAGGCAGAGGTGTTACACAGATTAGTACCCAGAATACAACCTATTGAGCAGAGGCAAAGTTAGTCATCACCTGTTTGATCTTGTTGCGTGAGTTGGTGATGCGCTCTGTGATGCTCTGGTATGTGCGGATCGCAGTGGTGAGCTCGGTGTAGTGCTGGACAATCAGCTCATCCAAATCCCGGTCACATTTCTCATAAGCTTCTTCCAGACGGCCTTTCTCAGTCTCTCTATCTTCAACATCATCACTGGTAGATAAAGTCCTAAGGACAAAATATTACAAAAATAGGGATATTTTGAAATTATCTGTAAGGACAGGAAGCCTTTGCCTAAAAAACCACACTACCTACCCACTTTCATTAGTTTTTACACTTTACTGAGTGTTGGTTATTTCTGGTAAGCATGCCTGTCTGGTATTCAGTGAAGCACAATGTACTTCAAGAAAATAAAAAACCATAAATATTGTGCTTTTATTAGTTCCCCCGTTTTCAGCTGCTTTGGAGCTCTTTTACCGTACTACTAGATTTATGAAAAGGGAAAGTTATCTGTTAGTTACCATATTTCCAGAAAGTCATTGATATGGGCAGAGTATAACATAGGAAATACATGCCAATTTATTACTTACAAAGAACAATAAAGAAGAAATTCTGCCCTGGACTCCTATCAGTGCAACTGTTTGTTAGGAGCACTGCAGTTACTGCTACTTACCTGCCAAAAGTACACTAGGGACATCACAACCACATAAAGAAACCCACCAAAAGCGTACCCATGCTTTCCAATAGTCAATGTGTTCTCAAACGTACACCAGCACAGCAAAGAAATGCCACGGGCCCTTATTCCCACCCCAACCCCACCCCCCCATTTATTGTACCCTTTGAGCAACATAATCTAGTAAGATTTTTAATATTTTTTTAATACAATGAAGTTTAAGATTCCAACAAAACTGCTGAAAATTTAATGACACTGGCACAGAAGACAAATGTTCCTCAGTGTCACTATAAATTTCTACTCAAAAATCTACGTAATTTTTCTCCCTCTTTCTCTTCACCCCGCTTAACCCCTCCAAGACCCATCTTGCCACCAGATTGAGAAGCCACACTTAGATTGATTCCATGGCACTACCAAAAAGACCAGGGGACAGCAAAAGACATATCCTTATCTGCTATAGTAGGCAGCACTCAAAAAGTTGGTTTGTGCAAAAAAAGCCATCCTGAATTTTCTTCTTCCTTTATCCTTAGAGGGGTAGCTATGGTCCATACAGGTTTCTGTTTTAAATCAGCCATATAGACATTGAAAACTGATACTCTGTGGTGAAAAACAGAAAATTCATTTAGGATCATTAATAGTAGTTATGACTTAAGCACTGGTATATCACAACCTTAAGAATGAGCAGGGAAGAATTCTGTAGCTCTACTGATTTCTGAACCACTTAAAAAAACTAACAACAAAAAATAAGCAAAAATAAAAATATTTGAAAAAATATTCACTGCATACAAACTGGTTTGGATCATATACTTAAAAATCATGAAACAATCAAAACTTTCAAAAAAATCTGGAACATTTTCTGGAACCCTGAAAGTGAGGTGCCTTTAAAAATACAACCAGCAGAGCATGAACAGTGGAGACTTCATTTAAATCACAGCAGTTTAGGCCTCTGAAGCACCATCTTAATATGGTATGCATCCTACATTGAAAGAGTATAAAAATAGTAAAGGACTACAACAGCCATTATTTCCAACCCAAAAGACTGAAAAACACACCTCCAGGAATAAGAGAACTTCTTGGGGTTTTTTTCTGGATTTCTTAAGCTATTTATGTAGAGAAGGTCAAATACTTGGAAGGAGACAAAAAAAAACCCACCACACAACCAAACATTGCTGAACACTGCTGCTGTTCTCTGCTTTCACTTTGGATTTGTTAAAGCAACGAGGTCCAGTCAAACCGAAACTATCTCCTGCTGTATCTCCTGCTATCAAGTAAGAAAGAAAATACCAACTTTCCTCACAATAACTGTCACTCATCCTTGACAATAACAGAACGCAAGCAGGAACTGCTTGCACATCATTGAAAAACAGACAAAGGACAGAAACCCATTTCATCATGGTTTATTTAAGAGTATCTTCAATGACAACTGACACAGTATCAAACTCTACAACTCGAGGACAGTTATAAAGCAGGTGTGTTTATTGCGGCGCCAGGTGCAAGGGGAATCGCTCCTCCTAACTTGCACACCGTTTCAACAAGCAGACGGGTATTTATTATACCAAGTCATGCATATACATAAGGTTTCTGAAAATTCAGAATCTCCTCCCCCTGGCGCCTCTTCAAGATGTACTTTTCCCCTTCTTGGTCAGTGACCTAAAGTTCCTGCTTACCTTTGCATACATTAGCAGTCTTTGTTGTTTAGCTTCTGTTACCTACTACAGTTGTTATACCTCATCCATTATCTAACTTTTGTTCAAGTGTATAAAGTCTGCTGGCTAACAATTAGTTCTTCCTTATTGTCCACTCTAAACATGCCAAGCCAATACTTGCTCACTAGGCTGGTTTTAATCTATATCCCCATGATCTCTGGACCTGGGATCCACCTCTTCGGGGTTGGGGCCATTTGAGTGGGAGGTCACTTAACTCCTACTACCACCATTATTTTACCCTAGATTGTTTACTTTTAGCAGTTAGCAGGTCCTCATCGGAAGGCTCCTTATTTGCATTCTTGTTGAGCTCATCTAAGTCGGTACTAATTGTCCTTTCTCGAAGTGCTAAGTGCTGAGCTCCCAGCCCTTGCTCTTTCTCGGGTGTTAATGTTTCTATTATCTATGCAGCTTCTGTCTGCAGCAGAGTTTTTAGGTTTTTCACTGCATCACAAGCAGGACAGAAGGGTTAATACTTGACAGATTTTCCCGAGTTGCTCAACGCAATAGGAAAGTAGTAGAACTCAAGTGCAAAAGCTCTTCTCAAACAAATGCAAACAAAGAAACATACAAGAAATGCTCCCTCCCTCCCAGAAAGTCAAGAAGACATACCCAAAACTTCCAGTTCACTACTCTTTCTTCCCCTCAAAGAAAAACAACAGGCTGTACCACCTACTCAAGGACTCCATCTTTAAAAAGGAAAAGCATCCATTTCACAGGAGATCACAATCCCAGAAAGAGCAGCTAAGAAAACTCAAGTGAGCAAGCAAATCTGTACTACCATATGGAAGAGCGCACGAGGAGGACAAGAGCACACACACACTTGTCCTACTCAACTACCAAGGAGGACAGAGGAATTACAGCCCAAATATATCCTATAACACCCTAAAAGAAGACAATGTACCCAAGTGATTTATTTTACAGTTTTAACACTTCTTTTCACTTTCAGATGGCAGTGGCAGAAGGCCATAACAGATACCACATGGGAATGAAGAGAAGAGATCCTTTCTTTTGTTATGCCTCAGACTATCAGCATGGGAGCCTCACACCCTCCTCCCCACTCCCAAATACCAAGAGCTGCACATTTCACAGGAGACAAGGGTGCTGAGAACATGCTGAGATGAGAACCCCCTTCCTCATTCCACTGACAGAGTAGCTTCTTCCGATGCATAAAATTATTTGTATCACTTAAAGTTCCACACTTCATTGTAGCTACAGAAACAGGAATGCTTTCCAATGTTTTTACATTAATATTCTACCCCCAAACATTCTTAGTCGTGTCCTAAATAATGGTTTTACAAAGATCATTTTTTTTTTAATTGTACTGTACCAAAGCACTTTAATATCACGCAAAAGGGATCTGAAAAGTAAGAACAGTGGTTACAAAATAAGCCTGGTATTAAGATATCTCGGTTACAGCTTCTGCTCCACCACAGACCTCTAACATTGTGCTTACAGCACCCTCACGTTGCAGACTGCATCTTGACACTATATCATGAGCTACACAGCTCTTGGCTACTACAGACTTCTGATGTAAATATCCACATTTGAGTGGAATGGGCTCCGCAGGCACATTCTATGTCCTTGTGGCCCAGTTTCTCTTTCCCACCTGGGGAATACACAACACTGGTTCCTCAAACAAGGGAGCTAAGATTACACACACCAAGTACTGCTGAACACTCAACACTCTTAGCAGGGGTCATGTAAACACTTCAAAGTAAGGCATGAAGATGTGCTAGGAAACAAAGCTAAGCATACTCTTAATGCAGCAGTATTAAAAATAGCATGAAGTTTGGGTTCATGCTATAACAGATGAGCAGAAAGCAAGTGCAAGATTGTGTTTGGCAGTAAATCATCCTCCATTAAGAGCTCTTGCAGATAAATATGCTTCCTTTGTAAAGAACTGCTTATTTTTGCTAGGAGAATGTTCTTCAGCATGGGTTACACTAGACAAATGTATATATCCTTTTTAGAAATTGACATATTGTTTGAGTTTGAAGCTGAACAGTATTGCTTGTCTCTGTAGTTAATGAAAACATCGAATCTCTCTAACCTGCATTATAGATTGCAGGAAAATCATGGATTGCTCTAGACAATGTAGCAGCAGAACCAAATTGGTCTATATCACAGATTAGAAAAGATTTAGTTTTAATTAAGGAAAATTCAATTTCAAAATTCTTAATTTGCCAAAGCTGTTGAAGCTTTGGCTTGAATCCATCTGCAATGCTAGTAGTTTGATATAAAAGCTTAAGATCTTTCTCCAAGGATAAGACTACATCACTGTAATGTCAGAAGATCTCTCAAGACTTTCCTAATGCTCCTGCCCAACTCAGGCTTCCTAACAACTTCTAATCGCAACTGTGGGTTTTAAGCAGATTCAAATTGTGCTGCCCAGTTGGTTTTGTCCTTGTAGTTTAACTTGCCTTCTACAGGAAAAATATTTTTTGCTAAAAACACTTGACATTTGCACAGACAAAATAGATGTTTATGAAGCCTGAGAAGTCACAACAGGAACTGTAACTTAGAAACCACAACACATGTCAAAAGAAGGACAAAGCTAGTACAGGTGGATAACAGAAGCCTTTGTGAAATACCACAAGTTCATTCCTACTGAAATGATAAAATGACAACATCTAACTAAAAGGATAAATCTTAGTTGCCATTTTACCATTTGTCTGCTGAGATCTGTAATATACATTTGCTGCCCCCTTCAGCAGAATCAAGATGCTTTAGGGGGTAAAAAGCCAGCCGATGTGGCTGAGCACTACACACCTTCTCACACAGTTTAAACTCCGAAGACCTCATCTTTCAAATCCACAACATAGCCATCAGTAGCATGGAAATATTGCCAACCCATCTTAAAAAGAAAGGTAATAGGAATCTGCAGGCCTCAAAGCTCCATTCCATCCAACCTGACTTCAGGAACCTCAGCAGCACATACTGGGAATATAGTTGCCAATTAAGTGTTTTTCTACACTTAACAGTTCTCTGAATCATGAGCTTAATATGCAGAGATAGCTCAGAATCCAACAATAAGAGCAAGACAAAGGAATCACTCTAATGCTGTATAAAACCTTACTATGGCCATACTTGGAGCAATGTGCACCGTTCTGACCTCCCCCTCCTCTGTTGCCCTTCGAGGGGCAACTAACACAACAGAGGGGATTAAAGCAGCTGTTCTCTGCAGAAACACTAAGGCCAAGATTCTTCAGTTTGGAAAAGTAAGTCTGGAAAAAAGATACAACTGAGGTCTGCAGAAGTCAGAAACAAGATCAATAATGTAAATGCAAAACAGTTTTTCACCAAATCATACCCTACTAGAACTAGAGGGACTTGTTGAAACTAACAGATCAGTTTAAGAAGCATCAGCAGGTTCAGAAAAAGTACTTAAATGTATTCACAGACAACAGGTCAAGACAAACACTGAAAAACTTGCTGGAATGTATCCTCCAACATGACTAACTCAACAACTCCAGACACTAGGGAAAAATAAGAGAGGCACTGGACACCAGCAAGTGGCCAGACCTCCATCCTCTCTCGAACATTTCATATTACCATTGTTGGAGAAAAACTACCAGGCTGGAAGAACCATTAATCAGCCTCAAAGGAGCATTTCTTTGGTCTTATCCTCTGGAATACTTCGCTAATATAGACCACCTAAATCTGAGTAATTTTTCGGAGGTGCTGGAGGTGATGTTACAGACTCCTGCGCATGTACACACAAACATACATACAGTAAGTGCCAACACAGGGCCTTCCCTTCACCTTACCAGGTTATTTCAGCATCCAGACCAGCAAAGAGACAAGACAACCATGGTCCATACTTGCACAGTTCCAGGTGAAGCCACTATGCTGTCAGGCAGCAGGAAGGGGGAGAAAGGAAGAATTAACAAAACACTTCTGCAAAATACTGCTTTGTATATCCCAGGGACATGCGCACGAAGGATAAAACCATATTAACACACCATTACCATTTTTTTCCAGGCTGTGATCCTAACCTGCAAGACTTAATTCAATGGAAGTTTCAGGCCTAGTCAACTGCCACATTCCAAGATTTCCAGCTGGCTCTATCAGATGCACCAGCTGGGAAATGTTTCTAGAATTAGCACCTGTATTGGGAACCTCTTGCTTTCTTTAACTACCTTTTTTGGGAAAATACTGTGGAAACAATCATCAATAAAAATATCCTATTTGTATTTTGACCAAGAAATTTACCTATGTTTTATGGCCCTTTAGTCTGTCCTAGTTCAAAACATTAAAGGGACCGCTTACTATGCCAAAAGGGATAAATAATTCAACACTTTCTTTATGGATAGAAGTTGAAATCACAACCCAAGATCTAAATGGAGAAAAGCAACATCAGAGACTACTTTTTCATTTCTTTGACTGAAAGACCAGCAAGTTTCAGAAGCTTAAGGTTTTGGTTTTAGAACTTTGTTATTTCCAGTCATTATGGGAGCCTGGATTAATGGCTGGAGAACAGCAAAGTGCACATGTGATCCACTCCACAAAGACATCATCAGAAGAATCATCAAAGAGCACTTAGAGAAAAGTAAAACCATTCTTTAACGGATGCAAATAGCAATATATAAGTAAGAGGAAGCAAAGCTGTTTCCAATCAAAATGTCAGAAAGAAGTGTGCTATAAAACTGAGAATGACTCTTCTGCATTTCTTTTAAAAATCACATTGAACTTTTTCCTCAGACAATAATACACATTGTTGTCCACCATGGCTATACTTACAACTGCTTACAGCCACCAGTAAGACCCTTCTACTCATTCTTCTCAAGTCACTGTATTAGATGAGGTCTCACTTTACCTACTTAAACCAAAACTTAACTCACTGCTTTCTCTCTACTCCAGTAATTCATTATCATGTATTTTCCTCCTTCAAAACCACAATATTAAATCCTTGAAGTTTAGCAACATCTGTAACTACGAAAATGCACAATGTCACTTTGAATCCAAAACCTTACTCTGTATACCTCAATTTCCTACCTAAGCCCCTTGGTACAGGAGCCATTTCTTTTTCTTGCACTGCACAAAAAAAAAGCAAAGCAAGAAATAATTAATATTCTCGAGATTATATATGTTCCTGCTAACACTGCAGAAAAGTAAGCCAAGGGCATCTTTGCTTGTTTCTGTTCTATTAAAATGTGTGGCAAGGAAGAAGAAAAGTCAACACACTGTTTGCCAAATAGAAAGGATCAAAATTGTTTGGGAAAGGAACCTTGCAGAAACAACTTTCAAGAGGGAATTATAAAACAGGACAGGATTAGGAAGCAATAATAAATATACATTAGCTTTTTAGAACTCCCCACAAAACAAAAGCATTCAAAACATACGACAAGCAGAAGGAACATCAGTTTAGATATTGAGTACATGCAGGTTATGAATTTGGTGGGGTTCTCCAGTAGGATTCCCTGATCAGTTCACTTGTTTTTTCATTTTCATTTTTCTAAATGAGAATCCGCCTCCCCTGTAAAATACCTGTAATTTATACTTGGCAGCTGGATGGCTGCATATGCCTGTCTCATTACCAAGAGCTCAATAGGATTAGAATAATTCTACCTGGATGTTAGTCTGTTAAGAGACATTTTTATGCTACAGTAAAACAGAACCTCATTGAGCCAAATCTCATTGACTTTTGATTTTACAGAGTTCAAAATACAGATTACACAAATGCAAAATGCTTAATTCACCGTAGTCAATTCTGCATATGGAACACAAGGTAGAGAAGATAATCAGACACAATCCTGAAATGCCTTTATCATGGGATAAGCAGCATAGTTCAAAAAACCAAGAAAAAACCCAGACCCTGCTATTTCCCCTGAGGTCAGTGAATTTACACTGGGATTAGATTAGTAAAAACAGTCCATTGGGACTACTCATTTCAGCAGAACTTGATCTGTGGATCACAAGCATTTTTCATCTCCACTTTCTAGCACCCAACTCAAATAACTAGGTGGAAAGACTTTTACAGGAGTCCTGAAGCACTGTCATTCTACAAGATGCCTAAAGCCTTAAACTGCTACAGCTGCTCACAAAGACAGGAATATCTGGTTTCGAGAGGTAAATATGTAAGAATATGTATTCACATTGGTCAAATATAATTGCCATCTCTACCATTTCTGCAAGAGGCTATACCTTTCTAGAAAAGTGAACTAACTCCCAGCTCCAGAAGAGTGCTCCATCCTCAGCACCACAGATGAAGGAATAAAGTGTCTCAGACATGTTGGCACAATTAGGACCCAAAAGCACATTTGAAACTACTCTCACCTGGTGCTTTCCAGCAATTCAACAACCATCAAAACCTAGGGACTGACCCAAAACACTGGAAGGCAAGATTTCTGAGTTATAGATGCTTACCTATAAATGCTCAACACAGAAAAGTGTTTGGAAGCAGCTGGAAAAGCCAATTGAGTCATTTTTTCTCTCCACAGACCTCAGTCTCAGCATTTTCCTCTGAGCAACAAAATTAAATGCTTCTCTCACTGAAACACTAAAGAGCTCTGAGAAAGTCACACAATGTCTCATTTTCATAATGCAAAAAATACTACAGACTGTAGCTACTATTTACCATAGTAAATACATACAGCACTTTGAAAATGCAACACATTAAGCAGGGATAAAAGAAACTTTTCTCTAGGAACCAACGTAATTAATCTGGTTCCAACAACACCACCAGCAGACTCCATACACTATATAACAAGTTATTCTCACACTGCAGACTTAGTGCTAGCTGTTTCTTTGTGTCTTGACAAATCAATGTTTTTCATAGACCTGTCCAAGATCCACAGGTGCCTGGACTGCAGAGCTACCACACAATCTCATATCCTCTGTAAATTTACTCCTACAGTGTGATACATTAAGGTAGGGAAGAAGGGAAAGGGGGTGCAGGTGGGAAGCAAACTCTCCCACATTCAAACACCACAAAAACCAACACTCACATGATGAAAAAGAACAGAAAACAAGCCATAATTTCTTCACAAGGTAATACATTTCCTTCATTGCTGTGAACTGCAAGAACGTGATGTCCACTAAGCTATTCAACAGCAGAAGAAAACAAATCCCATTGCACTACACATCATGTGTCCCAATAGGTAACTACAGAAGTACAGAAATGCTGCAGAGATCAGCTGCAAAACTATGAAGCAATTCACCTCCCTTAATAACATGCTATTTTTGAGCTTCAAATGCACTCCAACCCCAAAACAGGACTTAACATCATAGCTCCTAGCACTACAGGGCACCACACACAGATTAATCTTTATTCTGTGTAACACCCATGTTCCTGCAAATGTGCACAGCTTATCTGCACGAATGAACTACTACAAAATAAGCTCTGATGTGAATGAAATGCATGACAGACTTCTTTGCTCAGTCCCCACATCAACAAGCTTAACAAAAACTGAGAATAGCCACACAGGTAGTTACTAAGAAATGCTTTTCCTGGAGCATCCTGCGACTTTTCAGTAGGAAAAACCTTTGCAAAGCCAGCAACAGGCATCATTGCAGGTACTTTAGGCAGCCACAGTGCCAAAGTGCTCAGGCTGGCGATATGGGCTGCTGAACCACAAAGCTTCAAGGGGACTGAGTATTTTGTTCACAGAGACATGTACAGAAGTGGAAAAAACTGGGTTCCTAAACAAATCCACTCATTTTCCTCTCAAAGGGAGGCATGAATGAATGAATCTCCTCCATCTGCATTTTCACATTTATTTTCCTGCTTGACAGTAAAGATTTAGTTTCAGCACATGCGATCCTAATAGTGTACCTCAGTCTGAAGCATCAGAGAAGCAACTCAACTCTATTTTCCCCTCTTTTATTCTACAAGGGCCAATAACAAAACTTGTCTCTGACCTAGACACAAATCCATGAATTTGATTTCCAAATGCCCACAGTCCAACACTGGTTCATTTTGCAACATGCTGAGTGCCCTTAGAGCACACACAGGCTTTCAGCCTTCTGAACCTGAATTCAGGGTGCGAGCCACACCACTCCTGCTTCATCTAGTACCCTGTCACTGCATTTCATTCACTAGTGTTTTTTCTACCAAACCCTGCTATTTGGTTGTCCCCTCAATCCCTAATATTTTGCACTGTGGCAAAAGGAAGTTAACAACCTTCAAGACTATCCATTTACAGACACCAGCCTCAAAAATCACCACTCCAGTAGGAATCAGATTTAAGACTCAACAAGAATTTGTTTACATGGAGAAGTCTCATGTTTGCCCACATAGCTTCTATTATCAAGGGCTTCAGTCAGTTTTCCAGGGCAGACAAGTAATTTCTTTTGCTAGCCCACTGTTAGCTTCCTATCTACCCAATAAAACACCAAGAAAATTAGATTGTGTCAATTTTAAGGGAAAAATGTTAATGAATAATAAATGTTTCATTTCTGTAGATTTGCTTTTTCTGATGCTTTCAGCTATGTTGGGTGGATAACTTTGCCTGTTTTACCTACCCTAAGGCCAGCCATGTTAAGTATGATCACTGCTAAGCTATGGATAGTAAACAGTCTTAATTACCAATTTCTTGACTAGAAAATTTGTTTCAAAGGAAGAACACTATAGTAACAGTATGTGGGCATTATGATTCTGCGGGGGTTTTTATTAAATGTATTATTTTTATTTTTTATTAAAAATGAAAGAAAAGACATTGCATGGAAAATGCAAATATGCATTTTAGAAAATTAATGCAAAGTTAGCACCTGCAACACTCTAGACAATTCTTACAGGAGAGGAGTGTTGAAGTCCGTGCTGCTTTTGACCGTTGCTGTAGGTGTTCAGCACCAGTGTGTCCCTGTAGACCTTCTCTTCCTCTGCTCCACAGTATCAGAGCAGACATATGCAAATATTTGTGGTTTAAGGCAGAAAAGAATACTACATGAGGCACAGGAGCAGCTTGGAAATCCAGGAAGAATCTTCTGTTACTTCTGGATCCGGTTTCTTTAAGCACATAATTCACTTGCCTTCATTCAGCATCACTTATTCAAATGCAAACACTCATTAAAGACAGTGGGAAACACCAACAAAAAACCCAAATGCAAGCCGATCAAATTTAAATGTTTCTCATCTGATCAGGAAAACGAACATTTTAGTGACGTGGAATAAAAAGGAGTGCTGAATCACTGGGGCGATCAAACAAAGCTTCAGTTTTAACAGCGATCCACAGTAAACTTTCTGCCACCTGTTTCTACATTATTGTGCACCATTATCACATGCCGCCTTAAGCCTCCCAGTTCCTCCCCTTAAAACACTTCTGAAGCTACAATAACACAGACAGCTTGTGGTATCAACTCCGTACAACACAGCCTGGATTAAAGTTTGTCTTGGTGAAAGCTAAGGCTATGTTTAGAAGTGTGGCCAACTTACAGGACTCACTTATGTTGTAACCTTTCTCTCTGGTAAAAACAATGCCAGAAATCTGTTGAACAGAAGAAGCTTCTGAAATACACACTACAGCTTTGGGCAAAATCCAAAGTTTAAGGGATGCAGTATGATCCATCCCTTCTGAAGAAATTGGGCAAGGTTTTCAACATTTTAGCGTGGGCAACAGTTAATAATTCTTACTGTCCACCTTTGAAATCTGCAGATAAAGTGCTGGGTAGGTACTACATGTTAAGATTATAAAAACTGAGTATGTTTCACAATGTATCATATACATTTGCACCACTCTAGACAATAAAATCAATAGTACACCACTACAATTATCAACATCACCCTTCAAGAAGGAAAATCAGAGAATGAGGGAGTTTCTTTAGTCTCCATTTTATACCATACTAAGGACCTAAAAGACAAACCAGAATATGACAAGCCTCTGTCAGTTACAGGGTGGGGGGCTGGCGGGGGAGTAGATATCAAAGCACAGCCTTAGCTAAAACAATTTTTGACCAACAAAGGATTTGTCAGTTAAGTGAAGAAAGCAGTTGCTAGAAGCAAAAAAATCATTTCAGCAGAGCACTGTGGATCTCTAGGAAGACCAGTCTCCTCTCTGCAGGAAATAGCTGCAATGTGCCAAGGAGATTTCAGTATTAGAAGGGGGGGGGGAAGGGGGGAAGGCAGAGTAAAAAGAAACCCGTTAGAATTTAGTTACTTTTCATAAGGCACCTCTTGCTGACAACCGTGACCACACAGCAATTACAGTATTTGCTCTCTTATTTCAGTTTAAACCGTTGTGATCATTACTAGATATTTATCGTGCACTAACACTTGAATGCCAGCTACCCCATTGAGAGACACCGCTCAGACATGGAGACTGACAGCACAAGCTCTTTTATGGCAAGGAAATCTAATAGACAAGAAACAACAACAGCTGAATAAAAGATAAGAGGTCAGGATGCGAGGGAAAGGGAACAAAATAACTGAGATGGAGAGAGCACATCTGTCCACATCTCAGCTGTCCAGCAGAAGCGAGCATAACCAGGCAGTTACTCAGACGTTGTCAAGTTGCAAATTATCACAGGAATTGTGGCAGTGAGTTTGAAGTGCAAGTTGTTGGGAGGATCAAATGTTGAATTCACAGATGCATGGAAGATGCACATAAGTGCTCTGCAAGAAATACTGTATGGTAAAATGCATTACTCTGTTATTACTTTTTCCTGCCCTAAAAGCTGTAGAGGGAAACAGAACATTACACTGATGCTGATGATTTCAAGAACTGGGCCTTGCAGTAAAATTGTCAAACACCACCGAAGATCAAACACACATTAAATGTTTACTGGAGGCATCTTACAAGTAGTATTTAAGCCTCTGAGTTAATCAGAGTAAAATGTTTAAGTGAGGAAACAATAAAATCTGGTCCTTTCTGAAAATCTAGACATTGGTTGGGTGGTTTTTTTTCCCCCCAAGCCTTATTTTTATGGGTATAAAAAACCCAATCCTGTATGGGAAAAAAGCCTGTCTAGAGCAGTTCAGCAAGTATCCTTCCTCCCAACTACTGTTCCACCCCACGAGACCTTACAAGCAGCTATGTTTCAACAGAGCACAATGAAAAAGCTTTGTAAGGCACCCTGGGACAAGAACCACTGTACTTTGACACACTGTCTAAACTACTCTACAAATTTCTAGAGGTTCATTAAACTAAATAGACTTATTTGAATTTTATAATTGAAAACTGTTGTCTTAAAGACAAGTCCCAAATGGGGTGATCTACAGCTTCCAGCACTATTTAACCTCAAAGAATATAATCTGATAATACATGTTTTGAAACCTCTGCAGAGTCATTGAAACAGTTCTGAAAGTCAGTTCCTTCTGAAACAAAGCCGGCCAGAAGAAAAAAAAAAATCCAAAAGATAGTTAACAATTTAACTCAGTAACAACATGTTAAATGTTTTCTCATTTTCATAGGTTAGCTGATTGTTCCTATGAAATTCTGGATTTGAGGAAATGCATCAATACGTTCAGGAGACAAACGCCTCCCTTCATGGCAACAATGAGGTGCTGGAAAAAAGGGAGTCAAAAACTGCACCATGTAAGTCAATTGGCATGGGAAATGGGGTATTCACTGTAAACTGACTATAAAATTATAAAGGATCTTCCCCTTAATTAAAAAAAAAAAAGTAAAATCCTGAGGCCAGCACGCTCCACCCTCAAAGGGAACACAAAGCACTCATCCTCCAGACAACTAGATCACCACTGTGCAAACAAAGAAATAACTCACTCCACTACAAGAAAAGGCAGAACCCAGTCTCTTCAAAATGCTGTTAAACATACAAAGTAAACAGAGCATTATAAAACATTTCACTCCTCTACTTACATTCCATTAATCTTTCATGCTGCTTACACAGTTGGTTAAAGCATTCTCAACAAAAGTTGATGATCTTTTTATCATTGAAGACTTTCATATATATATAGCTGCAGTGTAAAGGCTGAGCAGCCTACAGCCATCTCATATATCATCATGGAATGCTTTATTTTGATAAATTAATCAACCCTTAATCAAATTTTACCACATCAATACAAACCATATAAGTATAGCTAGTGATCAGCTGATTTCTGAAACAAATACTAGACTCAGTCATTTAAGATTATGACTTCAACAGAACAAGTCACTCTTCTTAGCTGTCTCCAACAGCCCTGCATGAAGATGAAAAAACAATACCACACAGGCAAAACCCCGACACCAACTGCACACCATTTTCTGCCTCAGAAAAGGGATGCAGACAGACAGACCAACCCATGAGATGCCAGTTACAACTACAGGCACAAGCAGAGTGACCTAGCTACCACCCTACTACATGACAACCTGTCCAGGACTATCTCCATGTATAGGAGACCACAGGTACCAGCTCTACCTTTTTCCATAATGAATTCTAAATCCAAAAAGCCAACACAGCTTTTTGCATTACCACATTCCCAGGAGAAAACACAAGCCCTAAGGATCAGTATTTTCAAATTTGCAAGAGCAGAAGCAGGACAATGCGACTCAGACCTGCCACCTGGATGATTAAAAGATGAAGAGTATTTAAGGAGCCATCGGCCCCTCTGCACTATGAACCCATCCTTGACATCACGTAGCATCAGAACAGTGGCCATGCATGAATCAGCAAGAGGCTTTGGAGATTTCAATATTAACCAGAAGGTTTCAATACTGCACTGGAACGAAGAGTTGTTGGAGGCAACATCTTCAGAACAGTTGAAACCACAGAACATGTAATAATTTTTTAACAAAACCAACTATTTCTACTTCCTAGTTTTTTAAGAGTAGTCTGAACTCCAGCTTTGCACAGTGCATCGTTTAAAGCTGAAGTAAGAGCTGAAAAATAGAGTAACTTGAACTTTTAAACAGGGCATGATCACACATACTTCCTTCTGCATATGGTTGTGTGTTCACGTATGCACCCTCCCCTACTGTTAATATTAAAATTCAATTAAGTGTCTATATGAAGCTACAAGCCAACACTTGTATAAAATGTATGCATATCTGGCAAGAACCTCACAATCATTTCAGTAAAATTTATCATTTAAAACCATACTCCACCAAATACAATTTATTCTCAATGAATTTCTGAGCTACTTGCCTCATAGAAGAACCACTACTTTTATAACATTGGAGAACACCTTTAGCAATAAAAGCAGTTTTAAGAGACCATTACAGTGTATACAGATCGGAGTAACTCAGCCTTATTTCTCATAGCAGCTATTTTCAAATGCAACAATGAGGGCAACAGGTATACATTCATCCTTCTCACTCTACATCTCAAACTGAGATATCAGTTCTATTGCTTTAGAAAAAGACCAAATGGCAGATCATTAGTGATAATCCATTTAACAGAGTTCACTGTAAACATAATGAAAATAATAGCCGAAAGGCGTTAAAAGGAAAAAGAAATCCACTTGTGAAAAATAAAATACATGCAAGGTTTTTTGCCGTATCTGCAGATACCTGCTGTATGTGTTTGCCTGTGTGAAAGCTTAACACAAAGATTTCAATAAGGTCTTATGGAGTCACTGCTATAGTTTGTTTTCCCCCAATTAAAGCAGCTATTAAAGGCCAGTTTTAAAAAATAGCAACCTTTAATTGGAAAAAAAAAGCGTTAACAATAAATAAAAGGCAGACACATTTACCAATTAAAAATCTGACAAGATCCCTCAAAAAAATAGCATTTGCTAAATGCCAGGTTGCTTGTTTCAAAGTACAAAAGCCGCTTCAACCAGCTACCAACAAAACAAAAGGTTAAGAAAAATCAATATACATACACGTGTTTGTCCTCTGAAAAATAAAAAAATAAAAAGAAATCCCCAAGTTGTCCTCCAGCAGATGAGCAGTATTTTTTCCACTATGCACTATTTTTTTAAAAAGACACTGTGAAAGCCCATGTGATCAGCATTAGACAACAAAAGCTCCTGGTCTCCAGTGACAATATTTTGACCTTATAAAGTACCTTTTATTCAAGGAATTTGAAGGATCCTTCCCATACACGAAGGAATTAGCACATTTTGAAAGTGGGTGTGCTGAGGCATGATTGTAAGTGCTGCACTTTCAACCAGCCAGCAGAAGCAAGGGGACATAAGCTGTAAAGCCCTGCTATCCAATATCCTACTCTAGAAGTCAAAATCCCAGGAGCTATGTCTTCTTGTAGCAAATAATGGTCATTTCTTCTCAGCAATGTGAGAACAAGGGCAAATTGAAGATACTTTCATATCTCCTAAAGGCACAGAGAAAAGAAGAAAGGCTCCCTTGAGCTACAACAAAGGTGGGGATTTTAATAGCAGACTGCAAACATTCATTAAGCTTCCCAAACACTCTTTACTTCTAAAAGATTTATTGTTATGAACAAACCCTCTATTTCTCCTTTAGGAGAAAGAAGAGGGGAAGCTATACCCAAAAACTCAGTATAACCCAGCAGCAGCACTGCTCAGTGTCTGACTACACTGCCTCGTAACTGTGTAACTCCTAACCAGGAGCCAGTAGCTCCTGCCTCTTTTCCAATGTATCAGACAGCTACTAAGCTTGAGTAAATATAAACAAATTATCCCTTCATTATTAAAACGATTTCTATTTATAAAAGGCCTTTCAGCTTCACATTTGAAAGCATTTTATAGACAATCACACTAAGCAGATTTTGCAGACCTAAGCAATGTTTCTTTTTGAAAGACCACCATCTTTGCTATAACCAAGTAAAATACCGTAATACTTAAAGAAGCTCCTCTAGTTTTGTTTTTTTACAGCAGAAGAATGTAGTCAGAGTTTTGCTACTTTCTTTTTATGGGCCTTTCACAAAGCGACAAGAGAGAAATAAACAGCTCCCTAAATAAACCAGAAAATGCAATCTAAACCCACAAGAATTGGCAGAATATTCTATACATAAATGTTTCAGAAATAAAGCTATCAAGAAAAGTAAACTTTGCCACATTTGAAACCAGTAGTCTACTGTTAAGATTTGTAATATTTTTCTGAAGCTGATTAGTTATAAGAAAGATACACTTAACACACTCAGGCCTATATTTGTTTGCAATGGTATTTTATGAGCATATAAAACAGCAAAAAAATGTCACCTGTTGCTTGGCAAGTTCATCCTCACCTGAGCAGCTATACAAAAGCAACATAAAGAAAACTACTTAAATTCCTTTCCGTATCACTTCCTTTTGGTAGTTGCCAAACCCTACGAAATGTGAATATTAACACAACGCTTTCTCCTTCCTTCGCAATCAGTTCTACTTTCAGGCTTTCATGGTCTGGCTCAACACAACACTTCAAGCTTTGCAAAGAATCTCTACATCCAAACCAAGTTCTAATTAAACTCTGGAGGTGTAGTTATCAGGCTGTTTATTTGAAATAAATAATTTTAATTTCATAAAGTTAACCTCAATGTTGTGTCCAAACACTGGACCTAAACCAACCAAAGTATCAGTGCCTGTAAGCCAAAGATTATTAGACAAACATGATTTCTTATTTAGAGAACATAGTTATATGAGCTCACTCTCATTTTACATTATAAATGAAATAAGAAGTCCAGGTTTGTAAAAATAGAGATACAGAAGGCAGCCCTTAAAATACTCTTGGAAATTACAGGAAACATGAACAAAAAAACCTTAAACAGACTATTACTACAGGAAATGCTGCAGCAATCAATGCACATCTACTATTGATTCTTCCGCTGTCTACAAATTTTCTCTATTTTCTCTCAATTTTCTCTAAATTAAGGTTATCTAGCTACAACATACTACATTTCCCTCCTCAACTTATTAAAATTTGAGGCTGATAAAGAAATGCTAAGCACAACACTTCAAATCCATGCTACTTACCCTTGTCCCAAATATACTTAAGTCCCAGCAAAAACTCAAGGTCCAGGCAGAGGCTTGATTTTTTTCAGATTTTCACCTAATCATGTATTCATTACACAAACGTTCCATGTGAACTCATGAACAATTGCACCCATGAGCGTGTGTAGGTCTGGGTATAAAAGCTGCAGGAACATGATCCATTTTGATAATCACGTTTTCGGGTACTAGCTTCCCACCCCTTTCCCCTTCAACATTTGTTATATACAAAATAAAAAGTTACCAAAGCACACTACTACCAGTATCATACCTCAAGTTTATACGAGGTCATGCCAACATACACTTTTCTGCATACCAACCTAAACAAGTCTGGGTTTTTAACAGCTTTTCTTATAAAACTAATGAACCACATATATTTGAAATGGAAGTCAGGCACCGCAGTCTGTGTTAAGCACCACCTTTCATTCATTGTTCAGTGGGATTCTTTGTTACCTATTACCGTACAATTCAGAGACCGCAGCCGTGACCCTGGAAAGGCTACACAGTTCTGTGAACCTACTGCTTTTCAGAGCCATCATTTACCTCCAGTTTTGCAAGATCTGAAAGACCACTTTTCAGAGTAACAAAAGAGAATGGAATTTTGTCCTAAACATTACTATTCATAGAGGATTTTAAAATCATAACATGTCCTAGATACAGAAATATTGCTACAATAACTTCTCCAAAGTAACTGACTATAGTTTCTGGCAAAGACACTGAAGTAGGAATCAAAGTTTGCAAGTTCATTACAACTCACAATATTGTACTAATATGACTGCGTGCTGCCCAAGGCTTCAGTTTGGGAAACCAGCTGCCAGCCTACTGTTTATAAGCTACGTAGAAGAGATTTTTACACGCAGTTGAAGAAGGCACAGAGGGAAAGCAGTGAAATGAATTCAAGTCCTTGCTTGGCTCAAAGTATATCACAGAATCACCCTCTAGCAAAGGAGAGGGGTTCAGGAATAAGGGCAGACAGAAATCAATACTCTAAACATGACTAGACACAACTGTTTTCTTTTCATCCCCTGCAAGGCAGTTAGAAGTAGCACTTTTCCCTCTACTGCATCCTAAACCAGAATGGAGTTTGCACTCAGGACTTCCTACTCCCGCAGCTTTTCCGGCCAGTCATATTTTACTCAGTGCTGCCATGTGTTTGTGGACAGAGGTCAACTATAGACTCTACAGCAGTAAAAAGATATAGTGCCTTGACCCTCCCTGCACGACATTAAGCTAGTGCTAACTGCAGGGCTTACTCCTCAGGCCCCAGGATATAACAAAGTGGAACAGAAGGGGGAAGCCAGGCAGGGCGGGAGGACGGCGGGCAGCGCTCAGGAGAAGGCCTGCTCCAGCGCTGAGGCCTCCCCACAGCTGTCAGGGCCCTGGAAGGACCCGAGGTCTTGGAAGCCCGGCCCGGAACGGGCCCCACACGCCCCTGGGTCACCCCCAGGGTCCCACGCAGGGCGGCCCTGCGGGCGTGATGGGAGGCTGCAGAGCGGGGCCACTCCACCCCTACCTGATCACAGAGATGAGCAGCCCCGAGGGGTCCTTGCTCTTGCTCATGGTGCTCCGGTAGCGCCCCGCCGCCTCGCCCGCCGCCATCTTGTACCCCCCTCAAACACAGGGCGGCCACCCGTGCTGGCGCGGCGCAGCCAATCAGAAGAGAGGAGGCGGGCGGCTGCGGGTCTGTGACCCAATAGCATGCGAAGAGGGCGGGGCGCGCGGCATCGGACGGCGGCGCAGCGTGCGGCGGCGCCGCGGGGCCTGCTGGGAGCTGTAGTGCTTATGGCGGCGGCCGCGGCCCGCGCACGGCGTCCCGCTCGGTCCGGGGGGGACAGGAGCGCACCGCCGACAGTACGATCCCCCCTTCGAAAGGCAGTTAAAATTTAATAATAGGTCTACGAAATTATCGCCCAGATAAGATACATCTGCATAGTGGGCTGTGTCCGAAAGTCCTTATTGGCTCTGGAAGCTGCAGAAAATGGGGTGGGAGCGTGGGAGAGCGAAGCCACCCTCACAGAGCCTGGCGGCGCAGGGTGCCAGGGCCTCCGCCGGGCTGCACGGCGAGGGGTTTAAACGTTTATAGGATTGAAAAGCAACAAAATGCACTAGCTACTTAGAGTAATGCATCCTATGAACTAGCCAATGCTAAACGTTAGGTGCATGCCACAGATTTGAGCAGATTCTGATTGCAGGCATGTCTAAAGGGGCTGCTGAAGCATCGCTTAATGTCTTTCAAGTTACCATGTTTTTGAAAATAGTTTTCCCCGGATTTCACTGGGACAGCGGTGAGGTGACTCAAGCTGAGGCAGCCCAGGTGATCTTTGAAGCCCAGTTCTGAAAGTAAGCCTGAAGTAGTCAGCATTTTGCATTTGAATGATGTTTTTTGCGCAGCTGGAGATAACAAATCTGAGTCGGCTGGGAAGCAGCAGACCTCAGACACCCAGTGCTTACTGAAGGCCAACCTGCTTGTCCATAGGCCTTGCTTTACCATTGACGTGCTGTATCTCTTGCCATAGGATCATCTTCTTCAGAAAAGGAATGGTGCGTGCTGCAGGGTTAGAAAACAAAAGGTTGTTTTTCACTGGCTTGTTGGGCAATGTCAAACAAATTATGTTACAACAGCTGCCTCACTTTCGCGGTTTGCAGATGAGGGGTACCAGTACCTCTCCAGTCAAGTCCTTTGAGAGCTTGTGTTAAAAGCATCATGAAAGACCCAAGTTTGTTACTGCAGAGGCAGGAATCCTTTAGCAAGTGGAGAAACAGTCAGGTACTAATAGCCGCTGGGTGCTTTCTAAACCAGGTTAACTTCATCATGTCAAAGACACTACTGGCTGCTATCCTGGAGTTGTTTCTTCAGCCCAAAGCTGCAAGTTAAAACGATTCTAATTGCATGAAAATTACTGAAATCTGTAGGTATGTCAACAGTATCCATTTATATGAACTGTATTTGAAATACATGGAAACAAGATGCATGGTATTCCTAGGGCTTATTTACAAGAGGAAGATTTCCACAGTAGCTATTGTGGAAGAATCTCTATTTATTATAATCAATGGCTGTATCTATTATCATTAGTGGAATGGCAGAATAGAGCATGGGCACTTTATTTCTGAAATAAAAGATAGTTTATTCCTGACAATAATATAGTCATATAGTGATAGTTTATTCAGAACGGAGTAATTACTCTAAAGTAAAGGCATTTTTATCTGCAGATAGGGTGTGCACTTGAAGTGTGTTCCTGTGTAGCTGTTCTGCTACATTTCCTGTCTGCAGTCAGGCACTCAGCTCTACAATTTGCTATTCAGATATGCCAAAAAAGCTCATCTCTGTTGATTTTCTGGGCAGATTTGCTAATGTCTTCACTCGAGGGTGGTGATTTGAATGTCAGGAGTTTTGTGCACTGGCTGGAGGGAGTTTTTTCTCAAACTGCCGACTTGCCAATATTGGTTTTTTGTTAATTGGCAATTCATATTGACTGCTCTGTACCTGCACGTCCTGGAGATTGAAGTGCAGATGAAATCAGTGTGTCCTACCTTTTCATTCCTGACAGCTACAATAATCACCTCATTTAGGAGGAACTTCATCAGGACAAACAACAGCAAATCTCCCCCAGAACTATAACCTTGCTGACTTTCAATCCTGGGCTCAAATTGCTAAACCAATGCCTGGTTTCATTTACAAGACCTTTCCCTTCACTCCCAAACCACGCAGAGCTATAGGTGTGAATTTATGTTTTCTTTAAACAAAAGAGGGAAAAAAAATCAACATAGTGTGGGCTGATGCAACATGTGAACACAGAGGTCTTTCTTCATTAATAATATATCATACAATGAGGAAGAAGGGCTATGAGAACAGCATTTTCTCCTTACACAGCTTGCCAGAAAGGGTCTTAGCCTGAAAACTGATGCATTGGAAATCAGATAACAGAAATGTACTTTCCCTTTCACATTTCTTTCACACAGAATTTTAATACTCTGAGGTATATCTAGTAAAATGGGTAATTTCTTGACTACTTAAAACAAATAAAGTCCAAATTGACCAAAAAGTTTCCTTGATGATGAATTAATCACTGTCATAACTTGCCTGTAAATACTAGAGGGGCTCAGTAAAGGATCCCCACAATACAAAAGGAACTAGAAAGCACAGATGGTTTCACTCTTCCTCCCCATCCTCCCTTCATAAGGAAAGAAAAAGGCTTCATGCAGAGGCTTCAT
This sequence comes from Falco cherrug, assembly GCF_023634085.1. Lineage (NCBI taxonomy): Eukaryota > Metazoa > Chordata > Aves > Falconiformes > Falconidae > Falco > Falco cherrug. The sequence continues at coordinate 62,253,306 of NC_073701.1, forward strand.
GTACTCCGCCATTTCTCATCCATCTCTGCCATCATCTCATCAGGCTAGTTGCCCGAGGGACCACTGTGGTGGCAGAAAGCTAAGCCAAAAAGAAGCCTAAACAGGCATAGGCAGAGCAGTTCTTTTGCAAATATGGCTTACTCTGTTTGGGAAGCCTTTACAAACTCCAATGGCAAAAGACCTCCTTTCCCCATGGGACTTGCACGATACTAGGGGATTGCTTTCCCCCTTTCCTTAGGTAGCTTTGCCTGTAAACCCTTTCCACAATTTATCCACTGGTATTTTCTAAGCATTACTTGTGAATTCCTAAATCAAACATTTACCAGTGCTCAGTGCTGTTATAGACACTGGTCTCTCAACCACAGGTTTAACATTTTAAAAAATATGACATTTTACTTTGTTATTTCATTTCAAACATTAGTAGAAATGCCAGAGAAAAGAGTTCAGCTCACACCAATATCTTACAGGTGTAATTGCCTTGTCTGTAATGTGTTTATATTAGTTATAATTAAATTACCTTTGAATTGCATCAATGTAAACGGGAGCAGACTGAAGGCCAGACTTCCATCTAAGACTGTAGGAGCAATTTTGCTTGTATAAAGCAAACATAATTCAGTTGGCATATATCAGTCATTTTATTAAAATATATTACCTGTTCTTACAGAGCTTGTCACCCTGACATCAGCTGCATTAAACTGAAATTTGTCCATGGTCAAAGAATCAGGTCCCAGGCTCCCACTTCTTGCAGTAGACATTTTTTTCTGTTTTTCTTATGAAGCTTTATCAGACTTTACCAATCTACCTGAATAAGAACTGAATAAAAGTGTGCTGAAACATCAGGATTTGGCTTTATGATTAGTCACTTCTCCGGACTACCTTGTTATTCCTATTTACCACTACATAAGTCTGAGCTAAAGGTGTTTTAGGTTGCTTCTTTGACCACAATCAGTATATCTTCCCAGCATGTAGCTGCCATCAATTCTTTCTGTCTTACCTTGTGAATAAGAAGTAAGCAACTCAAGGGGCAGGAAAAGAAGTTTCTTGGCTTAATGCTGGGAATCAAGGCAAAGATATGATTCAAATGCCTTCTTATTGTTTTTTTTGCCTCCTGACATTTCCCAAGATGCACTGTGTACTGCTGCTGCAGAAAAAATAGTAACTAAGATTAAGCTAAGTGGAAAAGTACTACTGCTTTTCCAATGTCAAATCCATAGAACCTATGCTAATGCAATCCCTGCAGGAAATCAGAGCAGAATTGTGAGGTGTTTCTCTACAAAGGCAGGTAAAACACTGTGAAAGAAGATAAGCTGTTCCCCTTCTGTAAACTATTAAAAAACAAAAAAAAAAAGCTTATTGCTGTTTATTTTTCCTCCTTTATTTTACTTAACTTTACTAAGGGAATGCTGTTTTTACAATTGTGTGATCCATAACAATACAGAGAGGTGACACTGAACCAGGAAGTTTGTTCATGCAGTTGGTGACCTGATTCAGACCTGGCCAGAAAGATGCATGTCAGAAAAAGGGATAGAAACACTGTAATTGATCCCATGGAATAATCTTTCATCATGGCTTGTTTTGCTAATTGAACTCATTCCCTGAGAAACAGTAAATTGCAAAGTGGCAGAGCAGCTTTCTAATCTATTTATGCCTTAACACAGTTACTTGGTCGTGTGCAGCTTGAGCCCCAGAGCCTGCATTCGCCTTTCAGGAGCTTGAACACATTCCATAGCCTTCTCAGCAAAGCAAGTCTATGGTTTTGCATGAGAGCTTTGTACAAATGGAGAATTTTCTGGCAGTGACAATACATGAAGGAGGAATATCAGTTTTTTCATCATTACGGGGTATTGTAAATGCACCAAACCTTGGGATTAGGAAGCCTAAATGTGACTTACCAATGGTGTCTTCCATCTTATGGCTAAGACAAACCACCCATTTGATGTCCAGCATCCAACCTTGCAAATCCTCAGCCTGTCTCTCCTCCTCTTGTTCATGTAAATAGTGTAGGCTGCATGTTGGCTGGTTGAAATTAAGATCTTTAAGCTTTATATTGGAACCATGGAAAACCTCAGCTGTTTAAGAGACAGGAAAAACAACACTCATATCCTGACTCTCTTGTGTTTAATTATGCTTCCTGCCTCCTGCCCCCCTCCCCCCGCCCCCCCCTTCCCCCCTTCTGTAAGGACTTCTTAGATCCTGTCCACAAACTTCTAATTTTAACACAGCTCCGTTAAGTTCCCCATGCCTAGCTGACCATCAGTCTCCATATAATGACTTGTGGATTTGTTGAGCATCAACACTTGCCTCAGGTGATATCCAGGCCAGTAAATTCCTGCAGGCTGGATAGAAAAGAGAGTCCCAGATTTCCTGCTGGCACTGAGAGGGAGGTGGAACCACTGGGCTCATCTATTCCAGCAAACTCACATGGAAGGAAAGGTAATGGATGTGTAAACCCCAGGAAAACCCCTTAGATCAGACCTCCACCTTATTAAACTGTAGGCAGCCAAGCATGACATACGTTGGAGATAAGACTTCATAAATTCTGCTGCTCACAGAAGTACTTCATCCTACTGAATACAGCTTTGGATATTTTCTGTTTTGTGTACCTAGCAGCCTCAGGCAAGAGAAACAACAAAAACTTGAACTGAAGTAAGTAAAACTCCTAGTACCAGCAACACACTCTTGTATTTTCAAGAAAAGCAGCAGTGGTTATCAATCCTTCTGAGATGAGACATCAGACATGCATTTTAAAGGCTTCCATTGCAGAAAATGTGGCATAAGTTTCAGCAGCTGAACAGTCCTTTTGGCCTCAAATTCAATTTACTATGAAGTGATATAAGAGAAGGATGATATGACAGTTGTACTTCTATAGCACTTCTGACAAAGTAAATATGTCACTGGCAAACATCATAACCCCTATTTTACAGGAGAAATTGTGACCCAGTGATACTAAAATCAAGCACGCAACAACAAACCCCACTTACCTTACAAAGTTTTACTGCCAAGGAGAAGAAACTGGAATGATCTATACTCTACCTACAGTTCAACACATTTTAAGGGCAGCCATGGTGAAGGACGTTACAGAGGATCAGTGGTGCCTCTGAAAGGGCTTTGCACAATTCCCTCCTGCATGTTAGAAATCTGAGCTCCCCACGGTTTGACCAGCACCACCTTCTGCATTTTCACGAAGACAAAATGTCAGTGTGAAAAAAAAGAGTTTATTTGGGGGAGTTTCTTTAATAAAAGCCCTGCAGGCTTTCTGCAATATAATACACAACACCGGAACAGCAGCATGCTTGAAATGTGCATGGTACCAATGGTGCTATGTCTGTCAAGTGTTGCTGATATGTTTTTTTGGCAATGTTTGCTTCACATTGGCTTTGATGGTGCCAGCCAACTCCTTTGGTGTTACCATCCTGACTGCTGTTGCTATCCCTCCCTCTGCTCTGGCCTGCAACAGCATGATGTGCCCAGACTCAGCACCACAGCTTAGGTGATAGAGAAGGCTTGACTTTCCCCTCGACCAGAAATATTACGACCCATCAGTATTCCAGTTTGCTGGGGAAGATGAGCCCTGAAGAAGTGGTCACTAGCCTGACTCTCAGGCTGGCCAAATCTAAAATCTCTGGACGTACCCGTCAAGCAGCCTCAAAGTTCAGATTGAAAACTGTTCAATAGTAACCAATCTGATAGACGGCAGTGACGGTAACTGCCAAATATTTGGTGTCATGAAGTGTTTGTGGGTAGTCAAAGAGTGCAGATGCTCAGAGAGCTACAGGCACTGCAGCTTTGAAAGCACTGTGATAAAGAGCTGACTGAAGCACCAAATCTATGGGAACAGACTTAAATCAACTTTATTGTACAGCAGTGTTATGTGGGCACTGAATAAGTCTGAAGATGGATGTCTTTAATTTTTCTGTTATTGGCGGCAAGAAGGACAAAATCAGCAAGACAGATACTTGCAGATGAACCCCACAACTCCATCACCACTGGTGCAGGGTTTGCGACAGACATGTTAGAATGGAAGATCCCTGCATTTTGTACTGTTTCATCAATGATCTTGCAGTCATCAGAAGACCTAACAGTGGATTAAGAGATGTCAGTGGCGTAAAGCCAGTTCATTGTAATAACCTTGAGAACTGGGGGCCAGGTGGCCTTTGAAACACAAGAAGGATGGGTCTCTTGGAGATTTGCTTTATGATGTTGCAGGAATTTAAGCTGTCAGCAAACCAAAAATGTTCCTAGAGATAGTGGTGTAACTAAGTAGTTTCCAAATGATGCAGCAGAGGTTTTGCAATTGCCTTTTAAAGTCTGGTAAGGTAATATTAAATGCTCAGCAAGAAAATGAAGTGTAATCTACTGTACATCTATAAAATGAAATGTAATGCAATAAAATTAACTAAAAGGTCTTATCTCTACTTAAAGATGGCGTGGTACAACTGATATTGGTTTTTAACAATGTCCTTTCAGGAAATGCAAACCCTACAACACAGTATCTTTTTTTTTTTCTATGATCTTTGTGGGTTCAGGGAAGAAAAAACATTTCAAGGAGTACCCAGATCCAGGGATCTGGTAAGAAATTAGGTCAGCACAATGAGTAGGTATCTGTCACAAACTAATACCTGTCACAACAAATGCTGAAGATGACCTGTCAGGTGCTGAAGACCATTCAGCTGCTTCTTTTGCTCTTTCACTACCCCTTCACTACTATCCTCCACTCCCCATTCTTCCTCAAGTCATCTCCTGCCTTTCCATTGTGCCCTCTCTTCCTTCATCTTTGCATTTTACTAATCCTTTCCACTAAAGACCTTTGATAATTTTAAAATTATAATGATACAACTTAAATTTACAAATCATTGTGCTGCTGGTTTCTGTGTTACATCCTTTTACTTCAACTCATCTGTCTCATCTATTTAAATTATAAACTCACCAGGGCAGAGGCTGCATTTTAACCTTAGCGTACTGGAGATTTATGTAGCATAATTAAGCAGGATAATAAAATACACCTCAGGGAAGGCTGAAATGTAAGCTGTGGAATTTACATTGGTTTCATTGCTTTTAAGGTGAGAGGTGAACACCGTGATGACTTTGCCTAACTTCTTAGAAAACTTACATCAGGGGACTTCAGGCAGTGAGTCCTGCAGAAACCTACCACTCAGAAAGACCTGCTGATGGGCTATTCACCTGGTCTTATCAGAACCTGTTCCAACAGAGGTTTGTCCTCCCTACTAAAATTGTGTCCCATGTGTCCTGTTTTAATTTGTCTTGCCCAGGCCTTCAGCTGATAGATCTTACTACGGCAGAAGATCTCCAGACCTCTCAACCTTCTTCTGTCCCCATGCCTGCAACTCCTTCATGCTACTGTGTAATCTGAGGCTGTGTGATGTGAAGAACATTTAGAGGCTAAATGAATGGTTAACCCTATTACAGGGCCTTCATATTATGTAAGCCACTTCCCCAGCATGCAACAACCTTTCCTGGTGTCCTAGATATTCACAGAAAATGGGGGCTTGTGCTACAACTGTGTGAAATATAGACCTGGCTTTGGGGAAACAGGATGCAGGAGGCAAACTCTTTACATCTCATAACCAATGCATGTAACTTGGCAAATCTGGCTCTGAATCTCTCTGAACTTTATCCACATGTCTAGAACATGGACATGTGATGAGAACTAATAAATATTCGTGCTAGATTTGTGTTGTTCTGAAGTTCTCCTTATTAGTGGCAGGATGGCCCTAGGGTCACTGTGGGACACCGTTCCAGGGAACAGACTGGTCCCACCACAACCATGTACATGGGCCCACAGGGATTATACAAACCAGCCATAGACTATGGATTTGGGCCGACGATAAGAAAAGACTTGAAAAGCACAGAACAGTAAACAGCCTTTGTTGCATGCTTTTCTTACCACGGTAAAAAGGTATCAGAGAAAAAATAAGACATAGTCACTTTCATTTTTCCAAGGGAAGAAGGAGTAAGTGCGTAGCCTTGGGTTATGAATATCTTGATCACTCAATCACAGTCTTGGTGACTGGCTGCAATCATTACAAGCTCAGTAAATTTTGGAACCTTTGGAAAACTGCTGCCGCCTTTTCAGTAAGAAACCATTTGTCTGAAGTGGTTTTAGTTCAGTGGATCCAGAAGTTGCTGGGATGTGATGGCAGGAAAAGCCATGGGGGTAGATATATTCCTCAGTATATTTCTGCCTTCAGTCCTTAAAAAGATAACGCTCACCTGCTGCCATGGAGATAAGAAGAGGTTAGACTATCTGTGAGCATTTTATACCCACCACAGCTTGAAATATAAATCAACATGCTGCAGAATAAAAACAAAATCCAGAGGTTTTTTCCTTTGGCTTCACTCTTTCCCCATGCTTCCAAGCTGCTCTCAGATGCTCACCTCTCCCTGAACTGAGAAAGACCAGCGAATACAGAAAACAGTCTGGAGCCACCAAGGATCACCAGGCTAGCAGCACAGTAAATGGAGCAAGGAGTATGGCACACAACTGAAACCTCTGATAATATGGGTCTCTGGTCTCTCCTTTATAGGAGTCTCCCCGTGTGACTTTCAGGCAGGATGATGGATCTTGGTGATGCAACAAAATTCTCTTCTTCAAAATCCCTGCAGGCTCTCCAAGTGCCTACATTTTCAACAGTAACTATCCCTTGACGCATAAAGTTTTCATGTTGCAACTCAGAAGCATCCTTACCCCAGCAGAGCACTGCCCTTGTTCTCACCCAGAATGAAGCAATTTTCTGTCTCTCACTTAAAAAAAATCGGAGTTACCCTTCACTCATCCAATACACACCTAGATGAACACTGTCTGCTCACTGTCTGAATCCCTGTCAAAGAAAGAAGTGGCCTCCTGTGGTAGCACAGGGGTTAGAGCCCTCGTCTCTGCCGTGCCTTGAGCAGTGCTGCAAACCCCTTCCTTACCTCCTGGGGAGCATCCAGCCCCACACTGAAGTCTGTGAGGGCTCAGGAGAGGGAAAGATGTTTTCTTCTGTCCTAGGCTGAAGTTCTTTGAATTGCAAAACCCACCCAAGAAGCCGCTTTAATGCTCAGGGCAGTAGTTTACACGGAGCTACTCTGGGCTGGGCCACTGTCAGCAGCTGCGATAACTCACTGTGAGCTAATTCAGAAATGTCTACCCAGGCTACATGCACAGCAGCAGCTAAGATGTGGTTCAGGAAGGGATGAATGCCATCTGTGTTATTAAGGAACAACAGGGAAAGAGCATGAACATGTATTTTTATGGACATAAGCTTTTCCTTTACACTAGCTTCCTAATATTAAAATTTTCAAATTTTTGAAAAAATACAAATTTTTGTCTCTGCAGTGAAATATACCAGGTTGATACCCCTGGCAGTGAAGATCTCACCCTGCCTGTGTTAACTGGGAGAGCAGAAAGTCAGTAGCATATAATTTCACCAGGGTCCTGTATCAAAATGAGCAGAACAAATTAACAAAAAACCCAAGATCTGGCATGTAAAATTCAAGTGTTCCAAACTCATGCAGGTATCATATGAAAAGAGAAAATTCAGGCTGAGAACAAGGCATGCAGAAAGCCTTGATTAGGGAAGTGGCACTGGGGGCCTGACAAAGGAATAAGAACATTGCCAGCTCACAAGAGAACTTTGAATTAAACACTGAGACCCAGCTATCAAAATACAGACAGGTGAAATGATAATACAATGAAACCCAAGCATGGAATAATATTCTGCTGGGGATTGTTTTACTGTGCTGCAAGGAGTGAATTTCAGACTGTCTCTGCTTGAAAATACTTTACGCAAAGAAGACCTTTGGCAACTCATATCGGGATTTGGCATTACAAAACAACATTAATCCTCAGTGACTGCAAAGCATTTTTAGGCTAACCTTCTCCTGCCACATGGAAACGGGAGGAGGAGACAGTTTTTTGGAATATGTCTCCAAGGCTTGTATTATAATGGAAACAATTATGCTGTGATCAGAGAGTGGCTGTAGACCATGTAGATATGCCTATGAGAGCTTTAAATAGCTATCTGGGGAGACAGAGAGTTCGGCAGCATCCATAACGTAATATGCTCAGTGCCAGTTGCAAACCCTGCCTGAGACAGAGTAGAAATGTTTAGCACACAGTATCCCTCCAATTAGTGCTAGAGTGATTGGTTCTATAGGTTAAAGGAAGAGCCTGGTAGCTTGGTTTCTTTGAAGATCTTCACCCAGGTAACTCCAAAAATCAGCTGACAGAAAGCAGTGGGGCACTTAGCTGGAGGCATCCATGTGTGGCTGCACTACAGAAGACAGACTGGCCCACGTGGAACCCTGGAGCTGAAGCAAGTGGCCAGCAGTGTGGAAACCTTTGGAGATGAGATGGGTCCCTCTAAAAGCCTGGATCAGGAAGGTAAGCTAATTGCTTGGCTGATTTTACAAGGAAGAATGAAGATTGTGATGTGAGGGAAAGACTCAGTCCAGATTCTGGAAGTGGTCCATGGATCACTCTCTGCTGTGTTGAAGGAAGGAGCCAGCAGTCCTCCAGGAGACTTAATCTTTTGCTGTTTTAGGAACTTGGCTTAGCCTTCCTCCTAGTAACTGGCCAAATGCCAACAGGGCCAGGAAAGGGGCTCCACAGAGCAGGAGACCAAGTTGCAGGGTGAGATTTCATAGGATAGGTTGAATCATTCAGGAGCGTCTCCAATGCTTGGTCAAGTGGCTGCAGTCCTCTCCCACCTTCCTTCCAAGACCTTCCAGATCATTCCCTGACAGTTCAAGAAATCCCTGCACTTGCTGTAATATCAGCATTGGATGCTGAAGCAGGAGACGAGCAGCTGATAAAGTTTCCTGGAGCATTTGCCCAGCTATTCACATGTCCCAACATTACTTTGTCTTCTGATCAATATAATGAGTTATCAGATCCTGAGGTAGTGGACAACTCTACCAACAGCAAATCCTATATGCTGTCCCATTCCACAGTGCAGGCTCCTGCTTGAGGGAGGTGAAAGCTCAGTACCAACACACTGCTCACTTCTGCTAAAGGAGACAAGTATTTTTCTGCTAAGAATAATGAATGGCCTGAGCCAAATCATGGCCAGATGGTCCCAATCAGTGGTTGTTTATACCAAGACCTGGGAGGGCAGGTCAGTCAAGGCCTCTGACCCTAATATTGTCTGTAGAAACATAATCAATTTACAAGGCCAGGAAGACTGACCTGTTAGCCCTGTTTGTTGATCCAAGACATGGCGCAATAGCTTTAATTATTAAATCCAGTGTAGACAACCATTGATCCTCCCACTTAGTGCCATCTCTCTAGCCTAGATCCCAGGGGTTTAGAGCAAGGGCATTTGCAGGGAAAGACAGAGAACCAACCACTTTGAGTATCTGATGCACTGGCATCACCGAATTTTTGGACCCAAATACTGAAATAGCTGCTGCCAGTCCAACCCTTACACCTCCTCACAGCAATCAAGTGATGACCCGTCCCTGAAAGCTCAAGTCCCTACTTTACCGCTAACAAGACATTGAAAAGGCCATTTATAGAGCTGACCCAGCTCATCTTTTCTCTCCAACAGTTCAAAAAGCAATTGGTGTAAAGGACATTAATCAAGTTGGCGCCAAGAGGTAATTGAAGACAGTAATTACTCAGTTTTTATAGAGCTGGAAATGTAATAAGGATTTTAAGAAAGTAATAACTGAAGCTTTCTGCAGAGAGATCCCCTGGTGCATACAGTTTAGCTAAGGGCCTATCTTTTTCAAAATACATTTTCTTGTAGTTATTACATCACTGTCTTGCTGGGACATCTCTCCTGAGCCTTTGTAAATGTAATGGGCTTTGGTAAATCTGAATACACTGCCTCTCTGCATTCTGAGTTACCGTGTTGGATTGACACATCTAATGCAGCAATAATGCAGGAAATGGAAAACACACACATTTATATGCTTTACCTTCTCCCAGCTCCTGGCTTCCTTGTTCAAACCTGGCAGATTTCTGTCAGTCACCCAATTCTTTTTCTGCTTTGGAAGCCATGACAAAAACTATCTGATTAAATTTCCCAAAGGCATATTCAACTTACATGGCAGCTCCTAGGCTCTGTGGTCAAAAGTTGATGCAAATTTTTCCAGCAGACTCAAAGGGCATTTCATCTTGCTGTGCATTCACTTGCTTAAATCACAACTGCCTCAGCAAGAAAAACTCTGATGAAATGGCAAATTTGTCTTCACTTGAACCTGATGAAGTTTGACAAAAGCTCCATCTTTATGCATAGTACCCTGAGTTCAGCTGGTCTAGTCATCCCCTGCTTCCTGGGCCATCTTCAGGATACATCCCACATTGCCTCAAGTGCAGGACTCATGGGTCCTTTTCCTTACTTGGGTACTGATGCCTTACGGCTCTGAAGCAAGAACCTACATTGCCACATGCATTTGTTTCTCCACCCATAAATCACTTTAGTCTGAATTATCTACTTTCTTCTTTGGGACTGGACTTCTGTCTTGCTGTGAACCTGTACTGCCTGCACCAGTCTATAACTGGCTTGGATTGATGTCATTGTTGAAAGAGCAAAGAAAGCAATCCCCTCACCAAAAGCCAGTCTGTAACTTTTTGTGGGGTAGAACTCATATTCCACTGACGAGGTCTGGTCAAATGGACAGATGGACTTGTGTGAGGGCCATCATGCTGACAAGAACGTACACCCAAGTGAAATGAATCTTTGTTCTTTTCTCTTATCCTCACTGTCTGCAACATTTTACCCCTTCTAAAATCACATTAACTTGTAAAATACGATGGCTTGGATGAGTTCCTTGGAAGGTGAAGGTCCAAAAGTAGGATGTTTTTAAACACCATATAAACCTCAAGTCAAAATCTTAATTTTTCAGGGCACCTACCCAAACAATGAATGTTTCAGAGGTTCCACAGTTTCTTAGTTATGACCGAGTATGACAAGTTTGACAGTTGGACCTGATGATCTCAGAGGCCTTTTCCAACCTAAATGATTCTCTGATTCTATTCTATGACCAGTTTAGCACATTTGCTGTGTATTTACACGGGGCTTAATATTTAGTGTGTGAGTCCTGGTCTGTAACTGTTGTCTGCACTGGAAGTAATAAAAAACATAACTACTCCTTTATGCCTTTCAACTTGATTTCAAAAACAAACACCACTGTTTGCAGTTGGAAGAATTGTGAGATCCATGCATGAAAGCTATGCTGAAGGTGCTGAGCTAATTTACTATTTCCTTATAGACAACATCAGCTATAGCAAGGTGTCAGGGATGGGGTGTAACAACAAGAAAAGTATTGCCCTTAATAATATCTTCAAAAAGTCTAGACTTATCCCTTGAGTTACTGATGGAGACTGTAAACTTTTCAAGGCAAATGGCAAACGTGTTTTGAGTTTCTACAGTGCTTTGCATAACAGTGCTGGCACAACTAGGTGAGGTAGTAACAAGAAGCAGCATCGGTCTTGGCTGAATTATCTACAGCCGCTGGGTGTAAGTAGGGGGAGGTGGTGAAAAGGTGAAAAGAGTGTGATGCCCTAGCCCTGCCCCCCCTGCCCCAGCCCCACTCATAATTTCTTATATTCTTGTATTACGCTGTTGCTACAAGGATTTTATAGAAGAGCTGATGATTGCATTACTGACAATCATGCCATGAGCTTTGATGAACTCCTACACAGAGTGAACTGTGGCACCCACAAAGTTTTACTGCCTAACACAAATTACCAAGAGCCAAGGGGTGTGCATTACACCAGTCTCCCAGGACTGCTGTGGGGCTGTTGGTGACAGCACCTAAGAGTGTAAAAAATAAGTGCACTGGTCAGTGCTCCTTTGCCTGATTCTCAAGGATGCAACTGAAAATATTGTCTTCACTCATCTCCTCCATTCAATCACAGGACCCTGTTCCTCCCTTGCATGACGGCATCAGTTTTTCTGCCACATCTGATACTAAGACTTGACAGTATCCTGCTTCTTTTACAATGTTTTACAATATATTCCTGCTATATCTGCAGTCAAATGTTCTCGGTTGGGAGGACACATTCCATTATGCCAGGAGGTAGCTGCAAGAGGAAGGCCAAGTCTGAAGACATCATTTGGGTTATGTCTGGTTCTGGCTCTCCTCCAAGTGTACACAGCTCATTACTAGCAAAGCACTTCTGCCCTGCAGGGTTTAGTGGCTTTCTGGCTCAGATCTTTGATGAAACTTCATTTCATGACAGGTCTATCCCCAGTACCTTCTTCCTAACTAGGACCATTCCCACCAGAGAGAGAAATCTTCCATGCTTTTTCCTGGGATGAGGTCCACCTGGACTACTTAACTGGCTCTGCTTGAACGTCTTCCCTGCCACAGAGCCAGCAAAATTCTGAGCTTGAGGAAGAGAAAATACCATTTTAATTAATTGCCTATGGTTCTAGGTGCAGAGTTTCCCAGAATCTTCTGTACCACATAACTCATCTCTGCATTCCCTTGTTAATCTCATTAGTTTTGATTAAAATTTGGTGGGGGATTTTATGACCTTCTATTGACCCATTCTGGTATACGCTGGAAATTTATTCAGGTCAATTAGACATCTGCCAGTTTCATATTCAAAGGCCATGACATATGTTTGCACGACAGGGTATGGCAACAAGGAGAAACTGAATTCGCATCCTGAGCAAGGTGGCACAACAGTGTATCAATATCGTTTTTTAATGAGATTTGCTGGCTTTTGCAGACATGAAAAAGTGTAAATTTATGCTCAAATGTCAACAAATGCCAGTCAAAGAAATTTCTGTATCATGCCTGAATGCAAAAGACACAGAAGGATGCAATGAGTCATTTTCATCAGCATGTTAACTCCCAAGAAGTACATCAACTTGCATTTGGCTACACTTGCCTAAGCTAAAAGCCCCTTTCTGCTATTCTGTCAATACTTTCTGCCCACTTCAGAGGGAACTGTTCTAGCTTTAGGAGACCAGTTCTCCCATATGTGTCATATTCATGTCAGTCCACATTTTCTGAAGATGTGAGCCCCAAACTCAAAATCTGCAAGACATCCATGAAGTATGTGGGTTCCCAGAACATACTATTGTTTGTATAATAGCAGTGCATTTGGGTAAGGTATAGATATCCATGCTGCTGGCTAAGATACAGCTACCTAAATTACATTGTACAGGCAGGTAAGCATAACTTAGCTTTGAATAGCCTTTCTCTGCAGGACTAATTAGGGCTAGCCATTGTCCCTGCTGAAGTGATGAAGCTCTCCTTGCACTGGTTTCTAGCTTCACAAAGTCCCGTTTCAGCATCTTTGTATCACCATACCATATTGTACTGATGTCCCCTAAACGGAGATGCATGCCCAGCCCTGAACAGCAGATAATCTAAATGGAAAATACTCCTGAGGCAGCAGAAGCACAAAACACCACAAGAATTTTTTCCCAAGTTCAGGCTGGTGGCAGAGCCAGGGATAAAATCCAGAATTCCTGAGCGCTCCATGACATCAAACTAGTGGGGACTCTCCTGTTTACTTACATGTAAAAAGTAAGTGCAAATATATACACAATCTGTAGCTATGCATGTTAAAAATGTAAAAATATATAACATATTAATCCAGCTTTCTTGAAAACACATAGCCTTTTCATTCATCAGGATATTTGCCACTGCCCAATTGATTTGAATGTGTCCTGGTTTCAGCTGGGATGGGGTTATCTTCTTAGGAGCTATGGCTATGATGTGAGACTTTTCAGTTCCTCAGGCCTTGTTAGTGAAAAAGGCTGGAGGGGCACAAGGTATTGGGAGGGGACACAGCCAGGTCAGCAGACCCCAACTAGCCAAAGCATTATTCCATACCATGGGACTTCATGCCCGGTATGTATACCTGGGGTGTCGGCCGGGGCAGGCAGATCGTTGCTCAGGGACTGGCTGGGCATTGGTCAGTGGGTGGCAAGCAGTTGCATTGTGCACCATGTGTTCCTTTCTTCCTTTCCCTCTGGATGTTATTCTTTCCCTTCCCCTTTTCATTATAACTGTTACTGTCATCATTGTTATTGTTGTTCTTTCATTTTTATTCTATTTCAATTATTAAATTGCTCTTATCTCAACCCTCAAGTTTTACATTCCTTTCCAACTCTCCCGCTGGGTGAGGGAGCAGTGAGTGAGCAGCTGCATGGTACTTAATTACCAGCTAGGGTTAAACCACAACAGAATGTTTCCGGTATTTCTCATTTATTTGGTCTAAAAAATAGTTTCTTCACCCGTTTAGCTGAGTAGCCCTTCTTTGCCAGTTGTCCCGAACAAGGAGTATTGTACACATTTTACATCATTAGCTAATTTAACCAGCTAATTTAACATTAATAGCAAATCTGTGAGTTGAACGTCAGCAAATGAACTCATTAAAGAGAAAAGAACTAGCGCTTTCTCCCGATTTAATTATTTTTTTTCCTTTTAGTTTTGCGCTCTTAGCAAGATGCTCTGGGGAAATCAGGATTTCAGAGAAATTCGGATGATCAAATAAATAGCGTTTTATTGATGAATTAAAAAGGATGCATCAGAATGTCAAAAAGCTTTTACAGAAAGATGCTAGCCTCATCTGTCCTGTTTGGGAAGGACCCAAGGCTAGAGGAGCCCACACAGGCTCTTTTTAATTTATCCTCGTTCATGCTATGAGGGTCTCAAGTCTCCTCAAGTGCTGCACACCCAAAGTTACTTCCTCAGCCCTGAAGCGTGTTGTGAACAGTGATTATTTGAGAGACATATTGATGACATCAGCATCAGACATTCTATCTCATTTCTCTGGCCTGTTTTGCCCCTCTGTTATCAGCTGAGCAACTCTCGGTGCTCAGATGGAGCAGGATTCTTGCCAGGAGGGAGCTCTGCTCCACTTTCTTTCTGCTTTCCAGCTCCAAGGAAAAGACCTTTCAGACAGTGCTCCAAGTCTCCCTTTCTCACAAACCCCTCTCTCACATCCAATTCACATTTTTCCCACCTCTATGCTCTACACCTCTCACCACTTGAATAGGGTAGGACAGCAAGGGGGCATACGGGAAGCTGTGTGATGGGAAGCACACTGCATAAGGGTATTGCAGGAAGTTAAAGGATGGGGAGCAAGAGTTTTGGGCCATAAGAAAGTAGGGACGCTTCTTGGGGAGCTATAGGACAGGATGATGGGAACAACCTCCATTTTGTTCTCAACAATTCATTGTCAAGAAGCCACTTCTTATAAAATTAAGTGTTACGTCACCCTTTAGAGGCTTTCACATTAGTGTGGCTAAGGACACAGGCATGTAATCATCTACTCAGCCAAAGACTTCCAATAATACTTCATTACTTCAGATACTGGGGTTAGACCAGATGACTTCCAGAGGTCCCTTCCAACGTCAACCATTCTGTGATTGCTTCTGTTGTGCTGGAGTCTGTTTGTAAAATTGAGGTAATGATGCAAGGGATAAGTATGAATACATGGGTTAAACATTGAGATACTTGAGTAGACCAGCCATGGAGTGTGAAAATTCTCTGTTACCTCTAGATGCAAGCTTTGCACCTGAACTGTGTCTGGATGGACATACTGCACCTGTGTTAGTGTGAAGATTTGTTTCCTCTGAGGGACTAAGACACTCCTGAAGGTGCCTTGGGTGAGGAAACATGCAAAAGGTTTAGGCATCTCAGTAGGAGATACACAAATGGAGGGTTGGAAGGAGAGGGCAGCTCTCCGTCTCACTCCGTCACAGGGTTGACGAAGCACAGTCAGCACACTCGTTCCAACAGCTTCTCAGAAAGACGGTTGTCCAGTGGGAAGTAGCACCAGGTAGACATTACTCTCTGCTTCTCTCAAAAGCTGACCCCAATCATACTCTATTACTTCAGCTGGTGATTCTGTGATTCTTCTCTTGTTTAGAATAGCATTAGAATATCCTTGCACATCTTTGAAGCTACATTAATCCTTGGTTCAGTGTGTGTGTGTATGAATAATAGATTTTCTGTGCTAAAACTATCAAAGGCTCTGGCAGGCAGCTGGTTGGCTCCCTTGGGCAAATATCCTAGAAAGGAGCTGCAGCACCAGACCAGATTTGCATGTTTGATGCATTGCTGTGTCTCAGTTTAAAAGGAGGCAATCTGTTGGGTTTTAGTTCATTGCATGTCTGTGGAAGCCTAGGTGCTGGACTGCACACAGTAGCAAGGGTGGATTTTTTTTTTTGAGACATGGAGAAATTTTTCTCTCCCAGGAGTGCAATTTATATCTTGATTAATCTAAAAAGTTTGGGGGTTTTATGCTGAGGGGTGCAAGGGGATTTTTTAAGAAGCATGGGTAACAGTAAAGAGGAAAGGAAGGCATCTGCTGGAATCGCTTTCATACTGAAAAATCAGCTATGCTGTAGGCAAATGCTGTGCCTCAGCGGAGCAGAGACAATTTCAGGTAATTAATGTTCTTCCTTTACCAACACTGGGAAAATCATGGACTTTAGCAGGAGATTTATACATTTTTATGTCAAAGCTTAAAGCAGCTGCGGAAAGGTGGTGATTCATAAGGGGAAGTTCAGAATCTGCACACAAGAGCTAAGCCCCATGTCAAGGATGCCGAGTTGCAGCTGATGAGGTTTAAGCCATTTCCTTCCATAGGTAGTGAGTTGTTCCAGCCATTTTTCTTACTCTGACTCAGACACCCTCCTAACAAACCCATGTTTGGCAAATAGATGCAGTAAATCCCTCACGTACCCAAATAGTAGGGAAACGAACCCTGGTTTTCAGCTCTAAAACCACATGCCTCTCCTCACTGACAGCAGTGGAGGTAATAGATTTTTTTGTCATGTCTATGGACAGCTTGATCAGCCAAGAAAGTTTCATCATGAAGGTTAGAAAGTAAGAACTGCCAAAAGTCAAGATGAGATAGATTCGCTCATGGAAATGAAACCAAATATTAAGAAGTGTCTATGAAGTGGACTTGCTGTGGCATAAGGATGAGGATTTAGATGAACAAGATTTCTCCACCTGCTCCAAAACACACAGACTAAGGAAATAGTTTAAGTAAAACAATTTGTCTAAGAAGAATTAATTTGATCACAAAATCCTCTTTCAGCCAGCATGTCCCAGGGATACAGTACTTGCTCCATCTCATTTGCCACCACAGCTCACTCTGGTTGTTTTCATCTGCTTTCATTTCAGAACAGCCTACTCAGCCCCTATCCCAGGCACACAACTGCCAATCCACTGTGATGATGATTTAAGCCACACGTGGAATCCTGTGTTTGGTGTTGGGCCCCTCACTGCAGGACAGACACGGAGGGGCTGGAGCGTGTCCAGAGCCGGGCAGGGGCTGGGGCAGGGGCTGGGGCAGGGGCTGGGGGGGGCGGCGGGGGGAGCTGGGGGGGTCAGCCTGCAGAGGGGGGGCTCAGGGGCACCTGGTGGCTCCCTACAGCTGCCTGAGAGGAGGCTGCAGCAGGGGGGGTCGGTCTCTGCTCCCAGGGAACAAGTGACAGGGCAAGAGGAAACGGCCTCAGATTGTGCTAGAGGGGTTTAGATTGGGTATTAGAAAAAATTTCTTCACTGAAAAAGTTGTCAAGCACTAGAACAGGCTGCCCAGGGAGGTGGTAGAGTCACCATTGTTGGAGGGATTTAAAAAAATGCACAGATGTGGCACTTAAGGACATGTTTTAGTGGTGGGCTTGGCAGTGCTGAGTTAGTGGTTGGACCTGAAGATTTCAAAGGTCTTTTCCAGCCTAAATGACTCTATGATTTGGTTCTGCTGAAGTACATGGTAGACTGGTTCTTGCACCTTTGCTCTTGTCCTTTGTGCTCTCTCTCCATGTGAAGTCTTTGGTCTTGCAAAGTCCCTGGTCCTACAAAGGATGTTTCCTGCTAGAAGTGCAGGAAAAGGCAGAAGCTGTTAACATTGTGGTTTCCACAACTTCCCAGATTCTAATATAAGGAACTTAATTCCTGTCTTCCACTTTCTAATGTGTTGTCCGTCCTACACTTGATCCCATGGGATTAGATTGAGAAGAACTTTTAGGCCCTTTGAAGATGAAAAGCGCATAAATATCTGAAGTACATTTATTAGCATCTGTCTACAAATTGTTCGTCTCTGTTGTTACCTGATGAAATAACTCAAGAGACTTTGGCAAGAGAATCCCATGAGACCATTACTATCTGTTTGCCTATAATGGGTTCTGGGTATTCTTTCCAAACTCATCAAACAATGTGGTTTCTTCCATGAAAGGCTTCAACCTAAGATAAAGAAAGAGGACATGGCATATAGTAAACCCCACTAATAAAATGCTTAGGGCTGAAAACCTACCACACTTAAGGAAAGATTCCTTCTTATCCCTCTCTTTCTGCTCCCAGTTTTTTGTTAAATCAATGTTAGTAGATCTCTCAGCTTCCTTATCCTCAACTATATCCCATTTCCTCCAGTGACAGCTCCATACAGTTCCTTCTGGAAATGGTCTTGGGGCTCGTGATTGCAGTTCACTGTGCACTAAGCTGACAGTGCTCGGTACTGAAGAGCGTTTCTAGGTGCTAAGTGCTCCGAGAAGCTCCTTCTGCACAGGGCAGTCTTTCTGCCTTTGCCTCAAGAGAGGACAGTTTGCTTGCCAGAGATATAGGATGGTGAAAGGATGAGGCTGATGGAGGCGAGGCTGATATAAAATGCCTAGGCTATGATTTTGTTTTAGGACTCTTGAATTTTTGCTTTGCAGAACGTCCTTAAAAGGTGCATGAGCAAAGGCAGGAGGTAAAGATGAGCCTACATCAGTGAAGATGGAAAACTGTTTTCATGTCTATTTCTGTGAATCCGTTGTTCTTGACAAGAGTATTGAGTGTTAGTGGAACATCTCCAGGGTTTGATCTGAAAACAGGAATAAACCTTTTAGGGATTTTTATACTGGGGCAAGAGCCAGCTGAGGAAGAGGTAAATGGACCCTGTACCTGTTCTAGGACTCTCCTGACAGCATCATTGGTTATGACTGGCACTCCTTCCATTTTTACAGATGCAAAGTTTACAACCAACTTTTCAAAAATATATCTGTATTCATCCTTAACAAGAGGAGAGAAACAAAATATTTACTATTGTAGCTCATACGCCATCATTAGCTGGAAGACCTGTGAATGTACCTGTTGATATTTGTAGGTTACTTCCTCTACTGTTAAAAGTATCACTATTCTGCGTGTAAGAAACCTCTTCCTTTGGACTATAGCTCCACTTCCAAATGTCTGACCGTTATATCTGCAGCTTGATGAGTTAAATCAGTGTCACAGAGTTACGAGGTTACTTTGACAGAGGCACAGAGACAATGTCAGTTCTGGGTTTCATGCTTGAAGATCTCACCGATCCCATAAGATGCAATTTGCACTCCCTTCACCTGAAACACTGCAGAGAGCACACTGAGGATTTGGCTCGCCAAGGGGCACAGGAGATTGTTTTGTATGGGGTGCAATTCTATGAGTGGCAGAAGGATGAACCAAAAGACCAGGCAGAGTCTTTTCTGCCCTACCACCTGCAATTTACAGAGCCATAGCTGGGAGCAGCTATCAAACCCCAAACAAATCCCAAGTGCCCTCCAAACAAAAGGCTAATTTAATTTAAAATTGATTTGCACTCTTGGTACAAGACACTTGATTTTGTAACATTCAGCAGTAGCATAAAAATAAAAAGAGCATCTAACACTGATTAACATCTGAGTCATGGATTGCTGGGGTATGTTACGCCAGCTGAATTTAGCTATTCAACTGGCACGGTAACTCCTCTACAATATTAAACTTTCCTGGCGTAATTTACCACTCCTTCATTCATTTGTGCATATGCTCGGCACATGGTCCCAAAGCTTGCATGATGATTTTGCCATATATAAAAGGCACACTGACTTTTCGTCAATAAGATGCACGTTGTTATTTGACAAGAACAATGTGCTCAAAGAACAGCTCACAATAGCTTCTATCAATCAAGCACTCTGTGGAAAATAAAAAATGACAATGAGATCTACAGCATTAAATAACCTACAGTGCTGGAAATTAATCAGGAATCTGGTGTGCCTGAGAAACAAATGTGTTTTTAATAAATTGGATTTGAGTATCACTTAGAAGCCATGGATTACTAGCTGAGTGGAGACTGGTTTGATTTGCACTGATAAACTCCAGGGGAGCTTGCCCATGTATATATTCAAGCCATTGATGTCACCGTAACCCTGATGGTCTTGGTGACATTTAAGCGATGTGGACACTATTCTTTTTAATACATAGAGCATACATGCTTATAAAGAAAAAAATAATTCAAGTCTCTGATCCTGCTCCCAAATATCCCCAAACAATCTAAGGGTTAATAATAACCTCTGCAAAGAAAATACTTCTCAACACGTAGCAGTTTACCCCTTGAGAAAAAGCTGAAGGAGAATGAAGAGTGTATGACATAAATTAGCAGTGTCACCAGCTGTCTGAGTGGAAGAAACTTGGGTGTGACATGAAAAGGGAGGGATAAGACCTCTCTGGAAATAACATCAATGGTAAATGACTCCAGTATTTTAAAGTGTTCACTATACAGCTACTATTAAGTCACTTCTCTGAGCAAATGGAGAATGAGTAACCTGTTTTCATAGTGTTTTCTTCTTGCTTTGAAATTTCCAAAGCCCCAAATGAGGAAAAAAAAATGTTCATGCCATTTTTTTCCGGATGTTTGCTATCTACTTGCAGCAGAGCCTCTCACCCCTTTCCTCCATCCTTTCATTTCAGTAAACACGGAGTATTTCAGAGTCACCTGGTTACCACACTAAGGACTGAACCCCTTCTCACCATATTCTTACCTAAAAAAAATGCTCACTGAGGTCAGGAAAACACTGAATACCATTTCTGGGATTTGGCTTTTGAAATTAGCACCTGTGAGAAGAACATCAGCTACTAAGGACTAGAGTTTGAACAGCACAAAATGTACGAAGTTAGCCTGGTCTTTGGGGAAGTCTTGAACATTTTATCTATTCCACTGAGTGATGTCTCT
Organism: Falco cherrug; assembly: GCF_023634085.1. Taxonomy (NCBI): domain Eukaryota; kingdom Metazoa; phylum Chordata; class Aves; order Falconiformes; family Falconidae; genus Falco; species Falco cherrug. Next base: position 62,274,235 of record NC_073701.1, read on the forward strand.
TCTAAGGTGACTGAAAATGCAAAAGACAACTGTACCTCAGAATTATAATCTACTTAATGATGACAGAAATATGCAGAAACCCAAAAAGCCTACGGAGAGCCGAGTGAGACTTCCAGTTGTTTCTCATCCCATGAGAGCAGGGGGACAAAACTGAGAGGCAACATATTCAGAGCTGAGGTAAAAATGTATTTTCTCAAAGATTGCTTAGGTAATCTGCAAATCTCACTGCCACAAGATAGTGCTGAGGCTTGGGGATTTGAAGGACTCAAACCAAAGGTGTGGATACTATTCTGTCAAGTTAAAATAGTCAGTTGCAATAAATGCATATTACCAAAAGAGCTCAGAGAAGACAATATATCTTCAAGCCTCAAGGTATAAACCAGATCCTGAGTCTCAGAGGCGGGGAACAAACTCCTCCCAAGATATATAACAGGTCACAGCTGAGCCACCTGGGAATCAAGTGGCACTGGCTGCCCTCAAAGACAGCATCAGGAATTACACAGCCCACTGGTCTGGTCATCTACGAACATCCCCACATGCCTATCAAAGACTTCTGACTTGAAAAGGAAGCTCATTCTTTTTCAGGATGATTGCCTCCAGTATCGTTAGATGCAAAAGTGAGTACATTATCTAAATCGGTCTTATCTGTAACCACACTCCCATTGACTTCAGTGGGGAATATCCCTCTAGCCCACACAGGATTAGCAACTTAAAAAAAAATATGCACAAGCTTGAGTGTTTAAATCCCACTGATCTCGGCCAGAGCTGTAAGCATATCAAAAGAGACAGAGCTGGACCCCTAGCTTCTGTGGTTTCTTGTCCAGCCCAGGCAATCTCACGCATCCTGGGCTCTTCTTTTCTCTACAATTAGACTGATAATTAAGAAATAACAGCATAATATAAATGGATAGTTGCTGGCTAGCACCGTTAACATCAGGGATAAATTGAGCAGTAATCTGCAAAGGATGTTATTACTATTATAAAAATAAAGACCTGTCTCCCCAGCCAATCAATTCAGCAGATATATACCAACAATCAAATTGTTAAAAATGACTTCTATAAATTACACAGTCTTCCATCTAATGGAGCTAGAAACAGCTGTGAGACAATTTAGAGCTGATATAACCATACGTCGGGTGCGCTTTTTCATCCTGATGCCTTTCCATTCTCTTCAAAGCTGTTGTACTGTAGCAGGCATCTTTGTTTAATGCACCCATGTGAAAACAGACTGTATTTCACACCATGGGTTAGCAAAGTAATTTTGGCAGAAAAGCCCAAGAATATATGCATTTAATATGGGTGGAATAATTCAATTTCCTCCCTATTATTTCAGCTATGCAGTTACAATCTCCTTAATTCTTCATTAAACCCTCTGGGCTTGGGGGATGTTGCTGTGTTTTATGATCTGCCATACTTCTTTCAAATGAACACGGAAAGACACACACAGGAGCAGTTATAATCATGTATTTTTTAGTCAGATATACTACTGATTTCAGCTAAATCAGCGCAATTTAGCACTTTGCTTTGGTTGTGGCAGTGCTAGCTGCGTGGCGTGTTCATGCTGCTGATTGCTGGTGCTTGGGCTTAATCACGGAGCGTGTAATGGGATTTATGGGTGGCACGCTCTTTCTTTCACGTCTTCATCCTGGCCGTGCCCCAGCCCAGACCGCTCCAGCTGGAACATACCGAGTGGCACTTCTCTGCCTGCAAGTTACTACCAGTGTGTTCGTTTTTGGAAGGGACAGGGTGAAACAAATATTGTTCATGCTGGCTGCTGTATTCAGTCCTTACTGAAAAAAATAAGCAAAGTCCTGGCTGGGGAGGGTAGAGCCCTTGGCGTTGTCCGTATGGAGCAGTTGGGTTTGGGGCCCACATTCTGGGCAATCTGCTCCTGGGAGTTGCAGGGGAAAGGAGCTGGTGGCCGCTCAACTGGATTTTGCCAGTCCCTGGAAAGCACCTTGATCATTGTTGTCCCAGAAGCCCTCATTATCTGTTATCAATTAGGTATCAATTATCTGTTCCATCACATAAGAAATCCATACCTTGCTTCTCAAGGCTCTGGTAATGTTGCTTCTCCCTGGCTGTTGAATCACTGCTGCTTTTTGATGCCCACAAAAGAGGACAGCTAATTTTTTTCTTTCTGGGCACAATGTATGATAATCTAGGCTCTCTAAATGAAATTTGGACTGTGGCTTGAGTACAGAGGGACTCGGACAGACCCATAGCTGCCAGCAAGCAGACATTGCTGTGATCAGCTTACTGCAGAAGAGACATCGGATGGGAATAAAGCTGAAAACAGTTTAGCCTAAAATCTCATCTGTGTGCAAATGTGGCATTTCCTAATTTTTTCAAATTGGACATGCGCAAATGGGACCTGCTCTTTCTGAAGCTGTGCAATGCTCATGTTGGTATAAATTACTTTTGCATGAACCTCACTTTCAAATGTTAAAATTAGCTCCACGTTCCCTGGTGCTCTCTGCTCTGCTCTACAAACGTTATCTACTCCCTTGCCTACTTGAATTCTACTTTCAAAACCACTCTTGCCTCCATGAAAAGCACTCTCCTAGATTCACGTGCATTTCAGCTATCGTCCCATCTCTTTACCTCCTGTTTCCTAGGTACCTCTCCTGCATTCATTTTTTCCCTCCCCATTTACCCACTTCCACCCAGTATCCTCTGTCTCCAGAGAAACCACTTAGGAATGATGTCTACCTGAGCAAGTGGCCAAAACTTTGCTTCATTTTCATCCCCCATCATGATCTTTCGCTTTGAGTTCATGCTTTCTCTTCCGTGAAGTCACTGTCAAATCTCTGACTGCTCTCCGAGTATTTCCCTCTCTGCAGCTATGCTCTTCTTCCTCCCACTTTTTCCTATAATTTGGAATCTCTCTCCATTTTTCAGTTTTTACCTATCAACTGGTAGTTTTGGTCTAAGGCAGGTTTTAAACTGTCCTGTATATCAATGGTTTGCAGGGAACCATCTTTTTCAGTCCAAATCTTCTGACTTGCATCTTCCACCATCTTTCTGAGGTCTCAATTTGCATATTATTTCATCTGGGGAGCACAAATTCGGTGACTGACTTATCTGCTTTGGCAGACCTCACTTTTTAGTCAGGGCCATGTTTATTCCATCATTCATTTTCACCTTTCACTCATCTGCAGTTGTTTACAACTTTATTTGAATTTCTACTGGGGCACTTCAGAAAGTGTAGAATTCAGACTGAGCTTCCCAAAGGACTCATGTTCCTCTAAACTCTTTCTATTACCTCTGTGAACTAATACACTTAATAACACCATTCTTTTTCTTGCATTCTGGCTGATTAAACTGAAGATCATGTTTGACTTCCCTTTTCTCCCTGCTCTACTTAATGCTGCAAAAAAATCCACCCCTCCCTTATTTGTCCTGGCAGCTAAATTACCTTCCTCTTTTTCCTAAATCAATATGCCACCGTTTATCTTTGCTTCATCAGTCCAAAATATTTTGCTATTGCAGCACTTAACAAGGCACAGTTTGTTTCTGGGACAAAGTATATTGAGATATGCAGTCACTGCTGAGGGACTAATCACTCATAACCATCCTGATCTATGTCCCAGACCCTCAAGATGTGCTGAGTCGCTTCACTTGCTTTTCATGACTTCTGCGAAGGACGAAGGCTATAGAGCATGTGACGACATGCTTAATTTTCTGGTTCTGCTTGGTATTCTCAGCCAGGGAAAAGCAATCCTGTAATGGATTACTGATTTCATTGTAAGTGTCCCAGATGCATCTATTTAGGGCAAAGTACTTCTCTTTTCTGCAAAACACTCAGTAACTTGTTTTATGACTAGGAGAGTGACAAATGGTAGTAATAATTTCAAATGTCAACTGGCAGAAAGCAGTAGCTCCTACACACACTCAATCGAGATACAGTCAGTTATCTCTGAGTGTAGGAGGTGTTTCATACTTAATTCCACCTGGACCACGTTGTTCCTAAAACTTTATTTGCTGCTTCCACAAGTGGGTAATTTAAGTAATAATGCTGTAACCTAGACAATCTGCCTTGCAACCATTTTAGTCTGCACTTCAGCCTTTTTTTGCCCAACTTTTCTAATATGTCTACCCATCAAAGACGTCTTTCTCAGAGGCACGCCAAGAACAGCTGGAGTGGATCAGATGTGTCAGTGGTATCCTGTTGCCATTAGGCCAGCACAGCAGGTGTACTCTACATGGACATGCTTGATATGCAGCAAAACAGCAGGTGCACCGTACAAGAACATAGCTTTAACTTTCAGTAGCAAGCAAGCAGTTAAGATACCCAAATGGTGGTATATAATAAATTAGATGAACTGAGGGGAGGGAGGAGGAAGACCAACAATATTCCTGTTCATTGCATTGATACTGTGCCAGGGTAATACTGGTTTGGATATCATATTTACTAATATTATTCTGCAATGTATATCCTAATACTAAAAAGCCCACTGATGTGAGTACTTACATTGGCTGACTTGTCTCTACGGGCAATGGAGAGAGACCGGCTTCTCTGACGGCATTGCTAAGCAGAAGTGTAAGTTAGATGAAGCTTGAGAACTCCTCCTTCACAGCAGAAACCAAAGACCAGCTTCCCACTTGTGTGGTTTAATGTGGAGATGTGGATACCTCGCACGGAATACTTGTTGATAGCACAACCACCATAAGCATGGTCTGGTCTAAATGGAGATTTGTCTGTGTGCGAAGTTAAGTGCTTCAGTGCATAATGAAGTGCTCTGTGTCGTAACATGTCATGTTAGATACCATTACGACCTAGGCTGATGTAATCCAACTTAACAGACTGTGTTACCCTAATGTTACATGTTGGGAACATGTGGCAATATGTCACTGCACTTAGTCAGACAAGGTAGTAAAATAAATAAAAAATGAACCTCTTCCCTTAGCACCTATTTCTTTGTTCTATATGCAGTTGCAATTGGGGAATAACTAATTTAGTCAGAACAAAGTGGACATCCCCAGAATGGATGCACAGCTGCTAAATTTCATGTCTTGCTACCACCATTTGCTTTCAAAACCCAGAATGAAAACACCGAGTTAAATCACCTTGGGAGGAAAAGATAAATGGAGCGTTTCCTAGACAGAGCAACACATTACATCAAGAACCTAAGGTCTGCATCAAATGCACTATGACACTCCCCATTCAGAAGACGTCCCAGTGGTCCCGTTACTCCACTTTCTGCAGTGAATTGTGACTTCTACTTCAATATGGACAAAATGTATCTCAATTGCCAAGTCTCCATTTTAAAGCAGCCACTGAAAGATGGGGAAAATTGGGTCATTTCACTGAAAAAAAAATGGTTTGCCTTAACCTCTTCCTATTCATTTTAGGACCTAAATTTTGCAAGTGCATAGACAGGAATATAAAAACATATATCCCAGCTCAAACTAAAGGTGTCTCATGTTCAGTATCCTGCTTCTGAGAGTAAGCACTCGAACAGTCTTCCTTGGTATGCTCTCCCAACCTCTAGAAATTTGCAGATAATTAATTTTGTGAGCCTTAACTGACATTTTACTGCTTAATAACTTTTGTTGGGTCTTATCCACTCATGCTTTTCTGAGCTCCTGGAAAATTTCAGCACCCACACTTCACAGCAATGAGGCCTGCAGTTCCTGTGCCCTGTGCGAAGCATTTCCTTCTCTGCTCTGAACCAGCCATCTCCTCATTTCATTGATGTCCCCAAGTTGCTGGCTTAAAAGAGGAACAACTGTTACCTATTCACTTTCTCTGTAACCTTCATCTTTTTGCAGATCTCTGTTATATTTCTTCCTGTCTTCTTATTTTCCACTGTTTCTACATACACAGAGACTGTGTAGCCTATATGATCATTTCTGCCATGGAGGCCATCTCACTGCTTCTCTTTCTTCCCTTAATCATTTCTATCTCCACTTGATCCTTCCCAAGACTGGGAATCTAGTGCTATACACAGTGCTCATGGCACACTGGGGATATCTTCAGCCATATTGTGATGCTCTGCTGTGATTTCACATGTGCTATAGGGAGAGCGCACATTGGCACTGTGCATGTGGGAAAGATAAACAAAGCAAGAGCTAGGAGCTACACACAGTTCTGCATGTCAGGTAATAAAAGGGGTTTTTTTTATTATTGGGATTTGGTGCAATAGCACCATCAAAGATGTTAGCTTAATGGCTAATGTACCCTACTAACAGCTAGGTAATATTGGCATTCGGTAAAAGAACATAAAGATAGCAACAACAAACCTGTGGCTGAGGGCTAAGGGCAATAAGGTGTTTTAATAACAAGGTGTCATAGCTTAACCCCAGCCAGCAACTAAGTACCATGCAGCTGTTTGATCACTTCCCACCTTACCCCAGTGGAATGTCAAGGACAATTAGAAAAAGATAAAACTCACGAATTAAAAAGAATTTAATTATTGAAATAAAGAAATATAATATAACAATAACAACAACAACAATTGTAGTGAAAAGGAGAGAGAGAGAGGAATAGAACCCAAGAAAAGACCCAAGCAAGTGATGCACATGCAGTTGCTCACCCCCCGCTGACCCATGCCCAGCCAGTCCCTGAGCAGCAGTGGGCAGGCTCTGACCAGCTCCCCCAGTTTACACACTGGGTGTGACGTTCTGTGGGATGCAATAGCCCTGTGGCCAGTTCGGGTCAACTGTCCTGGCCCGGCTCCCTCCCGGCTCCCTGTGCACCTGCTCACCGGCACGGCAGGGGAAACCAAAAAGTCCTTTACTTAGAGCAAGCACTACGCAGCAACAGCTACAACGTCGCTGTGCTGTCAACATGCTTCTCATACTAAATGCAAAACACAGCACTGCACCAGCTACAGAGAAGAAAAGTAACTCTGTCGCGGGCGAAACCAGGACACGAGGCTAACGTAAAAACACCAGAAGTAAAGGAAACCCTCAGGACATGCACGATGCCAAATAAAGCTAATAAAATTGGTGGTTGTGGTTCAGAAAAAAGACGACAGGTTTCATAAATATTCCTTTGTAATAGGCAGAAGACAGATTTTGTAGTCATCACTTAGGGCAATAAGGAAATACTCTCCATTTTAAGAGCAACTAGGAAGGATATGAAACAGCAGCTGTTGAAGTTAAACGCACTTGCATTGGCAGGCCATGTAACTAGCTCCTAAGAGTATTAAAGAACCGGCCGCAAAGCTCTCCAAACCATTACATGCTGCTTTCTCGAACTCTTGCAGCACTGCGGAGGTTCTAGGGGCCTGGGAGGAGCTGGCGTTGTCCCTGGATGCCACAGGGTGAACGGGGTGGCCTCGCAAGCTCCTGCGCAGCCCGACGTCAGGGGGGATGAAATTATCGAAAGGCTGACAGGGACGGCAATCAGCACGGGCGTTTCAGGGAGGTAGGGCAATTATGGCAATCGATGGGCCCGTGTGATAAATAGCTCTCACCAGACCAACTCAATCTTTTTCGTGGCCTGCACGTTCGCTTGTGGCAGTTGAGTGCACTGGCACCACAGCCGTACGGCAGGGCTCTGACAGGCAGGCGCCAGGGAGCCGTGCTGCGGCACTCGGGGACCTGGCTCCCCCCAGGTGTCTGTTTCCCTCCTCTCGGCAAAGGTTACTGCCCGAGCGCGGAGCTGATGAAGGCAATGTGCATCGTTGGTGCTCACTGTTCAGTCCCTTATCAGGAATCTGGTAGAAGAAGTAAAACAACTCCTGGTCACATTTTCAGGTAACCCTGAAATTGGAATATTCAATAATGACCAAACAGGAGTGACCCAGTGAGTTGGGCTGACCTGAGCCTGCCTGTCGATGCAGTCACCGCAAGGTCATGCATCCAGCTCTGAAGAGTGTAGGTCATGCTGACAAGATGGGAGACATAATCCGTGATGCTGCGGGTGCCTTGGGACAACAACAGAAACTCACCTGAAGGTGAATTCACAGTGTGATGCCATAGCTCAGAGAGGGGATGCGATCCCCACGTACACAGACGGGGAGCAGGAATGGAAGAAATTCAATGTTTCCCCTGCACAGGGGATTTGCAAGACCATTACTGAATATCTGCACCCATTTCTGACATCTGTACCTCCCCAAGTGTGTTACAAGATGGTAATGGTAAAGAAAAGAGCAAGAATGATGCAAACAATGTGCCTTACAGTGGGAAGTTTGAGAAGCATATTCTAATTCATGCCTGCAAACTGTGTCCGTGCATGAGCTCCCTGTTAGCTTTGTAAATGTTGCGTTACATTTTGTCTTCAAGAGATGGGTCCCAGCAACACAGCAGACTCTCTCTCAATCCTTCCTATTTCTGTGCTTGACTTCAGCTTGGTTGTGAGCCTTAAAATGCTTTTAGGAGCTTGATGCTTTCAAATTTGGAGTATATCTATCTGTATGGCTCAGTGAAGAATTCACAATGGAGAGCCAAATATATTCTCGTGAAGTGCAGTTCTGAAAAGCCACACTTCTGATGCTCGATCTGCAAAGCCTATAGCTAGCTTGTACATATCTCCAAGATGCCATGCTTTACTGTATTGGCAACAATCTATGTCTGGAAAGTAGTGACTGAAATTATTCCCTTGCTTGGCTCTTGGCTTCACACATTTCACGTATGTCTAAGAAACTCTTCTGCTATGGCTGATTTTAGTTTCTGTACTCACTTGTTGTTCAAAAAGGGTGAAATCAGAAAAATGGAGCTGCTTCAGGCAGGTGCAGAGAATAGGGGGAGAATCTGGACCCAACAGCCAGGCAGCACTGGCCAAGAAAGTCATCAGGCAAAAGTGCAGCACCAGGGCTGTGTTTGCTAACCCAACAGAGAAGAACACTGTCAAGCCTTGACTGAGAGCCGGAGGGTATCAGGATGTATAGCCACCCTATCAGATTCAGTAGTGTCTTCCAGAAACTGAGGCAGGCCAAAGTGTCATAAGATGAAGAAGACTTGGTCACAGTTTACAGGTGGCTTACTTTTTCTCTAGCAGGCAAAGGGAGAGTGGAAACCAGGAGCTGGAAGGTGGGACTCTTCTACAGACAGGACTCATGAAGGAGATAGATGGTGATGGATCTCAGTGTTTTTCTTCTGTACTTTTTTTCTAGGTGTGGAGCTGATGTTTCCTAGAGGAATTATAGAGGAATGAAGCTGGGTTAATTAACATTGATAATATACAGCTGTGGGCTGGCTTCAGGGGTGGTGGGCTGGCTGGTGTGGATGATGTGCAGCTGTGGCTGGTTCCTGCTAGGTAGTTAAATAGCTCTAAGGGGGATGTAAGAGGAGAGTTGGATAAAGAGAGACCTGGAAGAAGCAGAGAGTGAGTGGGTGTGCCCTGGCTGTAGGAGAGACAAGGAGAGGCCTGGGAGAAGCAGGGAGCCTGGAGGAGGAGAGGCTGGCTGGAATAGGAGCCCGGAGAAGGAGGACTCTGGATGCAGCAGAGGCAAGAAGCAGGGTGGACTGGCCTGAAGAGGCTGAAGAAACAGCACGGGCAGTAGATGAACAGTTGAAACCTTGTGGGGGATTGGTGGCTGTGCTGGGGTGAGGTTTGGGAACCACTTATTGAAGTTAACCTGGGATGGGATAGTAAAAGTCTTGTTGCAGCCAGCTAGTTTTCTAGTGCTGTGACAGCATTATTTTCCCCTAGGTAACAAATACAATTGCAGACTCTGCCCCAGAGTAGTCATTGGCCTTCCCAAAGGTAAAGATGACCTGACTTTAAGCTCTCTCGCAAACTTTATTGTACAGGGTTAGAGGTGCTTTCACACTAATATTGGAAAAAAGATTCTGATGTTTTATGGATTATGTGGTCTTGGGACAGCAAGCTGCATTGCAGGTTCATATCCAACAGTCCCCAGAGTCTGAGAATATTTTTTTTCTTGGTTTGAACCAGTTACCAAACATGAAGAAACATTGATTCTAGAGCATCTTCCATTCCTAGTGCGTAGACCTTCTGCAGGCAGGCGCTTCAAAGATAACATCTTAGCTGTGCTGAGCTGTCCTGACTGAGGATATGAAGGTGGTGAAAGGAGAGGGTTTGGTAATAAATTTATTAGGTGAACTGACAAAGCTGGAAGAAACAGGCAAGGCCCGGGGGTCCCCAGCTCTCATGAAGATCATACAATGACATAAAGAAGCAACTATGTGCCCAAGTTTGTTTCCTATGGATGAATCTGTTGTTCTGATTAAGGATATTACCTTGCTTTGCCACGTACAGCTATTTGGTGTAAAGTAGGATGTCTTTGGTGATAATGGTAAAGGTATGGAAACTTTTAGCAGCTGAGCATCTGGCTCATTCATTTGCAAAAAGTTCAGGGATTACTAGAGGTTAAGCATACTCTACAAATGTCACATGTCAACAGCATTACATTCAGTGATAATAAACTTTAAGCAGAATAAAGTTCCTTTAAAATATCAACCTTTCACCCAGCAGTGCTCATTTAAAAGATGCTGCACATTACTGGCCCATAAATAATATTAATGAAAAGGTCAAGCAACCTGTTAGGAAAATCTTGCTATTCAGTGAATGAGCTTGCTAAATCACAGCCAGTAGGAAAATCCAGTATAAGAGCTCTGGTTCATTTCTGTCCAGCCCGCTCCAATTCACACTGCTAAAACCTGTCCTTGCTGAAATCTGAAATGATTGGGAAACTACAGTGACTGCGCAATGTGTCTGACTTGGGTTAGGCAAAAGTGTTAAACTATTTTTCCTGGTGAGGCTAGCAATGTCTTCGATAAAAACGTTTTGCTCTTCAAGGAAGTGTCAAATCTTTTTTCTCTTATGGGAAGTTTTTCAAAAACTTTTGCAGCAAGTATTTTATTCAAATGAAAAAACAACCAAGAAAGGAAAAAAGCTACAGTAGAGACAAGAATACAGAACTGGCCCCCAGAAATAAAGTGAAAACCTTTGGGAAAATGTTGGTTTAAAATTTAAACAGGAAAGATTAGATGTTGTTGATTTCTTCATTTTTCTATTGAAAGTAACTTTTTAAGCATAGGTTTAAAAAAAATACAGAATTGGGAGCCAAGCTTGTAGGAGCTAAGCGTGATTCCTGAAGGTCAGAGATTTCTCCAGGAGTTGTGTGGTTGCCTCAATTTGGCCTCCAACACAACCACCCTCAGCCCTTGTTTATTATAGGTGTTCAAAACCACCTCTTATCACGATTTATCTTCTTGTTCCTCTCTTACATTGAATCTCACACTTAGTTGTAGCTATTGTGATAATTCTATCCCCAAGTCTTTTATCACCGGTGCAGTTTACTGTTGGATGAGGTTCTTTGATAGATGATATTTATTAGGTTTTGGACAGATTTAAATAATATAGGAAGCTGAATCTCAGTCCTGAAAAATCTTTCTTTCACTGTCAGTTTAAAATCAGACCGAAAAGCAAAAGATCCAAAAGCTGCCCACACACTAAAATGGGGAAACTGTCCTTCTCTGTTTTATTGCACCAAGAACATATTTTATTTCAGATTTTTAAAACTATTTTAACTTTTCATTTTATGTTTAAAAAAACCCCACAGCTTGGAAAAATAAGTTATATGAAATATTTTCTGACAAAATCAATATATTCTAAACATTTTTGAAGGCACAACTATACATTTGTTTAGGCTGTTTCATTGAAGCTATGCTTATAGGATCTGGGTCAGATCCACAAACCCATTGAGGCACCTGGACTTAGTGTGTTCACAAAGATTTAGGTACGCAACATCTAGTTTTGGGTTTAAGCACACAATTTTGAACTGCAGTAAGGGAGATGCAGCACGTACTCCACCTTTCTCTCCTCCAGATTCCAGCTGTAAATCATGTCTCCTAGAGCTGGGAAGGGAACACAGGACTTGCATCTCCTAATCCTCTTCTAACCCTCAGACCACTTCAATAAAAATATATTAGTTCATAAAGATGATCCAATATATTTCTTCCAATACCGCCAGAGAGCAGCATCTTTTTTTCCTCTCTTTTTTTGTATTGTTTCCAAAATCTGAATATCTATGGGAAAAAAAAGTGAGTAAGAATCTACAGAAGGTTATTTTCCCTGTTAGGTGCCATAAAGATTAGGTAGGTCAGTGCTGTGCTGTTCAAAAGTTTATTTACTTCATACTGTGATTTCTCCTTGAAAGAGTAAGGGTAAAGTAACCTTTAGATCTTCAAAAGCTCTGGTACTGCTGTGATTACTCAAAGAGAAATTTGTATATTGTTAGGCTGGCAGCAAGCCGTTCAGTGCCGCAAGAGATTCAGCTAATAGCTCAGGTGAGCTGAGAAGAGCTAGGGTTACTTGGATGTTTCTATACTGCATATCATTAATTAATCTACTACGGCTAGCTCTTTCTGAACCATTGTATATTCCCTGCTTATACAGTCTTATCGACCTGACCCTGGGGAAAATCAATTCTTGTAATCTATCTTATTACATTTAAATATATGTACAGAACTTGATATAGTACAACAGCACTGGGGCTTGAAAGAGGTAAGGAAAAATGTCTGGGAAGGAGGAAAAGCAGAAAACATGTTGATACATTGGCATAAGTGCTGCAGCTCATCCTAATTTAGTTTTTCCAGATTCACAGCACTGTAAACTAAGAAAGGGTCTTAGGCAAAAGGATCATATGCAACTCATGTACAACGTGATGCAAGCACAACCTGAGGATGTATGTACCCAGAAACCTATGGCACATCTGACCCTTTCACCGCCTCATCTAAGGATCTTAAATCTTAAAAAAATCCTTGCAGTTCATGCTTTTAACTCTTGATGTCCCTGCTGTTTTGGCCAAAATACAATGTCTTTAAAAGCAAATCCATATTTCTTTATCAGTCCGATAAAACCTGCATCGTTATCCTGCTTTTGTTATTAACAGCTGTTCTCATATTGAAATGAAACTTGATAGATAAGGTTACCTGAATTTCCACAAAGAGTAGGCTGACAAAAAATATAAAAGGCCAAAAGGATGATCTGGGGGTGTACAGGATGGCCAGACTCACTTTGGTCCCTGGGAAAATCACGGTGTAATTCTTCTTGTAACATATTTCTGGTGACAGGAAGGAGAATAAAGTAATCAGGAAGGGTTAGCATCGATTTACCGAGCATAAATCATGCCTGACCAGTTTAACCAGGCTTTTCATGGTGATGTATTATAGGAGGACCGGAGACAGTGGACACTGAAACAGGAGAAGCTCAGACTGGAAATAAAGAAAAACTTTGTCACGATGTGACCAGTCAGATATTGGAAGAGGTTTCCCAGTAAGGCTGTGTGGTCTCCACCCTTGGAGTCTTTCAAAATGTGGGTGAGTAAACCCTGAGCGATCTGGTCTGATCTCAAGGCTGACCCTGCCTTGAGCAGGAGGATGGAGCACAGACCTTCTGTGGCCCCTTCCAGCCTGGATGGTTCTGTGAATCAGCAGCTCTACAGGATCATAGGAGTGTCTAAGACAGTTGCTGCCATTAGAAGGATGGCAAAAGCTCCATTCCTACTTCGTGGGCACACCAGCTTTGAACATCACTCTGACCTGACTTGAGGAATGGAGGTGGGGAGTCACTTAGTGGTGACCAAAATCAACGGATGTGTGAGCAGGCATCGCACGGGATAATGCTAAACTGCAAAGAAAACTTTGGTCATTGCTGGTAAACTTGTCCCTGCACAAAAGGGTCATGTATGGATAACTGAAGGTAGGAAATTATCCAAAAGGGAGCTAATTGATTCAGTAGTCATTATTCTTTCTTTCATTAAATGTGAGGAGTAATGAAGCAGACGCATCAAGAAATTAGAAGTTGATGTGCAGGCACCACAAAAAGTCTCTAAAGACAGGGTGGGTATGGAGAAGCTGATTTGCAGAACAGGTGGAGTTGTTGATATGAACTGACTTTTTGCTTAAAAGAAGTGAATTCCTTAAAAGTGGCCAACAGAAGCCCTGGAGATTAGCCATCTAAGTAAAGACAGCACAGAGCGCTCATGTCTGGTGGTGTTCTATTTTTGTTATGCCATCACTTGAGGTGGAAAATGGGTGGGGCTGCCAAGCAAGCTGAATCCAGAAGAGCCTTCCTGTGACCCAGAACCATCCTAGGGTAGACTGAAGTGGGTGCAAGTTCCCGGAATTCGGCTGGTGTACAGCCAAATGACGTGAAAACATGATTTCATACGGGGAATCTGTGCATGCGGTGATGTTGTGTCAGAAAGGTACCTTTTCAGCCTTCTCCTCTAACAGCTTTGCCCCTCTCTTTTGTTTTCCGTTCACAAGCCAACTTTAGAGAAAAAGGATAGGAAGATCTATAAGCCTTGCTTTGGCTTCCTTCCCTCTGACAACAGAGGCAATGACAAATCCAAGATGCTGCCAGCCCTCCTTCAAGGGCCGGATTGATGTCCCTGCCTCATGGTTAGACCCAGCTGGGAGAAGGGGAATTAGGCCTTGTCTTTCAATTACTGCTGTTTTGCTCAGGGCCGCACATTGAAGCCTCCCAGTGGAGAAGTCCTTCTTACCGCTTATAATCTCTGGATTGTATTTGAAAATAAAGCTTTTAATTAAAACTGACATTTCTCAGCTTCCCACTGGCAGCAGACATCTGCCTGCAAAGAAATATCTTTTGTGACACTTGCAGTACAGAAGCCCAGTGTTAAAGAGAGTAAACTAATTCCGTGCTCTCCTGCCATCAGATGAGATGTGAAAGACAAGCTCCTCAACACTTGTGTCCATTAAAGATCCCATGGCATTTTGCAACAGCAAGGGGGTTAACCCCAGTGACCTGGCTGGATTCCAGCCTAAGCAATCTCGTCTCAGATCCCCCCTCCCACACAGCTCCTTAAGTGACACAATCTCCTTCCCTTCCAGTGCTCTGTCATGGCTGGGAGCCGTTGATGCAAAGGGTTAAACAGCTGCTCGGTTGGCTCAAAGGTGAAAGCATTTCACAGGTTGGTCCTTCATCATGCACCCAAAAATAACGTGATGGCATCTTTTCCCAACCCCAACACGTTGCCCCTGATCTGAAGGCAAACCTTGCGAAAAATTTCATACCCAAAGCAGTATTTTGACAGAGCCTTCAGCAGCTGACAGGGACCATTTCAAATGCTATAACATAACTATTTCCATAATGCTGGCTGTATTATCTCACTTAATTAACATTCAAGGGTGTAGAGAGTCTTAACAGTATTGGCAAAGTTCTTTAAGGACTTCAATTGCACAATGATACAATTGAATCCTCTTATGACATCTTTCAAATCTGATGGGAGTCTTTTTGTGTTTTAAGTGAGGATCTTGACATGCAAATTAATTTTATTATGCCTGTTTCTCCAGGGGTCCTGAGGGCAAGGTTTTTCCTCAGCTCACAGTTGTGTATTCTGATGTCGGCTAGTAGTCTCTTGTCCTTCTCCCCGCAGCAGCCTGCACTTCAGGCACTTTATGTACCATTTTATGTACCAAATCTGTCATGTGCAGCATAATCCTGGTGAGGGAGAATGGGCACAGGGCAGATAAATGATTTACTGACAATGTCTCTGATAGTCAGATTAGGTGTCTAGACTGTGAGTTTTACAACAAGTTTCATGTATCCTGGAATTCCATCAACAAAACAAACAAACCACCACAAAAAACCTCCAAACAAACAAACAAAACAACCAGACACCCCCCCCCACACACACAAACAAACAACCAAAACGAAAACCAAACCAGGTGGGAAATCAACACCAGAAGATAAAAATCAAAATAACTTATCCACCAGCACTGGTAATCCCAAAGTGTCATGATAGTCAAGGAAAAACAATAAGTAGAAAACAAACATGGCCTCAGGAGTTTGTTCATAAATTTATACAGCAATAGCACTGCATGTTCTCAACAATGAAATAGACTCAAATAAGATATTAAAAGTCAGAATCATCTCTGCTAATGTAACATTTCTATCTGGTACAATTGAGATTACCCTGTAGATATTTTATGTTTTTAGCAGCTTTTTCCCTCCCATCATTAAATATTTAATAGTTCTAATTTATCACTTTAATATTGAGTTGTTTTGGCTTAGATGCTTGGGCCGTGAACTAAGTTGCACAGATGAGAGGAAACTGTGCACATTTATCAGAGTTCCGTACTGAAGAACGGTATGGTGTGCTGACATCCCCAGTGCCTTGTACCACGCATGATCACTTATATAAAGGTAATAAAGCATTCAGTACCCCTTCTGTGGGCTAGTACCACTTGGCACCAGCTCTGCCTGTTATTACTATTTATTATTCCCAAACATTTAAAACTGCTGTAAGAGATCAAGGTTTCAGTGTGCCAGCTACCCTGCAGACACAAGGAGCGGATAGAGCATCTCAAAATACAAATGGGCAGATGGAGAAAAGAGGGAAAGTGCCCCAGCCTCTCCTGCCATGTTCAACAGAGTGTGTCGCCTGTGTTCTGCTTTGGTGCTAATACATGATACAAGGCAGACAAGGCTAATGAGTGCCTTTGTGGTGGGATTTGTCTGCCTTGACTTAGGTACCCAAATGTTAGATGTCTACATGTAAGCTAGTCACCTTGGTTCCCCGCATAATCAGTAGAAATCAATGGGCCCATTTAGAGGAAAGGGTATCACATCTTAAAAACAAATGTCTACAGTGGGTCAGATGAGTGCTTCTGTGCAGGTGTCCATTTCCCCTGTTGTCTTTGTGGTGGAGCATGGAGATACAGCACTCAATCCATTTCACCAGGTCTTTTTCATTATCCAAGCAAAGATAAACCATCTGCCTTCTGTATCAGAACAGAGCCTCTGCCAAAGGCCAAGCTCTGTCTTTGCTGCGTGGCTCTTCAAGCCAGACAAAGTCATTAGGAGTCATTCCTGCCTTAGCTGCGCTGGCCACATTTGTGTAGAAAGCCCTGTAGTCTTGCTCATCCTTTTCCCTTAAGGTTTTGTCAAGGCACTTCAGTAAAGTTATGTCTTGGTGATGGTGACTGTTTGACTGTGACTGATTTATGGCATTTTTAAAACAGCCAACTTCAGTGCCTCCAAAGAAAGATGCTGGTGTAGCAGACCCATTCTGGACCTTGCAGCACACTGAGGAGCAGCATCAGAACAGCTGAACTTACATGTACCAGAAGCTGGGGATGTTCACTCATAGCCATTGAAGGTCAGTATCAACAGTGCCAAGGAAGAGATGTAAGATCATCCCAGGAATACCTAAGCCAGGGGTCCTCAAACTTTTTAACCAGGGGGCCGGCGCGCGGATGCAGTGGCAGGCAGCCATCTGCGGCTGCTTGGTTTCCCCCCCCAACCCCCGGCGGGGGGGTTTGTAAATACCGGGGGCCGGATTAGGGACCCTGGGGGCCGTATCCGCCCCGTGGGCCGTAGTGTGAGGACCTGTGACCTAAGCCTGAAATAAGATTAGAGGTATTATGTGAAGCATCAAAAGGAACCACTTTGTGATGCTTTTAACAAACTGGCTGTGACTAAAGACTACTTTCACCTGCATCCTCAGAGCAGGTCATCGTCAAAAGGTATGGACTTCACCTGGCTGTGAGAACCAGTGCTAAAAATTGTCTTAGTGACAGTCTTAGTGGCTCTCAGTGATTCAGATGTGAATCACTAATTGTGAGGTGAACTTCTGGAGGGCCAGGTATGGATCTGATGTGCCTGTTCACACCCCAAACCAGCACCAAGCCAACTGCCACAGAGTGAGAGAAAGCATTTCAAGGATGATGCAGTATCATACCTTTTTGGTGTCCTTCTTGTGTCTCTGCACATCAGCCAATGCATACAGGTAAAAGCAGCATAAATTGGTCCTATTCAGGCAAAAGATCAAATATATAAATAAAACCAGAAAACCTTGGGGGAAAAGACTTGACCATGACTTCCAATGATCACCTACTGAGTGGACGTATTTGCAAAATTAAAATATTCCTCCATATTCAACTGCAGCAAAATGTGGCCTGTGATCTATTCTGCGACAATCTTGACAAAAAAAATGTCTGGTTTGTGGACCTCCCAAAGGGAGCTGAGTGAGAGAAAGAAGCATGTTCTCCATAGGGTCTTTTGAAAAATCTTACCCTCAAAGTGTCTTGAGGTGCCTGAACAGCAAATGTGATAGAAGTGGACACATCCCCATGGGATCCGATGCTTCATGCCTCAGCTGTCTCTCAGTGAGGGTCATTTCATTAATTCAGCCCCGTTCTGCTACTGTCAGGATGTTCTGCATTCAGAACAGGGCTTTGACACAGCTGCTCTATGCATATGCTAGACAACCACTAAAAGATAAGAACTGTAATCCAAATTTGTATAGAGATCTGAACAGACAGGATTCAAGTTGCATGAAAGAAAAAAAAAAGTACAAGCAGCATTTGTACTACCAACCAAAACGCAATCATGGGGTCTAAATCTTTCCACAAGCTCAGTTATCTGCGGGTGTAGCACCATTTACTTCTGCAAGTTCCCTGTGACTGACTGGCAGTGAATATCATAAAGAAGGACTGTCCTCAGACTCTTTGTGAGATAGAAAATGAATGTTTGAATACAACTTGTCAAATGCCTTGGCTACAAGGGAGTACGAACAAATCGGTCTTACATTTCTTCCCATTTAGATGTAGAAAATCTCTGCATAACTCACTGCAGAAAAGATGTCCTTACAGGACTAGGCTGAAAAGTAAACCGTGACCTGAAACACATCTTAGATCTTCCTCAAACTTTAAATTTTTAAATGTAAATATGAGTCTCCAGGTGCAAACCTCCCAGCGCTCATCAGTCTGGGCTGAAACTGTAACCTGTTAAATGGGATTTTGGCCATAATTAACAAAAGGCCATGGACGTTGCACTGACCTGACACCACAGGTCTCAGACATCTCTGGGCTGGCCGTGCCCTGAGCTGGGTGTCCCTGGGATCACACGTGTCCCGCGGCCAAGGGGCTGGTGCCCACCTGCCTGAGCTCCGCGCTGGGGACACCCGGCACGGCCAAGGGCTGCCGCCCCGGGCAGGCGCTGCCCAGCAAACACCAGCCCTTGGTGTGCCCGGGCTGGGCGCTGGGCAGCTCTGCCCTGGTGCTGGGCACCGGGGAGAAGGGAGCGGGCGGTGGGGTGGCCACATAACCCCGGGGGTGCCGAGAGTGAGGAGGAAGAAACCCCACCGTGGGCATCACACCCTGCCAGGGAAGGGCTCAGGGGGTGGTGATTTGTAACCTCCCTGGTTGTGGCTGAAAGAGACTGATCCTGCCACCCCTGGGACCCAGAGGGACACTGGCAGGGTGAGCATCACACCAGAGATAAGGGCTGGAGTCTAGTAAGCCTTTTATGTAGAAAAAAATATCATTATAGGTGAGACTTTTACAGCATTAATAAAACATTAATTGGGTAGTTTGGAATATTAGGGTTTCAAAATGTTAATTGGACTAACAAATTCTTGGCTTTCAAAATATTAATAGGACTAAAAAATTCTTGGGTGCATTCATATTGCATGCTTTTTTGGTTTGGTTTTTTTTCCTTCTATAACAATAGTTTGGAAGGAGAATGAGGTATTCTGGATTTTTGTTATCTTAGGACTGAGATCTCACGAAGCTGTTTCCTTTTTGCTTTGAAGCATAATTTCCAGCTCTGAGTTGACTTTGAGTTTAGCCAGGTACAGATCCAAGGATATCGTAAAGCATCTGTCTTTGATTTGGCTTAATCAGTAATATCAGACTCTCATCTTGCTGAGCAATATTTTCTACTATAGGCAACAATGTTATTAAGAAAACATTCACAGCCTGATTTTCCAAAGGGAATTAAACACCCCTCTCTCACCTCTCTTACATCTCAGCAGCACCCCAGGCTGAATAGATGCAGGAATTTTACTGCCCTTGGGAACAATCTTTCCCTGAGAACAAAACCCAACAAACTATAATTTGGCTGCCAATGTCATCTCCAGCATAATCAAGTATTGACTTAATCAGAAATCCTTTTAAGTGATGCATAGGGAGAAAAACACATTTTTCTTCAAAGTATTCCTCATTTGTAATTATTATTTCACTTGTGAATCTTCCACACTCCATTGAAAATGCCATATGGAAAATAAATTAGTTTGCTACAGTGACTAATGTTTACTGCCACTTCTGCTCTGAAGTTTTGGGCCAAGTTTTTAAATCACCAGTCCTTGCTCTGGCAGAATTGCCAATGAAGTTGGTCTGTATGATCAAAGTCCGGATATAAGTAAAAGCACTACTATAGGAAATGGCAGCATGTCCCACCTGGTCATTAAGAGTAATCCAGGAATTAATGGCAAGCAGTTACTTATTTAAGCAGTTGCCTAAAAGCGCTGCATGTGCTAAATATGATAGAATTGAAATTATGCTGCTTTCATTGAGAAAGGGACAATATTTTCCGGCTGCATCGTGTGGCTGATTGTGGAGAGCTTCACGATCTATTACGAGCTTCACAGCCCAGCAAGTCATTTACACCTTTCTTTAGCTCAGTCTCTCCACTTGGAATAATACCATACTTAGTCCTGAAATACAATTTGCTTAATTATACTCTCGTACTGCACCTGTCACTCCAGTCTCATGTATCTCCCCTTCACTTGGCTGTTCACCCATCCTCCAGGATAACACGGACTGCATTTTTTTCTCACAGTGTTCTTCCCCTTAATTTCACCAAGTGTAGGCGTTGCTTTCACAGCACAGTGACTTTCAGGGTTATCCTCCTTCGTTTTTTGAAGACTGGCCTTAAGTTGGATTCTCTCCCACCTTCTGCTGCTTTCTCAGTGTAACTATGTACTGTTTCCAAACAGTCAGTATTACAAGAAATTCATTTGTTGGGAGTGACTGGCCTTACCCAGCGCACATTTGCTGAGGTAGAAGTCATTGGGTCACCTTCCAGCCACGTCCAGAAGGTTACTGCAACAACCATAAAAGATGGGATATCACTTTTCCTTTAAAATGAACACTTGAATCCTGTGGAATTGGAAGGGAACATCTGGATATGAGTGTGTAAAGTCAGCAAGAGTTTTTGGCTCCTCTGCTCCAGGAATTTAATGGAAGGTTTGATTAAAGTTTCTGTGGCTGAGTCCTGCACGAGCAAGTTCCATTTCTAATGGCCATATGGAATTCCCATTGGTGAGAGCTCACCTGCAGGATGCCAATAGGATCTGTATTCAAAAAAATAATGATTGGTAATACAGGTCAGAAAGAACTTTGGCTTGGTGCAGTAAAACACTGAGTCATCCAAAGACATGAGCACAAAGTATTGAAGATTGTGGGAGCTGCTTAGGATTCAGGAGTTCAGGGTTTGGACTGTTTGTATCATTATTAGGTATTATTTATTAATAATAATATATCTAATTGTTGGTTGGAGGACAGGACAGTTGGCAACCGTAACTCTATTAGACAAAATTAAGAGCATTTCAAAACACCATCTGTTGATGATTACCTCTAAGCAATGAAAATAGAAACAAAATTTACATACTGGTTGGCTGTGGGGCACCTGCAGGACTCCGGCTGAGGGTGCACTGCTGGGCATAGACTTTGTGATTGAAAAGACAATTGCTTCTCACTGTTCCTATCCGCTCCGTACGGATCTCCTGTCTTCTTCTGCAGTGTCAAACTGACTGCAATTTTGTCAGTCAATACCCTTGTCAGCTACTGTATCTCTGTAGTAATCATTTATTTACTAACCCTAAATAGAAATATAGGACAAAAATGTTCCAAATTCTCACAGGCAACCACATCATATGGAGAGGAAAGTAGCCTGATACTGCTACCTCAGCAATCTCTGAAATCAAAGAAGAAATATAAATCTAAGCTTCCCAGCAAGGACTGGAACCATGCATTAAAAATATAGGACACAAGACACATCTTTTTAACAGAAAACACTGTTCATGTTGCAAAGTAAAGCACTTGAAAATTAGGGAATGCCAGATTGATTGTTGCCATGGAGAAGTCCTTGAAAGCATTAATCACTGCCTTGAGAGCTGGGTTTGAATAGTGTGCAGAAAAGAAAGCATGGGGCCACGCACGGAACCACAATGTGAAAACAAAATATCACACGGCTGCTCGTAAAATGAACACCGTTATCCCGTGTACTGAAGGTAGGTGTCACAGAATCACAGAATGGTGGGGTCAGGAGGGACGCCTGGAGCCCCCCCAGCCCAGCCCCTGCTGAAGCAGCTCTCCCAGAGCGGGCTGCACACAGTCACGTCCAGGGGGTTCTGAATGTCCCCAGAGCAGGAGACCCCACAGCCTCTCTGGGCAGCCTGTTCCCCTGCTCTGGCACCCTCAAAGAAAGAACCAGTTCCTTCAGAAAGAAACATTATGTGATCATTAACTAACATTCTACC
The DNA here is from genome assembly GCF_023634085.1 of Falco cherrug. Lineage (NCBI taxonomy): Eukaryota > Metazoa > Chordata > Aves > Falconiformes > Falconidae > Falco > Falco cherrug. The sequence continues at coordinate 62,296,449 of NC_073701.1, forward strand.
ATCATGCATATGCACAGTAAATGATCTGGGGGCTCATGAGCATGTCTGAACATTTGACTGCTTGACCATGTAACTGCCTTCTTTTATGCCATTGTGTCTGAATGTAACCTTTGCATCGTTTTTTCCTAGAAAAGAAGTGATTTGACAGAAGATAGGTCATAGTCTGTACTACTTCATCTCAGCCCCAGGGTCCTCATTTACAGTGGAAGGAGAGCAATGCTCAGACTACAGAACACAAGCTTAAAAGCCTGGAGATTTGAGTCCTTGCCAGCCATACGGCAGGTAAGCTCTGTTACTGGCCTCCACTTGTGGTCCTCTTTAGGGTAGGAGACCTTGCAGAGCACACAATGGAGCTGGAAACAAAAGCATAGAGCAGGGACAGGATGAGGGTGTGCATCAGGTCCTTTTCAAGATGTCCAGGATGCTCCACAGAGTGTATCTCCCCACAGTATAAATGCTGAGGAGCGCTCAGGTCTGCCACGAATGTATTGTGTGATCTTGAGCAAGACACTCTCCTGATCTGCGCCTCAAATCTTCTATCTGTAAAATAGGGAAAATGGTGCTTAACTTTTCAAATGTCTTTGTGAGTGGTGAGCAAAACGCTATTTAGGCTCAGTAAGTTATATGGATGTATTTCTCAATGTAAATTAAAGCTTTTTCAAAATTTAACCAGCATTCTGTATGGCCATCTTTGTTTCTCTCTCCCAGCTCTGCTATCTATTCCCCATTTCAATTGATTAAAAAAAAGATCTTGCTCTTTCTTTCTTGCTCTCTCTTTCTTGAACATTGGCTGCCCTTTACTCACCCCTCAGGTTTAATATTCCCAAATTTTATTAACCAGTTATTTACAAACTGCCAAATCAAACAGATTAGCAAGCAAGACTCAAAACAAGACAAAAGATCCTGTGTTAGTTTCTCACTGAGCAAATAATCTGCTTGGGTCATGTATAATTAACCAGCCTGCTATTTGCAAGAGGACTCAACCACTCTTGTCCATCCCGGCAAATAATACAGTACTTCGTATTTTGGTATGATGGTCTCTGTTGCACATGCAAGCAGTTGACTGCATGCTTTCTCCAGAAAGTTAAAAAGTAAATTTAGCAGAATGACTTGCTGGAGAAGCTGGAAACCTCACCACACAAACTTGAGACCACTGGGGTGTATGAACGGTACCTTAGAGAGAAATACATTTCCCAAAGGGATCAAATATCTGCAGAAACATGGTATGATCAAGCATTCCCCAGTACATGGCCACCACAGCTGCTATGTACAGAAACTTTCATTTTAAGCTGGCTTCTTGTATCTTAGTAAGAACCTGATCACGAGAAGAACATAGGCATTTGCTTAGCTTTAATCACATGGCCAGATCTGTTGGTGTAGGAAATAGCATGACAAGCAAAGGCAAGTGTTCCTTTTCAAGGTTATGCCAAAGAAAAGGACTATCAGCTTTCTTTCCCACTTTCATTCCCATAATTTTTTTGTGTGCTCTTTTCCTATTTTAAGATCATCATGGAAGGGCCAGGATGTGACCACCTGTCCCCTCTTCATTAGACTGAGTCAGACTCAGAATGGACCAGAGATGCTGTACACTGGCAACTGCTCGCACTCAGAGCTCTGCCTTGAGTGGAAGGAATAGTACCTCACGGAAATCGGTGTGACAGGTTGTTCTGAGCCATCTGAGGCTTAGCCAGCTTGCATTTCTGGAGATCACGGTTTCAGCATGGACTGGCTGAGGTGTTCAACGCAAGCAATGAGATAATACAGTTCCCCTGAGTACGCCCTGTTGTTTCCATATGTCCTGGTTTCAGCTGGGATAGAGTTAATTTTCTTAGCAGGTGCTGTGTTTTGGATTTGGTACCAGAACAATGCTGATAACACACTGATGTTTTTGGTTATTGCTAACTAATGTTTCTAATGACTCAAAGACTTTCCAGCTTCTCATGCCCTGCCAGTAAGGAGGCTGGAGGGGCAAAAGAAGTTGGGAGGGGACACAGCCAGATTCCTGATAAGGGACTGAACAGTGAGCACCAACGATGCACATTGCCTTCATCAGCTCCGCGCTCGGGCAGTAACCTTTGCCGAGAGGAGGGAAACAGACACCTGGGGGGAGCCAGGTCCCTGAGTGCCGCAGCACGGCTCCCTGGCGCCTGCCTGTCAGAGCCCTGCCGTACGGCTGTGGTGCCAGTGCACTCGACTGCCACAAGCGAACGTGCAGGCCACGAAAAAGATTGAGTTGGTCTGGTGAGAGCTATTTATCACATGGGCCCATCGATTGCCATAATTGCCCTACCTCCCTGAAACGCCCGTGCTGATTGCCGTCCCTGTCAGCCTTTCGATAATTTCATCCCCCCTGACGTCGGGCTGCGCAGGAGCTTGCGAGGCCACCCCGTTCACCCTGTGGCATCCAGGGACAACGCCAGCTCCTCCCAGGCCCCTAGAACCTCCGCAGTGCTGCAAGAGTTCGAGAAAGCAGCATGTAATGGTTTGGAGAGCTTTGCGGCCGGTTCTTTAATACTCTTAGGAGCTAGTTACATGGCCTGCCAATGCAAGTGCGTTTAACTTCAACAGCTGCTGTTTCATATCCTTCCTAGTTGCTCTTAAAATGGAGAGTATTTCCTTATTGCCCTAAGTGATGACTACAAAATCTGTCTTCTGCCTATTACAAAGGAATATTTATGAAACCTGTCGTCTTTTTTCTGAACCACAACCACCAATTTTATTAGCTTTATTTGGCATCGTGCATGTCCTGAGGGTTTCCTTTACTTCTGGTGTTTTTACGTTAGCCTCGTGTCCTGGTTTCGCCCGCGACAGAGTTACTTTTCTTCTCTGTAGCTGGTGCAGTGCTGTGTTTTGCATTTAGTATGAGAAGCATGTTGACAGCACAGCGACGTTGTAGCTGTTGCTGCGTAGTGCTTGCTCTAAGTAAAGGACTTTTTGGTTTCCCCTGCCGTGCCGGTGAGCAGGTGCACAGGGAGCCGGGAGGGAGCCGGGCCAGGACAGTTGACCCGAACTGGCCACAGGGCTATTGCATCCCACAGAACGTCACACCCAGTGTGTAAACTGGGGGAGCTGGTCAGAGCCTGCCCACTGCTGCTCAGGGACTGGCTGGGCATGGGTCAGCGGGGGGTGAGCAACTGCATGTGCATCACTTGCTTGGGTCTTTTCTTGGGTTCTATTCCTCTCTCTCTCTCCTTTTCACTACAATTGTTGTTGTTGTTGTTGTGTTGATGATGATGGTGATGATGTTTTTTTACAATTATTAAGTTGTTCTTATCTCAACTGATGAGTTTTGTCTTTTTCCCAAGTCTCCTCCCCAGCACTTGTTGGGGGGCGGGGGCAGTGAGTGAGTGGCTGCATGGTACTTAGTTGCTGGCTGGGGTTAAACAGTGACACCATTGGATGGCCCCAATCATATCTGAGCAGATACGTGACTTTTCAAAGCAGTACAAGAGTCTGTTCCTTGTGTTGACCTTCCCTGTGCCCATGACACGCAGGTTAGTGGGTGAAGTCCTGGGCAGCTACAGGTAAAGTTTTTTTAACACCAGTGGAAGTCACTGAATAACCTACTTTGACTTTCTGCCGTGATGTTTCATTCACTTACCAAGAACTTCTGCCTGTCGGAAGGAGACCCTGTGACAGGCAGCCAGGCAGGACATGGAGGATTTACCTGTTCCTTTGGGTTTGTCCTAATGCCTTGCTGATCTTTCTTGTAAACTGATTTTTTGTTCTTTTGACACCCATCCTCTCTTATGCTGCCTTCTATCAGACTGAAAAGCTTTTTTTATTTATTTTCATGTTGTGCAAGTGCTTAAGCACTGTAATCAAACAACCCATCAGTCATCTTTTTGTCAGGGTAGAATCACTGAACTCTGACTCACTGTCTAGCTTTATTTTAACCACTGAATCATTTCCTGGGCTCTACCTGCAGGATACTTTCACATTTTGGGGGATGAATGCCTTTACTGGTGTTGCTCATGCTGTAGTCAGAGGTAAATTCACCTCCTTAAATTAGTTGCCATTCTCTTGAATTGTTTAATCTCCTCTTTAATTATTATGGCACTTTAGCAACTTAGCTGACAGCCTCTTTGAAAATTTACTATTGGAAAAGCAAACAGTGCAAATGGAATATCTGGGATGGCAAATAGAGGACTTTTCCCCATCGATTCCCACAGACTACGTTTTGTTTAAAGCTACTATAATGAGATAAAAGAAATACAGGCACATTTCAATTAAGGAACTATGATATCCTTGGGGAAAATTCTTCAAGAAAACTATGTAAAGAAACAATCTGACTGCTAGTTCATTTTGGTTATGGATACATGACATTAAGTTTTCTTGAAGAATAAAATATTTCTTGCTTTAGGCAAATTGTAGCAGTGATGTTGATCCTTTTTCCTCCAATAAAGCTTAGGCCATTGGATATAACCAAAGGTTTACCTTTCCCCCCAAGACCAACCATAATATTGAAGCTAGTTCACGTGGCATGAATTTCCCTGTGGAAATGACCATGGGAAGTGTTTCAATGAAGTGAATATGCAGGGCTGCTAGGTATTGCTTTTTCTTTTGCATAGCAAGGTACCAATAATGACCTTCCATCTCTGAAGTTCTGCATGCATCCTACACCATTTTTAAGCTTCCCACTTAGCTTATGAGAATGCTGTTTCATGCTGTGTTGGACAATGTTGGACATACTGGAGAAGCTGTAATAGATTAAAAAAAAAGTCCTTTTTAATAACAGTGGAGGTGATGTCCCAAGACGGGATGACTCCTCTCATGTCTGCTGGAGGGACTGTGGATGGGATTCAGGACAATAACATCGTGGAAGTAGAAGGATCTTCCCATCTTACTAACAGGGAAAGACATGGGGCACAGTGAAACTTTCATTACAGAAGTGGGAAGAGTGTTAGCATTTGTACCCAAGCACCCTCAGTTTTTTCTGACCCCCTTTGCTATCTTGCTATGCGATAGTAAAAGACTGCCCCATCCTGTATGACCTCTGTCTCTATGTGCTCCCTCAAGGAGATCCAGCTTGCATAGCAGAAAAGTAGTTTCTGTTCTGATCTTCCCTCTCACTTCTTTCTCTCTTGTGTCTTTTTCATGCTGGCACCTCAGACCGCCTCCAGGCTGAGGCTGAGCTCCTCAGCAATAAAGGGTTTACATGTCACAGAATGGTGGGGTGGGAAGGGACCCCTGGAGCCCCCCCAGCCCAGCCCCTGCTGAAGCAGCTCTCCCAGAGCGGGCTGCACACAGTCACGTCCAGGGGGTTCTGAATGTCCCCAGAGCAGGAGACCCCACAGCCTCTCTGGGCAGTCACTTGAAATGTAGCCTTATAGCTGTCCAGAGAAGCAGGCCCCAGGTCCCCATGGACAGCCTGTCCTTCCAAGTCTAGACTCTTGCATGTTTCCATGAAGCTCACTGCAACCATGCTGCTGTTTCTCCTTTTCCCACTCTGACCACTGTGTAGACCGTGACTGGTGTTCCTAGGTGCTAAGGAAACACAAATAATAAACAGAAATATGAGATAATAGTTTTCCAGAGAGGAATTGTATATTTCAGCCCCAAAAAAGTTGAGGGAAGGAGGGAGGTGTCTAATGATGCAGTGGAAGAAGAAGTGAATATTAACTGAGATTACTTAGATATCTCTCTCCCTTCAGACAGAGCAGGAAGGATAGATAATGATCAAAGCCTGCTTCTGAGAATGCAGCTCCCAGCCCTTGTGACTCAGGCACCAGTGGAGCGAGGCCAGAGAGACTATCAATGCTGAGTCCCCGAGTCCTTGATGCTCTTTGCAGGAGGCACTTGAATTTGTCCAAGATGATGCTACAGCCCAGCCAAGTTTTCTGATGAATTACTCCATAGGGGGCAGAGGCCTGTTGAAGGTCATGAAACATTTCTGCTGACATTGATGTTAAATACTAAATCCTTTTGCTTTTGTACTGAAGCAGCTGGAAGCCAGCTACGTGCCGCAGTCCCTGCCACTCGTGTATTTATGAAGGTGACTGCAGTGAAGCCAGGCACAGAAGACCACCTCTGCAGGCAACCCCTTGTCTTCAACGATAGCCTGAATCCATGGATCTCTCTGTGGTATCCAGTACAATCTGTCTGACGCTCTGTTGTAAACATCTACTATCAATTAAATTTTGCAGTCCTTTAGACCATTCTGTGCATTAAAGAGATAAGTTCTGGAAAAAAAAACAATAAGAAAAGCAGAAACAAAAACTCCCCTTCTTTGTTCTGTATCACTGGAAGCATCTTAATTTTTAAAACCAGATAAAACTGAGTTTTCATTCTTTGTTCTCCACAGGTTTTTAAAAGCCGAAGTGAGGTGAGCTTCTGCCCTGTGCTATCCCAGATTTGAAGACTGCTCTGTATGACCAAACATGTTTGTTTCTTCTAAGTGTTTTTGCTAGTCTGATTTTTCATCCTGTGGCCTTGCCACATGTATACTACAGCCTAGTAAACATGATTTTTGCCATCAGCAGCAGAAGAGCATGGGCACTGCACTGACCTGACACCACAGGTCTCAGACATCTCTGGGCTGGCCGTGCCCTGAGCTGGGTGTCCCTGGGATCACACGTGTCCCGCGGCCAAGGGGCTGGTGCCCACCTGCCTGAGCTCCGCGCTGGGGACACCTGGCACGGCCAAGGGCTGCCGCCCCGGGCAGGCGCTGCCCAGCAAACACCAGCCCTTGGTGTGCCCGGGCTGGGCGCTGGGCAGCTCTGCCCTGGTGCTGGGCACCGGGGAGAAGGGAGCGGGCGGTGGGGTGGCCACATACCCCCGGGGGTGCCGAGAGTGAGGAGGAAGAAACCCCACCGTGGGCATCACACCCTGCCAGGGAAGGGCTCAGGGGGTGGTGATTTGTAACCTTCTCCCTGGTTGTGGCTGATCCTGCCACCCCTGGGACCCAGAGGGACACTGGCAGGGTGAGCATCACACCAGAGATAAGGGCTGGAGTGTCTAAAGTTTCTTTTAGTATAAAGAATTCTATTGCGTTACTGAAGGGACTTTAAAGACATTAATTATTTCGGACTACTAGATTGTTGCAGCGTTATCTGGGCTAGCAATCAATTCATTGCTCTACTCGTGAGGCATGTTCTACTACTGCCCATATCACGAATTTCAGTGTAACAGTGTCCTGAGCCTACCGTACTGTAGAGGAATGAAGCTGGGTTAATTAACATTGATAATATACAGCTGTGGGCTGGCTTCAGGGGCGGTGGGTTGGCTGGTGTGGATGATGTGCAGCTGTGGGTGTTCTGTTAAGGGGTTGGGCAGCCAGTGAAGAGGGGGCAGCTGAGGAAGAAGGAGGGAGAGGAAGAAGAAGAAAAAACAGCAGCAAGTGGAGAGAGAGGGTGGGCCCTGGATGAGGTGAGAGAAGGAGAAGGCAGCAGAGGGACTGACATGAACAGTGTGTTGGTATGAGATGGTAAAAGACCTTGTTGCAGCTTGATAGTTTGGTGAGTGCTGTGACGTTGTACCACAGCTAGGAGATTCCTTGTAGCTGTTTTCATAGGAAGTCCCACAAATGCAGGCTGGCTGAGAGCATCGCTGCAAGTACCCGAGCTGTCAGGAAGGACTGAGCCTGATTTCTGCAGCACAGATGCCTGCCTGACTAACCACAGGAGCAGTGGGGGGCTGTTAGACCACTTAATTTTAGACACATAACTGAGATGTCTTTAGCAGCGCAGTTGCCCTGGGTTGCCTCTGTAATTGATGATGAGTCATCTCTAAAGCTAGTTCAGATTTTGGATGCCTGAATGAAGTTTAATTGGAGTTTACGACTGGCGGACCAGCCTGCAGAGGGAGATAGGAGCTGTGCTCAGGCCACCAGGTGCTTGCTGTGTAGCAGAAACATCACTCCCAACACAGAGCCTCTGGCCAGCTGCAGTGTGGCTTCTGCAGTGCTCCCATACATAGGTCTGGGAAGTCTGAACACCAGCGCTCTTTCATCTTCTGCACCAGAGATACCTCGTGCTTGGCTAGAAGAGTAATTCTGTTAGCTAAAAGCAGTAGTCGTTGTCATAAACTGGATGAACTACTTAGGAGAGAGACCACAGGCTTCGTATTGTGTGCCTCTGTTGAAATAATTTGAAAAACCTGTTTGCACAAGATATACTGGACACTCTTCAATGTTCTCAGATGCTCTCCTATTGGAAAAGATATTTCCATGGCCTATAAAGTATAATATAACCTAGGCATAGACACTCTTTCATGTGACTTATCTGACCAGTCACCGTGGCAAGAATGACTGCAGACGGCAGCCCAAAAGCAGATCGTAGCCTAACGACTGTACTGTCGAAATGTGAGTTCAGCTCCCTCTACAATACACCCGGCTGTGTCTGAATTGCAGAAGTTCTCCCATAACGAATGTCCTAATAATCTACAAATATTTTTTTTTTTTTTGCCAGAGGGTTGTGTTCCCTTCACTAGTACACCTGTGATGTGCCAGAGAGTGAGGGGAAGGCAGGGAAATATTCTTAGCTTCTCTCTCTATTGGCTCCTGTTCTTGCTTTTAGGTAGACTCCAGCTCAGAAAATCCTAAGATGGCACAGGGCAAGGGATGTGCATGGCACATATCTGGCACCTTTGAAAACCAAGCCTGAATTCTTGCCAGTATTCAATAATCTGTACATGCATAAATATTTTCAAGGTAGAACCTCTACTGGAACCACTTTTCCTGGCATGGATTCAAGACAAACCCTTTCCATGGTCCGCAGGAGGCTGTGTCCCCTCCTTTGTTTGAGACTTAACCTGTTTTTCGTTTAATGTATCAGCGCTTTGCACCACGACACTTCTGGTTTTCAGCTTCATACATCAGTGTATACAGAACTCCAAGAAAATATTTTTGCTGTGTCTTTGCATTTGCAGGCCTTCTTGCAGTGCTTGGGAATTTCAGAATTATTCACACAGTCATCGCTTGGAATTGATCAAAAAAAAAAGGTGCTTCTTTTTCAGTCACCCCATCAGTAAAGAAGGCTGAGTTCATCAGCTGAACAGACAACCCTGGTAAGCCAGATTTGGGAAAGAATTCTTACTGTTCCAAAGATTTAGTATTCAGATGTTATAGACTTGATTAAATTCTAATTGTGTTTCTAACTCTATATTTAATAAATAGACCATGGAGAAGGGAGGAACAAAAGAAAAAAAAAAAGGGCTGTGAGCAGTGGGAGGGAAACCAGGAAATGAGACCATGAATCAAATCTGGTCTTGGATGGAGATGACAGTCAGGCTGGCTACAAATTCTGCAGCTCACTTGCTACTGATGTGAACCACACCAGTCAGATAAAAGAATATCAACATAAATAATCACACATTAATATGACATAATATTAATATATTACACTTTGAAGTCCACAAGGAAATCTGAGGGTCCTGAACTGTATGATACACATTAGCTACACAATCTTTGCAACAGCTTCCCTTGGCCAGTGCTGTGAGGCATGGAATCCGGGCTGTCCTCAGTGGAAAGTACAGGGATCACTGGGGTGACATTTTTCATCATAATCCAATGTATAGTGTGTAGTAGCCAACAGAAAAATAAAGACTATTAATAAAGTATTAATCAAGTATTATATATATATTATATATATAAAGATAAAGGTACTCTGAACCTGATCTTGAGGAAGCAGCAGTGGTCTGCAGATACCACACATCACATGGAGCTGTCTGACACCAACTAGAAATCCAGCCTCACTCCTTCAATGAGTATGAGTTGAACTCATCTTTTTTATTTTCTCAGAAAAAAGAAGACTAATTAATCATTATTCATTGATCAGGTTGTTAACCTTGATGACTCAGGAAACCAAACGGTGCAGACATGACTCTCCTTGTGGTATCAGTTGGTGAGTGTTGCTGATAGGGTGCTACAGAGTATGTAGCAAAATTCACGCACGCTTTTGTCTTGAACTAACAAGAATAAAACACTGACTGTAAAAAGTGAAACAATGATTGAAGCATCGATTCTGAGATGAGCCATGAGCCTTCAGCTTCTGCAGGAGCTGAACAGGGATCGAAAGGTAAGGTATTCTGCCCTTTATACTACCGGGCCTTTGCATATGTTTGTAAAGCTCGTTTAGAGAAATTTGATGGCTTAGTGTAATTTGCCCTGCAGTTATAACAGACACTGAAACTTGTGCCAGTGGCACCAGCAGAAGCAGGATCTGGCACACCAGGAATGTACTGAAGATACATTATTTACTCGTGAAATCTCATCTCACGGCAGAAGGCGCTGCGGACTGTTACATCCAACAGGAAAGAGTAATTTCCAGATTTTGAGAACTTGCAAACGTTGCTATAATGGTCAGTGCTGATAAGGAGGAACCTAGGTACTATCAAAGCCCTTCCATGCTGAACATTTCTAAGGAATAGATGACCATCAAGGGATAACCAGGTAAAGTCGTACAGTGCAACATGCTCACCGTGGCAGTGACCGAGCAAGATGATCCTCCACAGAATAAAAACTCACAGCAGGTGTGCAATGAGCCTTTATATGTCACCTCGCCTATCAAGTGTTTTCATGGCATTTTTTAAGTCTTGAGACAAGAGCCTGAAATTTAATAGTGCCTTGTTCCTGGGCTCATTAGGATTTATTTGTTTGTGAATGTCTGGCAATGTTATCCTTCACTACTTTTTGGCTATACATGATAGCAAACAATTTGAGTGTTAAGTGGTACAAGAAGTATTCCTACCACAAACGAGTACATCCAGTCAAGGACAAACAAGATGGGACCACAGCATTGCTTTTTAACAAAGGATTGAGCATTTATAACCTGGCCATAAAAACCTGCAGGATGTGTGGAAAAGTGTACAGCACCACAAGAAGTGAGTGTTTTTAACCTAATAAGACACCGCTTGTTTTTCAGATACACAATGATATCCCCGAAGTTTACCAGTTTGAGATGGATTTTCTGCTTACGCAAGTCAGAAATGGGTTCAGCTCAAACAAGAAAGAGAAGCTGTTAATAGGTTTGTATTGATTGCTACATTTTTATTTGTCATTCTGCTCTTGTGTTATCTTTTTTCTTGGTAGAAATGTACTCTCTAGTAACCAGCGAAAAGAACTGATACAGAAGACCAATGTCCTTCTGCTTTGGCACTGAATGACCATGGGTATGTCACTGTATCTTTGAAGAGCTTTACTCTGACTGGAGTGGGACACAGGTATCTGAGGTAACACACACCCCGAAAGCGCCTGGCTTGGCTGCACAGAACTCCTGTAGACTGACTAACATTACTGAGTAGTAACAAATTATGCTGTGCTGAGCTCTGTTTTGATCTTTTGATTACTGCTGCTGCCTGTACTACTGAGTTTAAACTAGACTGAGTTTTTCTATGCCACATAGCAGTCAACTCTATGAACCACATTGATAAACACTGCTCTTAAAAATAAGCGTATTATTTATGTGAACATATAAATTGTTTGAAGTTGTACACAGAACAACTACTTTTTCTGTTTGCAAATAGCTTGTGAGAGTCATGAACGAGACATGAGTTTATTTCCCAGTCATTAACAAATGATTTTTGGACCGCAAATTTTTTGTAGCCTTTTCTAACATTTATTTCTAATTCTTTTTTTTGTCTGGCAATGCCCTTGAAAGAGCTCTCAAATAGGTTGGACAGTCCACAGAGAAAAGCATCTGATATATAGACAGCTCTGGCCTGCAGCAAACAGTCTTTCATTTCCACCTATTATAGGGGAGCCATAAATTCTGGGGTACCTCTGTCCTGCTCTTTCTACAGTGAGTGAACACATCAGAATGATCCAAAGCAATTTTGAGCTGGAATTCTGCCCATTTGTTTTTTCCCCTCTCCTGAAATCTATGCATATGTTACAGTGTTCTGTAATTTCAAGTCATACAAAACAATCATAAAAGCCTCTGGTAGAAAATAGCTGTTGTTAAAGCCTTAATTCTGACATATAAATCTTTCTAGTCTGCAAGACAGGAGGATTTTCTTAGAACCCTCCCAACAGAGGACAAATACATTAGAAGAGCTGCTTCTGATGTGGAGAATGGCATTTCCACAAACTTACGTCACTAACGGAATAAATACAATTTGACCTCCTAAAAACATTACCAGTGGGGGAAAAAAAATAAAAAATCCAATACCCTCAGTTTGTTGGTGCTCACACAGTATCAAGACAGATAGATGCACAGTCCATTTATTCCCTTAAAAACAGTTACCAGGATGCTGAATTCTTACTAGCACCCCCTCACAGAAACCAGTTTAGCATCTGTAAAAATGGGCATAAACGTCACGTCATATACCTCAAGAGAACAGCTCATATGTCCTTGATATATTTTTAAGCAATTTTTATTTGGTAGTAAAGTGGCTATCAGCCAATGCTTCAGCAATATCTTAAGCCCCAAGGAAGGCAGACACTGCTGAAATGTCAGCTGATAGACACTTTACATCCAAATAAAAATTGCTTGAAAATATATCAAGGATATGTGAGCAGTTCTGTTAACGCAGACAACATGATGTTTGCATCGATTCAGAGAAATGAAATGCGTCAGTTGACAGTGGCAGCAGTAATCTGAAGTGATCATTGTGTAACCACTTTGGGGCAAATTTCTTGCAAGGGGAGTGGAAGGCTTTGGTGTCACTTCGGTACAAACAGGCTATCCTGCTTTGAGCCAAGCAGGTGAAGGACTTGGAAGGGAGGGAAAAAAAAGATAAGTCTCCTAGTTATCATAGTTATTATTTGTGTGTTGCCAGTGTCAAGGTGTCCCAGCAGAAGGCTGGGGCTTCACTGGGTAAAAGAGGCCAGATCATGGAAGAGGCAAACCAGTGTGTATTCATATATTCCAGCTATGTAAGGGTACTTCTTGCCTTGTATTTATTTAGGCTTGAGAAATTCAAAGATGTATTTGACACCATTGGCATCTAGAATGCAGTACTTTTTTTGGTATTATACACTGCAGAACATCTTTTTTTCTCCTTACAAATGTATTCCCAGCACTCAGCTCTGCGATTCCGGCCACCAAGACAAGCCGTGGGATCTGCAGGGAGGATTCTACTTGCACAACAGCCAGATCTAGATGCAGTTTATATACAATAGAAAAGGCTGAAAAGAAAATGCATTATGCGTTATTAACATCATCCATCTCTTGGAAAGAAAATCTTGTGCCCAAAGGGGCGACGTTAGTGGTAATTTTGTGCCGTTACGATGTGGAAATGGGGATGAGGCCTCGGCTCGGGCCCAGAGCTGCGGCAGGGGCCGGGGCCGGGGCCCGGGCCCAGCCCCCCGCCCAGCCCCCCGTCCCCACCGTTAGCGTGGGCCCGCTGAGGGAGGGCAACAGCACCCGGCCCCTCAGCGTCAGCGGGGCCGCCCGGGCTGGGGGGACCCCCGAACGCCCCCTCGGAGCGCGGCTGGGTCCCGGCAGCGCCGGCTGGGCTGCGGGCCGCGCCCCCTGCCCGCCCTCTCTCAGCGCGGCCGCCAGAACTGCGCTACCCAGCGGGCGTCGCGCAGGGCCCGCCCCGCCCCTGGCCCCGCCCCTGGCCCCGCCCCGCCGCTGGGCTCCCTGGGGCGCGTAGTCCGCGCGCCCCCGGTGAAGTTTAAACCGAAAAAGTTTCCGCTCCCTTTCCGCGTCCCTCACCGCTCCTCGGCGGGGGCGCGCCGTCTCCATGGCTACGGCCACGCAGCCAATAGGGAACAAGGTTCTAGGAGCGGAGGGCGGGGTGGGGCGAGCGGCGGGCCAATAAGGGGCAGTGTTGTTGTGGGGCGCGCTGGCAGCGGGGACAGTGAGTCTCCTTGGGGCTGTCCCTGGCCGTGGCCTGGTGGCGCCGGGCGAAGATGGGCGGCGGCGGGAGCAGCACCCGGCGCGTCACTTTCGAGGCGGACGAGAATGAGAACATCACGGTGGTGAAGGGCGTGCGGGTGAGAGCGGGGCTCCCCGGGGGTTCCTCGGGCCGGGGGCGCTCGCCGGGGCCCGCCGGAACGCTGTGGGCCTGGTTGGCCCCGGGCCGCCCTGAGCTCGGCCCGCCCCGACCCCTCCTTCCTCGTTTTCTGCCCGCAGACTGCTGGCCCCGCACGGTGTCGGCCCTCGTTCCCGGCCCTTCTCCCGCACTGACCCCCGCCTCTTTCCCCCGCGCCGCTTGGGCCGTTGGGGCTCGGCGGGGGCCGCGCCGCTCGGGTCTGGGGGCGCCTGCGGCGGCAAGAAGCCCAGCGGGAGCAGGAGGCTGCCGTCGGGGCGTCCAGCCCCCAGCCCGCTGACCGCAGCTGGGCGGCAGGACGCCTGTAGGAGATGTGCAACGAGGAGAGGTGGTTCTGCCTTTCCCTGACCTCTACGGATGGGAGCGCCTCCCTTCCCACGCCCGGCGCTCTTGCTGCCGGGTAGCTGACAGCCCGTGTACCTGCAGAAGCATTCCCGTTCTTTCCCAGTTTATGGCCTGCTCTTGCCTATACTATACCAGAAGATAGCTTGTGACACAAGACACTGAGAAATCTTGCAGCTTAGAAATTTTTCAATGGAAGACAGTGTGTAGTTCATACCAGGAGTGATAATAAGTTGTCTTTTATTGCTGCTCATAGGGAGGAGTGTGGCAGAATGAACCATGATAGAAACTGCTGCCTGTTTCAGCACGCTAATATTTTTCAGTTTTGATCATTTAATGCCTTGGGCAAGTAGGTGATGGTAACGTAAGTGTTCGTAGCAAAGTTCATCTGCTATGAAATGTGCTTAAATACAGGCAAAGACTATTGGAATTTCTCTAAAGCATCCTGGATTTTGAAATACTGGGAATAAAACCAGAATGATATCATGGGTACTAGGAAAATGTAGCTTCGCTAATTAAATAATGTTAGTCAACAGAGCATCTGAAAGTAGGATATACCTCACTGTTTACATACTTTTAACTATGTGAGGTTAAATTGAGAGTTTTAACGATTGGGTTAAGAAATCGTATGCTGAAGAAATTTTACACATGCATATTAGATTACAGATTTTAGTGAAATCTTTGTAATGGATTTCTGCCAGTGAGAGACATCATGCTGTAGGTTTTAGTAAAGAATTTGCTAATTAAAATAAATTTTCATGGGCTGCCAAAACAGTATTTTGATAGAGTTGGTGTTCAGAGACCAATAAAAAGTTTTAAGTTGAAAACCAGCAGTTTTCATGTTATTACTTCTTCACCTTCTGTTAATTTTATGTGTAGGCTACAGTAGAGCTGAAATTGGACATTACTGTTATTCTGTTTGATTCTGCATAATTTGTGACAGTTTTTTGTGTGTGCATGTGTCAATATTGGAATCAACTTGGTGCTTGACTACACCTGTTGTGACCACTTGTGTTGCACAAGTATTTTGAGGGAGGGCTTTATTAGGATGAAGTTCCTCCTGAGTTAAGTGCTTTGTGCCTGCGTGGTGTGATATTTGACTGTCATCTAAATAACTGGGAAAAGCAAAAAGGTTGATTAATTACAAGCAATGTGACAAAGGGTGTTATTTCCTTCATTTTTCCCCATATCCTCTTTTCTGTCATATCAGTCTCTTGTGTTCTGAGAGTGCCAAAATAATCTTGTTCAGTCGCAAGAGATGAGTGCTCATGCCACAAATGGGGGGAAATAGTTTATTTTGCATTGTGAATAGAGTTTTGGCAGCTGTCATACCTTATTTTGGGGCTCTATGCTCTTTTTTTTTTAAAGTTTTACTTAACCTTTTGGGGAAGAAAGGGGTAATGGGGATAAAGGAGAAGATGCAGTCTGACTCTAGGTTGGGGGTTATGTTTTTCAGCTGTCTGACAGTGTCATTGATCGTATGAAGGAACCTTCTTCGCCCAGTGGAAGACCGCAGTCTCAGCACCGATCAGCATCTGGTTCAGGTATGCCCATGTTTTTCTGTTTTGTTTTGGTGTTTTATTTTTTTAATGTGAGGAAGAAGATCAAATGTGCTGTTCAGAGCATTTTAATGAGCTCATTGCCATTTTGTAGAGATGATTTTTTGACATTAACTGTTTTGCTCATCTCCTTTTGAAGAAGGAGGTAATTTCTAGGCTTTTAGAGGAGTTGAGTTACTCTTTGTTTTCTTCTGACTGACATTGAAGTGTAAAACACAACTGTTTATTAGACTTGGTTTTCTGTGGTGTTATTTGTTGTTAAAAACTTCTTTTTTTTAAAAAAAAAAACGAACACCCAACAACAAAACCAGAAAAGCAAATATCCATTCCAAATATGTATTGAGTTCTGAAGTGGAAATTCTTGCATACTTAATCAACGCTGAATTTTAGTATTGTGAGCTTCTGTTGAAATATAGATAAGTAAACAGTAAAAGAATAATACGCTATTTTCCTATCATGGAATAGTGGAAATAAGTCACATACTGTTTATACAGATCGATGGCTCAGAACGATGGCTTTCTTAACTTGTTCTATTCCGTTATTGAGGCTTGTTCAAATGCATCAAACGGGCTTTGTGACAGGCAACCTGTGCTCTAAGTTAAAATACTGCGGCACAGTGAATGTGATGTAGCTACTGAAGGAGTGAAAATGAATGGCAGAGATTGGAATGTGTGATTTGTGTGTGTTTACTATGTGAAATGTTTAAGGTTCAAGTAAGACTTCTTATCAGTGCTCCAAAAATATTAATGATATCAGTATTTCCTAAGGGTCTTTTGCCTTGATACTTAGAAAAAAATCCCACCGAAACTCAACAATGATTAAAAACAAGTCCTGTGGCAGTAGTAGGCCTTGCAGCAAGACCTGAATGAGCAGAACGTTGCATCTTTCTTTCATCTGAAGCATAGAAAGTTGGTTTTCTGTTGCTATCAGAGCTGGACTCCCTCTGTAGTCATTAGAAAGAAAAAGGCATTTTGGGGGACAACTCATCTGGCTTATTTGAGAATTCTACTTCAGAAAGAGATGAATTGCCCTCTAGGAATGTCAGGGTGAAGAGGTCAGATGTAAGCATTTAATGTTGTCAAGCAAATCCAGCAATAGGATGTTTTACAAAGATTTGGGCTCCCAAATGATGCTGTGTTAGAGGTTTGTTTTTCCACTTTATGAATAGGAAGCCTGTGGCGTAGTGAAAGCAAGGATAGTATTAGGGCTAAAAAGGACTTCAGCTATTAACCTGGCTCGTGAAATACAGTTTGCCCAATAAAATTGCTTAGAATTTAGTGCTTGCTTAAGGAAGATTTAAATGGAGTTGGACTGTAGTTTAATGTATGGACAGCCAGATTGTCCATCCTTTTTTTTTAAATACTAGCCTTCTGCACATGTATTTTGCTGTGGTGAAGAAATTATTGTAGACAAAGGATTTATATGGAATCATACTTGCACATCCTACCTGCTTTCATGGGGTGCTTGTTGCTTTTTCATCCTTAAACTTGGGTTATGGAAGTAGTCTTGCAAATAAGCATATGTGATTTTTGGCATGTGGTAACTAGAGGTGAAGACTTTAATACCCCAGTAATTCTTTGCTAATTCACAGTATGTACATATCTTGATCCTTTATTTTGTTTCTCTTTGTGTGTTGGAAATAGTGTTTTTAAAATATTTTTATTTTTATTTACTGAGGGGCTAAGTGATGCCTTTGACCGCTCACAAGCTTGGGAAACCTATTCTGTATATTTGCTTTAATAACTAGTGATTTAGGTGAAGTGCTTGTATTTCCACAGGAGAGTATAATTGGTGTTATACCTCAGTTGCTAAAATGATTTGTGTTTAAGAGGATTAAATTATACTTAAGTACATGTTACCCTATCATTCGCTCCTCTTTCACTGAATGTTTTTTGATAAAGAATTACCAACTATTGAATTTCTTTGTTGATGTAAGAACAGTCAACCTATTTGTTTATTTTGTAGCTACATCTAACTTGTCAGAGTCTGCATTTGTCTAATAAGGTGCCATTACAGAAAGGGCACTTGCCTCAAAGCCAGTGTCCTGATCACTGAATATTGACCTACTCTCCACTGATGGCTGTGGGAGCTGGATCCCAAATCTGGGTATCTTCTGTGATGCAGCAGTGCTGGGGCTTGGTTTCTTGGTAAAGCCTCTTGCACCGTTAATGAGACCTCTTTCCAGGCAGCTCCTCCTCTCCTGTGTATGAATCTGGTGATAGTGACTTGTTTTTCTGACGGAGTGGGTCTCTCACTGCTTCTGAAGAGAGTTACCCAAGGATGGTGGTGTTTGGAGGCTGGCTCTGGCTTTTGAATTGCCAGCTGGGCAACTTTTGAACTCAACAGTTTGTTAGCCTGCGTTTGTATCTTCTAGACAAATAACACTTCTCTACACAAATAAAAAAGATCTGTAGAGGGAGAAACATTAGAGCTATTAAAAGCAGCCCTTTCTTTAAGTCAAGTCTTTTGATAGCTTTTGGTGGAGGAATAATGGATTAGATTACATGAAAGAATGTGTATCTTGTTGCTTGCCAATATGACGAATTTATTGACTTCAGTCTGGGGTCGGAAAATGAAATTACATACAATTACAATGAATCTGACATCTAAATACTATGTCTTGAAGCATCCTAGCTTGCTTGGCTAATTTTCTGACTTCTGAGTAATATTAAACACACTAAAATATTTAAGAAGTGTAAAATCTTTAAAGTATGTCTGTAATTCCTAAAGCAATATTGATGAAAAGTAATTTGGTTAGACAACGAATACTTTTTTTTTTCTTCCCTGAGTGTGTATTATACCTAAAGCTTTAGTCATAACAGACAAAGGGAATGGTCTAATTCATCAGCTTAGTGGATATCTGAAAAGCTGTTAGTCTGTTACAACAAAAAAAAAGAACAAGTGCTTAAATTATCAAGAGTCTCTGCATGTCAACCATTTTTTCCCCTTTGCAGAAACAGATGACGCTGAGGACAGAGGATTTTTTTTTTTAAATTAAATTATTTGTTATTGTTGCTATACTATCCCCATGAAAACAATCATAAAGGGCCCATGCTATAAAGTACTGTGTATTGTGTAGGTATAATAAAATAAGCACTGCTGACATCTCCTCAGAAATCAGGTTAGACCTTGCATGTTTCCAGTAGAGAAAGATATATTTCTTAGCTTTGTTCATTTGTGTGGAATGATGCCTTTTAATTGTGTAGCCTGTTGTGTTGGTGTGTGTATCTTTTGATGGGGTTTCAGTGGCCCAGGGTATCTCAGCTTAGTTGGAAACATTTAAGAAAGTATTGTTGAGATGTGCAGGAAGGTTTATTTAAAGAGTGAGGTTGTAGTAGAAGACATAACCAGCATTTAACTGAACTTGAAGGAGACAAACTTCTGGTTATGAAGAGAGCTAGTTGGTGAGATCCCGTAACAGGTAGCTCTAAGGGATAAGCTCAGGGAAGCTGTGAGGTCCTTAAGGACAACCTCTTCTCAGTGCATGAATGATCCATGCCAGTACTCGGGAAAATCAACAGATATATTGGGAGGCTGGTGTGGTTAAACGGGGTGCTTGTGATAGAGCTTCTGTGTAAATATGAGTCCAGCAGGATGTGGAAGCAGAGACAGACCACAAAATGAATTAATTTGTAAATGAGGGAAGGCAGTAGGTGTTATTCACCTCAACTGCAGCAAGGTGTTCAGCACTGCCTCTCCTTATATTCTTGTGTCCAAGTTAGGATGTTGCAGTGTGGATAACGGGACGATGAGTTGGGTTAAAAACACCTGGTTGGATGGTCAGGGGCAGAGGTTGTGGCTAATGGGTCATGTTCTACTTGAAGACTGGTATCGTGGGGTTCCTCAGGAGTTTGTCCTAATTAACAGCTTTGTCAGTGTCCTGGAGGAGGAGGTGGAGCACACGTTCTTCAGTGCAGCTGACTGCAAACTGGGAGGACGACAGTCAAGGGCAGGGCTGCTATCCAGAGGGACCTAGACTGGCTGGAGGAATGAGCCAACAGGAACCTCACAAATTCAACAAGGACAAATGCACTAGGAAAGATGCAACCCTTTGCCACAGCGCAGGCTGGGGATTCCCTGTCTGGGGTGTAACTTTGCTGAAAAGGAGCTGGAACGATGTCAGTAAGGGTTAGGGGCTGGAGTGCCTTCCCTGTGAGGAGAGGCTGAGGAAACTTGGCTTGTTCAAGGTCAAGCAGAGAAGGTTTTGAGGAAGCCTAATAGCAGCCTTCCCATATCTGTGGGGCTCATTGAGAAGCTGGTAACAGGTTCTTCGTGGTGATGCATTGTATGAGGGCAAGAAACAGTGAGCACTGAAGCAGGAGACGTTCCAAGTGGCAACAAGGAAAAATGTTGTCATGATGAGACCAGCCAGGCATCAGAAGAGGTCTTCCAATGAGGCTGAGCAGCCTCCATCCTTGGAGGCATTCAGGATGTGAGTAGATAAACCCCTGAGCAATCTGGTCCGATCTCAAGGCTGAATCTGCTTTAGGCAGAGAGTTTGAAAAAATTACTTCTAAGGCCCCTTCCAACCTTAATCCTGTGATTTTTGTAGTGGGTTGTGAAAATGTTTGCTCAGTGCAAGAGCATTTTTAATTTATAACATGAGAAGGGGCCATTGTGACTGCCTGGACTGGTCTCTTGCAATGTGCAGCGCAAGAGAACACTGCTGAGAAGTTTTACACCAGAGTCATTGACCTTGTTCTTTGTATGGTTTTAGGAAGACTTTTAAGAAAAAATTATTTTCTTTGAAGAACTGCAGTGTGTACTGATGGTGGTAGTAATTATGGCTAGTCAGATGCTGCATGAAAAAAAGTAAAACTGGAATACCTCATGATAAATGTTGTGGGAGGCTCTGCATTATTGTAACTTTGAATTGTTTTGCATTTTCAGTTTTTATGAGTGTCTGGAAGTTTACAGAGTTTGGCTAAATTTATGCCAGTTAAGCAAGAATCCTGCAAATAAATCCCGTTAGTTCTGTGCTGTTTAATGTATTAATTGTTTTTGACTACCTTTCTGTTGCAACAACACCTTTTCTCTGTGTAAACTGAAAGATGAAGTAAACTGACGTTTCTGTGACTATATTTTGTAGAGTTCCTCTTAATTTTAGAAAAGGGAAAAAAACCAGTTAGGAATGCCTAGGTTGATGCCCTGCTTTTATTTTGCTGTGAGAGCCTTGTAAATCTCAGGCAGTTCCTTTTGACCACTGACACGGATTTGCAGCCTTTCTTCTTGCAGGAGCAAACAGGAGGGCTTGGTCTCTACATTTGGTAGTGTTTATTTGCCCCTCTCTAGGTACAGCTCTGGGTACTCTTTTTTAGAAGGAGGTTTAAAACTTTACTGGTACTGTAAAACTCTGAAATAAATCGAGTAGGAATCCTCAGTCAAGGAACTGAGTTGGTCTGTGGACCTCTGGTAACCTGCAAGGCTGTGATTTGCATCTTATGGAATAATACTGGATTTGCTTTTAAGAGCGTGTTTGTGGTTTTGGTTTTATTTCCCTCTGACCTCTGGGAGAAATAATAAAAGAAGTTTTTCAAAGGGATGCAGAGATATTTGTGAGAAATGCTGGTGACTTCTGATAGGCTTTTGGTCTGAAATTCTTGGAAGCCTTTAATGTAGCTGTCCTGGCAAGAATACATTCCAAAGAATGTTTGGCAGTTTTGTTGAGTAAGGTTCATCCTACTGCTGTTGCTGAAGGAAGTAGATACATGGCATAATACCTTTACCTGTAGAGGAAGGATAGCTTCATCTGAACATCATTGCTTCTGACACCCAGGCAGCAGTCTGATCAGGGTATATATATTTTTTTGATGTGAGATCTAAATTTGAGCAAGCTGTTCTGGGTATTCTTGCATGTGTGGTGCTGCAGCACTTGCTCTTGCTCTCCTGTGGCTTGCTATATTGCCACTTAGCTGTCACTGAGTTTCTTGGAGATAACTTTATTTTCAGTGATGTATATTGATATTCTTTGCGTTGAAGGTTCACTATTGATGGAAGTATTTTATTATCAAAAGGTGAAACGTCTTGTAACTCACAAGACTGCTAAAGATGCCAAACTTTTAATGCTGTCAGTGTAACAGCAAATCTTTAGTTGAGCCTGACATTCATGTCGCTAGATTGCAGGAGTAGAGGGAAGATAGAATTATGCATGGGAGGTGAAGCAAGTACTGCATAAATTAAAGTTCTCACTATCTGTATGACATGCAGGGTGTTCTGTGAACATGTCAAGTGGCTGGGTATGTCCTTGTGAAATGGTTCTGAAATTAGAGGGGAAAACTAGCAAATAATGCAACTTAAACATCTGGGCTTTTTTCTTTTATTTCATAGTAATCTGGAGTTCAGAGCTGTTGAAGGGCTTAGTTCACTCTGTGTCCTTAAAGTACAATGTTAACCTCATGAGAAGGATGGTGTGTAATTAATGGAGGGGTGGAAAGATGTGATGAGAATCTGAGAGTATGCAAAAAGCCCTAATTTAATTGTTTAAAAGACTTGGATTGTTGAATATGGAAAAGGTACATAAATGTATAAGAGGAACACCTAGAACCTTACAAAATGCTCATCTCGCTTATGAACAGGAGCTTTTCAAGGTGGAAATGAAAAAGCCTGCATTTGTCTGGGGTACTCTAACACTATGTTCCCAACAGTTACCGAGTTCAAAAGCAGCGTTTTGATTCTTCACTTAAGTGCTCTCTTTGAGATGTCATCATGCAGACTGCACCTCTGGGCTGCCCACTCTAATTGCATTTCAAGTGCTGATACATCTTGTGGAACAACTGACATTTTACATGCATGTCTAAGGGTAGGACAAGAATGAGTGGCAAAAGGTGTTGGCACTTCTCATGCAAACACCATGTATTTAAAACTTTGGTCTGATGTTACAACTAACCTCATCTGACTGTCTCATGTCTGACCATTCCTCTAATATCTCAGTGTCTAGTGATCTAAACCATCCAGAAACACCCTACAAGAAGAGTTTCGTACTAGCTTAACACCCTTAGTTGAATGAACCGTGTGTGTCCAGAAGAGGGAAGCAGGAGTGTGCACAGGAGCAGTAGTATGACTTTTCCTGTTCGGTGACAACCATCTTTTGCAAATTATGTCAAACTTAAGCCTGTCTTTCCCGAATCAGCTACTTAAGCAACTGTCATCAGAAATGACATCAAAAGTCATCAGAGTGCTGGTGCTAGTGGAAGGGAGCAAGCCGATCACACAACTAATGGAGCTGGAGAGTGTAGGCATGTCTGAAGTGGTCTGGACTGAATCTTCAGAAGGAGAGTGTGGCAAGGTAAAGCAATCCTCAAGCTTTTTGTAGATTAGAATTATTTTTTTCCTCCGTAATACTAAAATAACATTTTTTGCTGTTCAGTGAAGGATTACACCCCCCCCCAAACATAAAAAAAAAACTTTTACAGTTAAATTAGTAATAACAATTAAAGTCAATGCAACCAGCCCTCTAAAATACCTTATTTATACCTCAGTATAGTAGTGGACTGCATGAAATGCAGAACACTTAAATATGCTCCAAAAAATGACATCTGTGCTAATGTTAACTTGGAGTTTGACTTGGAGTTTGACATGATAAAGATTTGGTTTAAGTTTCATTGTGTAGTTGGAAGGACAGGCCAAACATGGAACAGGTCTCTCTGTCTCTCCCTTCCTTTCTCCCTCTGTTTCTTTCTTTCATTGTAATGAAAGGATTATGTTCCACTTCGAAAAAAGTGGTCTGTGTGTAGGAAGCATTTAAGGCTAGAATCGCAGTAATTGATTGGCTCTCCCGCTGCTGCCCCCCCCCCCCCCCGCCCTTGCTTTATTTGTTGCAAGGGTTCAACAAATTGCAAAATTGTGGAATTAGATTTTTGAGAGCTTGTGGATTGAGTTGTGTGGGTTTTTTGTTTGGGTTTTTCCCCTCCTACATGAGGGTCAGGAAGAAAGCCAATATATCCCACAAATATTGTCAAATATTAGAGACCCACCTGACTGATGTATTTAGGGGTTCTCATTTTACAGCCAATGGAGAACTCTTGATACCCCAAATGAAATTCAAGGAAGGAGCACTCTGTGTCTGGTCCTGTCCTGCTCATACACATAAGTAACTGGGTCTCAGGCTGATGTAGGTTGTCTGCAATGATTGTTAGCTTCTCTTAAGAGTTTTTTCTCTCAAATGACTTTCTGTATGTGTGGCTTTTTGCAGGTAGGCAGAATTCATCTTTCAATGGGCATTCATTTAGAAGTGTCATTTTTGTTTCAATATATTCTTAGGAACAGGTAATTCTTATGTACTGCATAGTGTGTGCTTTTTGGTCTCCAGTGGATTTGTTGAAATTAAATTTCATGCTATTCTGCTTAAGGCTGCATGCTCTGTATTTGGGTTTACTGAGTGCAGCCATTTGCTCTAAAAATCTTTCAAGAGTAGTTGCGCGGTACACATAAAGCAATTTTTGTCGTAGCTGATACAACAAGCATATCCAAACTGTTTGCTTAGAAATGGCTTGTGAGTTAGAAGTTAAACCACCTGCTTTTTGATGTGGAAGCACAAGATTTGTGTGCTAAAACATAATCTTCCAGTAGTTAGCAGAAAATCATGTTGAAAAACAACTGTTGGCTGCTGGTGTGTGATTCTTGTATTAATTTCTAGTGCTACAGTAAGCTCAGTCAAGAAAGCTAGGGGAACTGTCTCTAAAAATACAGAGGAAAAAAATTAATCTGGGAAAAAGAGATTGTGCAAAGTTTATGAAGCCCGTTGAAAAACAGAATTTAGTAATGACTTTTGAGGACTAAATATTTATGATTTTTTGTGTGGAATTGATGCCATTGCCTTTTACTAGTTCAGAGTACTGAATTGTTTTATAGTTAAATTCTGGCAAAGCATTAGACCTTTGAGTGTAGTCAGTCAGAGCTTAGCCTTAGGCTGAACTTCTGGAAAATGCAGCCAGGTTTATCAAATATTTGTGAGGCAAACTGGTGGGAAAACTATGTGGTGGTTTGGGTTTTGTTTTTGGTGTTTGGGTGTAGTCGTTCATGTCCTATCATTCCCCATGCACAATCCCCCTCCCCCCCCCCCCCCCCCCCCCCGCCCCCTTAGATTTAAATAGAATCTATCTGGCAACATGTTCTCTTTTTTCTTCTTTTTTTCTCTTGTTTTGTTTTGTTTTTCTTAATTTCAGTTACATTATCTGTTAGAAATCAGAAATTGACAGACTGTTATGCCTGTTTGGGACACATTTATTGCAGTCCTTGTTAGAAATCTTCCATGTATTTTCTTGCAGAAATCGGAGTTCACAGGTGCTCAAGTTCTTGGTTCATACTGAGAGTTAAATGTGCTGCAGATTGCTAGTATAGGCATTGAACTATTTAATATTTCCTCTGAAATTTCAGCCTTTGACTTCTCTGGTCTGTGCTGTGTCTAGGCACAAGAATAAAATACAGGTATTTCTCCTTTGTCTTTCAGAGACCTTGCTGGGATTATAGGTCAAAAAGAGCAGATAACTGGCTAAGATAAAAGGGTATGTAATTTAAAGGATTGTTAGAATAGAAGTCATTTGGAGCAGTCTGAATGATTTTACTATCTTAAAGAATAAAATCAAAAATACTGATAATTTTAATGAAATAAAACCAATGACTCAATTAGAACTGTTTGCTTTCACT
Source organism: Falco cherrug (assembly GCF_023634085.1). Classification (NCBI taxonomy): domain Eukaryota; kingdom Metazoa; phylum Chordata; class Aves; order Falconiformes; family Falconidae; genus Falco; species Falco cherrug. Next base: position 62,321,930 of record NC_073701.1, read on the forward strand.
AGCATTAGTCCGATAGCACTATGCAAGGAAATTGTCATTCTGCTATATAGCATCCTCTCTGCTTTTATAGTACAATATATTCTTAACCAAATTATCTCTCTACAGACATGAGTAGGAGGGGGTTTTAAGTGCGTTTTTTCTCCTGTATTATTTTAAAATACCACTTGTTAGGTGCAACATTACTTCAGCAGGACAAGATGACCTCCAAGTAATGAAAACTTTGTGGTTTTAATAGTAAATGCTACTTTTCTTCCCATCACAATTTATTTACCTGTTAGAGAATCTTCAGTGCAATACTAAAGAGTACTTTAAATGTATTATTTATTGCATTAAGATGAAAAGAAAAGCTTTGTTTTATTCTTTCATCTTCAGACTGCAGCAAAGCATTACTACAACTCTTCATCACTTGTCAGATTGGGCAGGTTAAGTGTATTGTGTAGTGCTGCTTCTTGAAGGCTTTGTACTAGTTGTTTTTTAGTTAAGCAGGAGGTAACCACTTAGACTTCTTTTCTTCTGCCTCAGGGGAACTGGATGCAGTTTCAGATACTGCTACGTTTTTTTTTTCCCCAGACTGGTTTGCATGTGTTCTGAACTCCTTGATTTTCAATGATATCACGTGTTCCCCAAAACTTTAGTAATATATCTCAACCAGACTGAAAATTGCAGTTTTCAGATACTACTACCTGCTTTTTTGAAATCTAAATTTAAGAAATAGAGGAAGGACATTCTTTCTTCCCATTGCTTGCAAGGTTGGTTGTGTAGGGCTGACAGTGCTTTGTGAAGCCAGTTTACCAGATTCTCGTGTTTCGCTTCATTAACTGTGTTTGATTTTACCTAATGTTAATCATCTGAAGAATAAGCATCTACTCTAATCTAAGCTAGTAATTCAGGCTAGGGGTGAGATCTGGTGGTCCGTTCCATCCTGTGAAAGGCTTCTATTTCTCCTTAATCTGTGCAGCTTCATACAGAACAAGTTGAAATGCAGGTGAGTGGTTCATTGAAGTCACTTGACTTTTTGTTTCTTAGGGTTTTTTTCCCTTCTCTTTTTTTGGTGAGAAGGAGGCAGTGTATTGTAAGAGAAAGGACTCAGTTATCCCTGATGTTACTAACTGACATTTCTTAACAGGGGGAGATGGAACCATTATGAAATCTAAGGAGCAAAAGTAGTACCTGCAGAAGTTGGTAGAAACCCTCAATAAAGGCAGTAATTACACAGAAGAGCGACTTTAATGCCAATCAGAAACCAAAGGAAACTTTTGGAGAAACAGCACTGGATATTCCATCACTTTGTCAACTAAGTTTTAACTGAGGACCAGTCTTCTTTCTGTGGCAGTCTGTGTGTTGAAGAGGTTGCTGAACACACTGGCTCCTTTTAGTCTGCTTGCTGATTTGCAGAACAGAGGAGAGAATGTTTTACTCATGGAAAAAAACCAAACCACATATTTAGAATTAACTGGAAGCATCTTTGCTGACAGTCAGATTGCTCTTTCTCCTTAGGACATATCTGACCTCTTGCCAGAACAGGCTCTTTTTCTCTGCATTTACTATTAAATTCCTGAGTTCACCTTCTAGTAAGTGAGATGCTACTAGCTCTTAAATTTGCCTGTTTGTGCTGGGTTATCATTCTACTTGGTGACTACTCAAGACAGTTTATTCCTGGTTGGAATTGGATTTGCTTGTTTTTGGCGATATTGCTATTTACTACATCATTCTGTAGTATCTTGTTTTTCTTAATGCTGACAACTTAAAACACTAAAAAGCTATCACGGGTGGAGATGGTCTAAGTATTGTGTCAGTTTGGAGACCAGTCATTTGAAAAAGTTGTTTTTGTTAGCAGATCTCATTACCCGTTATTAAAAATGTAGATGTTAAATTATTGTTGTTGTGAGAATTTTAAACATTTCAACATTTGTCCTTTAATTTTATATAATTTCTGAATAATGAAAATAGTCATGAACATCATAGTTTCATATTGTTTACAATCAGTTTTCAATTATTACTACAAGCAGTAATACAGTGCTAAGTACTGGGCTGAAAATACTTTGGTTGGCACTTTTCAAAGTTGACAATACTGTAGCTGCCTCCTGATGATTCAATGTAAGTTTTCGGTTTTGCTGAAGCTGGAGGAAGACACACTACGATGCTTTCTATGTTCATCTCCACTTTCTTCAACAGAAACATGCTTGCTCTTGTGCAAGGAGTGCAAGTGCCCTTGATACTTTTGTGGTGTGTATATTTGAAATGTGTACATTGGCTATTTCTACTCTCACTTCTTGTGTCCTACCATTAATATTATATGAGGTAAGTGTTCTGTCACACTGTTACTACGGTTTGGCTTCCAGATTAGTCTCTCAAATAAATATGCTGTGTTTGAGGGATGTAGGAAACTGGAAATGTTACCCTCAAAACATAAGAAAGTAGTTATCCTGCACTTCCCTTTCTAAGTCAGTAATTCTCAGTTACAGGACCTTGTTACAAATGCTGTTAAAATTCTTTTCCTTGTATCCTTCTCGAGTCAACGATGATGAGACTAAACGTCCTGTAGCTTGCATCTGAGCCGAATAAACAAATTCTGGAATTACTCTTTTCTCTGTATTGATACAAAACATCCATGTATCAGCCTGTTGTTATAACTTGAGTGAATGAACAGGAGATTAGATTTGAGTGCACCACAACAGCTGTTAAAAATCCCACTTATTTATCACTACTGGCTTCTTTGTGCCTAATTTTAGGTGAAGTGGTTGCTTTCAGACCTTGTGCAAGTTTCACTGCCCGTGTCATCAATAAGTAAAATTATTGCTTGATAGGGACACTGTTATACTTTTTTCTTCTTCTGAATATTCAGCTTCTACTGGAAAATTTTTAATCCCTTTAAAATTTAGTGTTAGATTGCTTTGAATGTACAATGTAGAAATTTGGCATCTTGATCATTTTTCGTGCAGCTTTAACCACTGAGAAATCTGGTTAATGGGATCAGCAGATGTTTTGATGAGCGTCATCTTTGGGTGAAACACTTTTTTCCTTTCTTACATTAACCTTTACTCTTTCACTGCTTGTTTTTTCACAGTATCATTGCATTATGTCCTCTTATATAATTTGTTTTTATCTTCCCTCTTTCCCAGAATAACTTTCAAAGTTGCATGTTGCAACTTACTTTATTTGAACATTAAGACTGTTGTTGCACTGCTAGGAATTTCTTCGAAAGGATGTGTTCAGGACAGATGGTGGAAACTCCTTACTGGATGTGGATCTGCTGCAGAATGGTCACATACCTTTTCCATCATTATTGTCCATATTCTTTCTCCATTATTATTGTAGTTTCCTAGTTTAATTGTAGATTTGCCTCTCTGAATCCTATTTCCTTCCACTTCCACCTTATCAGTGCTTTGAAAATTCTGCATTTATCTTTCCACCCTCCTTACTGGATTTCTTCACCAGTCCCTTCAAAAAGGCTGGTCGTCTTGGCCAGGAAGGGAATGGTGCCTCTTGCTGTGTCTGCCTGTGCGTAACCCTGTTTAGAAAAAATTATGGGATATTGTGTGTGCTGCTGGGCAGTCACTGTGTACCTAACTCTGGGCCAGCCATAAAATTCACCTTCTTTGTTCAAATAATACGGTAACATGAGAGAGGGTACAGTTATAGTGAATTTTAGAGGAGTAGAACCTACAAGAAGCCAGGCTGTCACTAATTTAGTTGCTCATGGGGAGGAAAATACTGCTGGTTTTTAATCTCACAAAGCAGAGAGAATTTTCTTTGGCATTTGGAGCCGTGACTGTGCAGCTGGCTTTGGAAATAGTGTAAGCGGTAGTGGAGGGGTTGAATGTCAGAAGGCTCATGAAGCATTGTCATCATGAAGCAGTATCCTCCAGCAAATAATAGTCTTCAGATATCTTTCTTTATGTTTATTTGCCTTGCCCTCTTCTGATTGATTGTTCAGATTCCTTTGCTACAAAAGGACAGGCTCCATCATGGGGCATGATAAGATGATTTAAAGCTACCAATATGTGAGCATGAATGGAACACAAAATTTCAGTTTAGGTGGAAAAGTTAGGTGAATAGAAATTTATATTTTACAAACATTTATTTATAAAAAAAGAAAAAGAAAAAGAGGGTGTTGTTCCTTATGAGTGTGATCAGTCACTTGCACTGTGTGTGGGATGCACAATATTGGAAAATAACATTATTCTTTATCCCATTACCTATTCATATTAACTCATTCCATTCAGTCACTCATTAAAAGTCTTCTACTTAGCGTCTTTGGGTAGCAAGGTCCATTCCGTATACTTTGCACCACATTTATGTAAGAGCAGGGCCCCTGCCCCACAAACAGTTGGCATTTGCACATTTGACAATAAAAGTCAATGCCTAGAGCTAGCTGCTGAGCCTGTATTCCCACCAGCGGAAAGGTATGCAGAAATAGCCTCAGCATTGGGCTTTCTGATTCAGCGTGGTGAACAGCTTTGTGAATCATCTTACTCCTGTCCAAAGTGACTGTAATCCAGAGCTGTAATTGGGTAAAATTGACTTCTAAGTGCCACTGATAGTCTGCAATCACAGCTGGCGAATCCTCTTTAAAGATGATGGTAGTAGATGAACTGAACATCAAAATTTGCTATTTATGTAGCCTTGACAGTACAGCGTCCCATTTGGGAGTACTGGTCTGTGCAATAGCAGTTAGTAAATTTTTGCAATTAGTGGTGACTTTTAATGTAAAACTAAAGAAACATCTTAGTTTATAAACCCTTTTACGTAGCTATTATGAGTAGAAATACATGATTATTGCACTGTCCTCTGCAGCGGTAGAAGATGTTTATTGAAATAAATGTGATGAGAGAATTCAGAAATTATTTTGTCCAAGAAAATAAAAAGGGATACCAGTAAATTTCCCCATACTGTCAGATAAAATAGCTTTACAATAAACATAAGCCATAAAGATTAGAGACTGGACAACTTAAATTGTCCTGAAAGAGTACTGCATGCTGAATCCTGTTGAAGGCAGAATCATAAAACCCTTCCCATCATTCCTTACAATATGTTTATTTTTTTAAAAATATTGAATTATGGAATCCTGATGCTTTTATCAATTATATTCAGCAAGAAAAGCCTTACAATGTGTGTACAGTAGGAATTACTAACACAGCTGAACTAGCAAGTCTCTCAACTGTTGTACTCAACCTAAGGGTTTTCTGCCAGTGATAGTCTTGTAAAGGTATGAGATACTTCCATTTCATTATTATTATTATTGTTTTTTATTATTTAAGATCAACAGGACAGCAAAATGACTTCTTGCTAAATAGCTGCTGAAATAAGTTATTTCTTATATTTATGTTATGGAGGTGCGTGGCAAGGATGGATTATTAAGAAGTTTTGGTTGAAATGATTCACAACCTTGTAAGGAGATTGAGAACAATTTTTAAAGTTACAATAAAACTTCACGTAGTCATGTAGCTGGCACAGCAGGAATTCCTAGAGAAAATAAAAATCAGGTACATTTTTATGTTAACTGGCTTCTTCAACTCAATCCACTTATCGGTGGTAAATGACTTATTTTATTACCTGTCACATGTTTCAAGATGTGTTGCCCATATTTGATGTTTTTCTCTTGCATTGCTTCCCTGTGTATCTATCTTAAGACCTCTAAGACAGGATGTTTTTTCTGTGTCAAGCGTGCATCTTTTTTGTAATGAATTCTAAGTTTCTGGAAGAAAATTATTCACAGATTTTTGAGGATTCACTATACTGCATTGAAATTCCTGTAATTTTTTTTTTAATAATCATGAAGTCTGACAGAAGAGTCACACAAATACACCATTTTAAATTTGGGTGAGAACTTCTGTCTGTTCTGCCACCATGATTGTTGTGGCTCCAGGACATCTCTATCTGCTTTCTGGGCTGATAGTCTGAGCTTGGAATGAACAGGGGAGAGGCTGAGGTGTTTCCTGGGTGATGTGAAAACCCAGACCGAGTATTGCATAGGGATTTTGTAGTGGAAGAGCTCATGCTTTTGTTAAGCCAGTGGTGACTGGAAGGGCTGGCTCTGCAGGCTTTTGGGGCAGCAGCATGGCCTGGGCCTGCGTAGAGCTTTGCTCACGTGTCCTTGCTTCTGGACTCCTACTGCTTTATTCTCCTATGCTCCATTTCTCCTTTGTGTATTGGTGAAAATATCTAATTCTAAGTTTAGCCTCAGGATTTTATACTTTTTAATTTTCTGTCTTTCTGTGTATTGTATACATCCATTTTTGTTTACTTGATTTTTCTGTTAGCTTATTGAAATGTAAACTTGGACATGTTAGGGAGTGATGAAAATTCTTCTCTGCTTTTCTTGTTTACATGTGAATCTCAAAAACGAGTTATTCTTTTAAATATGGCTGTTAAGCACAGGCAGATAGAACCCAATTCAAAGAATTACAGGGGAAGACCTTGTAATCCTCCTCTCCTGTTTTTCCCAGCCCCCTTCATGAGTTCATTGTTAGGATTTACTGCTAAAGTTACAACAATAATGGCATACTGAAAAGAGAAGGTTCCAAATATAATATGAACTAACTTTGTTATTTCTAGATCACATACCAATTAGTTTCTAATTTAAATTAGTATAAATCGACTGATATCAGCATTTACATCGTAAAATAAATAATGCAGTATATACAAGAGTGCCTTTAGAAACTAAAATATTAAATATCTTTAAATGATGCACACTTAATTGCATTGTTTTCATGTTTAATTATCCTATGAGCTTGTTTAGGTATTGCTGCACATTACCAATATTTAACAGTTAATACAAATTTCTGACCTTGGAGGCATGCTTTATGTTTGTCCGTGGCTGTAGGAAGTGCCTGTAATTGTGGATTTAAATGGACTGGTTGCTTTATGTGTTGTTAAATTTGTATGAGTCTGAAAATATAATTTATTCTTAAGAATGCTATTTAAAAAAAAAAAAACAAATTAAAAAAAAAAGCAAACTAGTTTTTGAATGCTGACCATGCCTTGATCCATGGCTCATAATAAAGATATTTGGGAGATGTGTAATAAGGTCACTCATGAAAGTGACTGTTCTTGCACACATTTTCTGATAATTCACTTTTACATGTATCAGTTAACTTCCTGAGGGTCTCTAAGGGATTCCTTTGTTGTTGAGAGAGACAGGGAAACAAATACTTCAGTCTTTAAAGCAAATAACTCATTCTTGGAGGTTTTTTCCTTAATGTTGGTGGAATGAAAGGATCATTCGTTATTTTTTCCACTGAGTGCAAGGCTGATTTGGACTGTTTATAGTGTTAAAGACCAGATACAACAGTGTTTGAAAACCATTAAATTAAAAAGAAGTTGTATGCCAGGAGTACTGATGTACCAATGGTACTAAACACTTCCTTGTTTCCTCTTGTGTGCTGCTACCAGCAAATCCAGGCTCTTTAAAAAATAGTAATTAAAGAAGGAAGAGTATAATCAGTGGTGTCATTGACTTGTCACCTAATATAAGCACACTAAATACATTGGCTAGGGCTTTAATTGACATTGAAATCATACAGTTTCATTTAAAAACCAGAAGTTTTACTGTTTTATTTAGTGTGCAATGAATACTTTTATGGCTTTTTTAAAAACTCGTGGGTTTAGGAGTCCAGGATAGGAGTTCCTTGGCAGTGTTACTGATACACAAAGCAAACTAAAGGATATAATTCTACCAGCAAATTCTATGCTTATAAGGGCTACCTGACTGACAGACATCACGCAGCATGGGTAGGTGGAGATGGACTGTCTTGCATTGATTTACCAGTGCACTTTAACCTGGACCTCAAGTAATGTATTTCAGGGGTGAGACAAATTTTGTTTCTGTTGTTAGGCATTTGATAGAACTTTGAGAATATCATGAAAGGTAACAAAATTTTCTTGTTGTTTATTTGAATAAGAAATAAAGTATATACTTTTTTTACTGGTCTAGTGGAAATTATTGTATGCTACTTGAGTGCCTGTCATTTATGTAGTTGGCTACTCTTTCTAAATTAAGATTAATGGTTTTGATATTTTCTCTTTTGTCTGCTGTTCAACTTAAATGGCGAGTGTTGATATTGATGATTTTTGTGATGTATGTAATTTAGATACGGACCAAACTGGAGTGTTTACTAAGCAGAAAGAATAAATTGAGGGTATTTGTGTATTATAATACTTGCTTATGAATCTTAAATTGGAATGTGAGTGAGAAAAGTGTTTTAATAGTGGAAAGCCCATAATACGTTTGTAACCCCGTAGTAGCTTGATGTTGTGAAGGTACCAGGTTGCCGATGTATGCTTTCTGATTCAATATTTATGACTGTTAATGCGCAGTTAGGGATTTTCCTTGTGACATCTTCATTAACTTTAATGTCTACAAAGCTCCAGTTGCCCTGCCAGCTACTGAGACAGATGATGGGTTTGAAGACAGCCCTAAGGTATGTTGTCCCAAGCGAACTGGTTAATGTTCATACTTAATGTGCACAGGGACATGAGAACCGCCTTGTTGGATCAGATCGATGGTTTGAATGCCCTGATGCTGTCTTGTCAATAGCAGAGGCTACAGAGGTGAATGCAAGAAATTCTGCAGTAATTGTGAAATAGTTTTTTCAGTAAAAAAAAGTCTTCATGTGTCTGGCCATGGTTGGTACATACCTTGAAGCAGTGTTCTCCAATTCCACATTATATATAATGTGGCCTGTTGGTGTTCTTTGGCATTTCCCCGCCGCCCCCCCCCCCCCCCCCCGCTTGTCACTTCAGCAAGAAAAGCTTGACAGTATATTGTCCACTGTGTGTTTCAAATATTACAACAATAAAAATATTTTACATGGTGCTCTATAAGCTTCTTTGTGAGACTTTTTAAACAATATACGGTGGAAGAATGAATAGAAGCCCAGAGCTGCCTATTTTACATTACTAAATTCTATACCTTGTCTCTTTTCTGCGTAGAACTGTTTCAGGTTTTCTTTCCATTATTTCTGTGGGCTTTCCCAAAGAGAGTTGTGTGGTAGTGCCATGCATTCACCAGTTGCCTTCTGATAACTTCTGAATTTATTAATCAATTTTAGCCAAATCTAACTAAGGGGGGCTGAAAGACTCAAGACCATGATATTTCTATAGGTTTTAATAAATCAAGGGCTGGGTAGAAAAGACACAGTAAGATAAATGCTGTAATTGAGAGAGGGTCTTCAGCTGCCCAGGCTGTTTTGCCAAAGGTTTACCACGCCACACATACGCTGTGGCTGGCAGATTGGGACAATTTCTGCAAAAGCTACTATAGCTTTTGGTGTGTATTGCCAACCTAGGAGACGTGAGAGAGCACTGGATTTTGGAGACTGGAGAAGTGCTCAAGAAAGACAGTGTCATACGAACAAGAGAAATCAGCTCGACTTTGTGAGGAGTCAGAGAAACATGCAGTGTGGATCTATGAGAAACCAGTTTAAGTTAGTGCTTCTGACACAGGCCCCCCTGAAAACCTCTTGCTTTTTCTATGCTTTGTTTGAAAGACTAAGTTTTCTAATGTTTCCCCTTTGCCTTAAAAGAAAGAAAAAGTTAACATAAGCTATTGGACAAAACAGTTTGGAGAACTTTTTGAAGTGATTGTTGTGTTAAGCCCATAAATTTTTGTGGAACTGAAAAATTCTCAGCAAAGACAAGGGAGGGTGACTTTAAACAGGAAGAGGGTATATTTAGATTGGGTCTAAGGAAGAAATTCTTTACTGTGAGGGCAGTGAGGTGCTGGCAGAGGCTGCCCAGAGCAGCTGTGGGTGCCCCATCCCTGGCAGTGCTCAAGGCCAGGCTGGATGGGGCTTGGAGCAACCTGTGCTGGTGGAAGGTGGCCCTGTCCCTGGCAGGGGCTGGAACTAGGTGGTCTTTAAGGTCCCTTCCAACCCAAACCATTCTGTGATTCTATAAATCTTACCCTTGGGTTTAGCTTTCATGTGGGAAGACTGATAAAGCACTGTGCTTGAGGAAGTATGGAGGTGCATCATCTTATATATGTTTTTCATATTATTTCTCTCTTTATATATTCTATAGTCTTGTTGGACTTTCTCTTCCCCTTCTACCATCTTCCCCCTCATGGCCAGCTGACCATTAAACATTTTCTTTGTGTGATACCTGGGACTTAGATGTGTTTATGGTTGATTTAAAAACCAAGTAAAATGTGAGATAAAATTGCATTGTGCTTTCCAGTGTGTGTAACTATTCATTTTTTCAAAACTGAATTTGTATACCATTATGCTGCTCAGCTTGCTTGGCCTTATTTTCTCCCCTTTAAAGTTTTCCAGACTTGCAATGTCTTGATTGAAATTATTTTAGACTGTTCATGTGCAGAGTATAAAGTGTCTTGTTCAGCTTTCCCAATGCTAGTAATTTTTGTTCTGTTTTGTCTTAGCCTGTTTCTAATCCATGACAGTAACATACTACTCATTTTATAACTACACTTGCCTAACAGTCTATACTGAGTGCTTATGTTAAAGGTGATCCAAACTGCATATGCACTTTCTTCTTTGCTCTCTTATATTCAAACGCTAATTTGAAGGTTGTGTGGCCTGGTTTTGTGTATCTTACCACTGCGTTTGTCCTCTGTGTTGTGCCCAAGCCAGGTACTTAATTTCAACAACATGGGTTGTCCTTCCTTGTTACCTGTTTATTTGAAGGCAGAAGTAACCAGTATAGCCCCAAATACATTGCAGAGCTCTTTGAGTGAAGGGATGGTGGCCTGCAACTCCAAAGGAGAGACTGGGAGACCTGGACTTGTTAGGTTTGGAAGTACCATTCCATCAAGGAAGTTATTGAGAAGACCCAACCAGTCTCTCATAGTGGCACATGGCAGGGAGGCAATAAACAAAAGGCATAAATCTGAACAGGAGTGCTTTTGACCTGTAAGGAGAAGCTTTGTCACCATCAGGTCAGTCAGGCATTGAAACATGTTGCCCAGACAGGCTGTGCTGTTTCCATCCTTGGAAGTATTTCTTATAAAAGCAAATTTGTATCTCTTTAAGGAAGATGGTCACATGGCCTGCAGTACATCTGTGTGATTCTGTTCTGGCCTTTGAGAAGTTGTTTTCTGAAGGACACTGTTCACTGAACATGTTTGTGTTTTTTAATGGCAAAGCTTAATGAAAAGGAAAAGTAGAACTAGTTTATTTTTTTCTTTATCTGAATACTTTTGAAGTAAGCATTTTCTGAAAGACATTTGATTGTATCAAACCTAAGTGTGTCTTCATTAATGACTTAATGCACCTGCCCTTTCAAGAGGATTTAGTTAAGGTGTCTGATAATGAATGCTGTTTCCATTAATTTTTTGAAAATGCAAGACTAATGGGCAGTTTCCCAGCTCTGCAGGCTAGAGGCTGTTTGATTAATTTGTCCATACTGTATTCGTGATTTCTCAGGCTAACCTTTTTGAGGCTGCAGGTGTCTGCTTTAACTAATGTGTGTTGTTTGCAGCTTTGGGTGATGCCTTCTTGCTGTAATCTTAGTATCATGCTGAATGGTTTCTCTATGAAGCAACAGCTTTAGAGTGAGAGGAAGAAGGCATGGATATAGATCTTAAGACTAGCAAGGGCAGAGGAGTTGGAGAAAAATATCATGAGAGTAGCTGAGTTGCTCATACCCTTATGCACCAACCTGTAGTAGACCTGAGAGATAAAATTGCTGATTGCTTCTCAAGAATTGTCATCATGCAAAGCTCTTGGCTTTCCCTGATGCTGCTAGTGGGTGGTCTTTGAAGTTCCAAGATGAAGTGCATATTACATATCTGAAGCCTCAGTAACTGTTCGTAAATGCTTAAGCTTTTCAGTACCCTTAGCTCCTCTGTCCTTATGACTTGTCCCTGTAGTTATTCAAAGCCTTTTGGACTCTGGGAAACATATTAGCTGTATGCTTTCCTGTTCATCTGCTTTTTGAAGCACAATTGGAGAGTCAATATTAGGGGTTAAGCAGATGGCTTTGCATGCTCTTTCTGTTTAATTTTTTTTATTACTGTTTTTTAATAAATAGCAATCAGGTTAGTCTTTACATGGACTACAGAAAACTGTTGTTATCTCTACAAGTAACTCCCAGAAGCATTTTCATAGGTTTTGTGGCCTTTTAAAAAGGTGGCAGATTAAGCCCTTTTCAGGTTTGCAGAAGGGTGTTGGATGAATAGGAATCTTGCTGTTAGTCTTGTCTGTAAAAGGCTGAATGGAGAAGTGTTGAAACATGGGCAAGCAAAGAATGCTCTTATGCTTCCATAACTGCCAGCCTGCTCTGTGTTCCTTTCAAAATAAAGCCCTGTCCCAGTGGGAGATACTCTTACACCCTTTCACACCCTTCCTCTCTGCACATCTTGTCTGGAGGCATGAAGTCAACCGGAATGATTTGGTGGGAAAATTGAGTTTCTGCTGTAACTTCTATTCTGGAAGTTGCCTTTCTTCTCTCTGCTGGGCATGGTCGCAGATTTTGGCAAATAGGTATGTAGTGGATGTAATTTATAGTTTCTTCGTATCTTGTCTTTGGCTGTTTTATCCTCTTTCTTCCATGCTCTTAAAGCTTTGCTTTAATTGTGAAAGAAGCTGAGTTTACCTTTTTGTGTGTGTATGGGGAGGGGAAGTTAAGTGAACCAAATAACTGTATTTTTTGCTTGCGCTGTGTGAAAATAGTTTTATTAATAATAATTGGTTAATTTATCTTTACTCTTTTAAATGCGTGCATGAAGGGGAGGGAATAAATTATGCATTTGTGCTGTAATATTAGGCATAAATGACCATGTCTTTCAAACTTTTCCAAAAGAGTAGATGGACAAATAAAGAAACTTCAGCTTACTGCATCCCAAAGGACATGAAAACGGCAAAACGTCCTTGTCCATTGACAGTCACTGCTCGGTCTGCGAAGATCCAGGCAAGAGCTTTGTGGCTTTTTTCATATAACTGTGTTCTGTGTCTGTAGTGGTGTTACATGGAGCAGTCTGGTCACTCTCCTAAGCATTGTGCAGCCTGCTGCTAGCACTGAGCATGGTAATGAGCCCATTGGCGATGCTGCTGGTGGTACTCTATTTCCATTATTCTGAAGAGAATACTGCTTATCAGACACCTATCAGCATCCATACTTCACATGCAAAGAAGGGTAGGGAAGAGTTATTTCTGGCTATAGCACTATGGCTTTTTGAGTATAGTTCCAATTACTGACCATCTGTCTAAATTGTCTTGTGATGTGAGCTGTGCATTAGCACGTTCGGACTTCGGAAATGGTGGAGCTGCATTCATTTTATGCTCTTGTAGCAGAGTAAAAAGCACTGGGTAAAAGTGAGACCTTCTTAAATGTACTTGCCTGAAAATCTTCCAAATTTATCTGCTCTGGGATGCACTTACTATGAAGTTGACACTGATTTCAGTATCCTGAAGAACTTAAAATACTAAAGGGGTGGTGGTGGGAATGGCTACATAGGTTTTGGCAGCTGCTGTGTACTTTCTCTGGATCATGCTTATTTTAGCAGTCTTGTGCCCACCAGATTCTAATGTTCTCCAGCAGTTTAATGGTCAGCTGCCTGTTTTTAATGTCCTGTAGTCTGAGCAGAGATTGCTGTCAGAGAGAAATGTTACTGCTTTTATCTAGAAACGGTCCCGTTTTTCTTCTGATCCTCTTTCTAATACATTAACATCATTCTTTTTAAATGCTTCTTCTCCTAGAACAAATTCCTTCTACTTGTAGAACTGCAATTTTTTACTGAAATATCATAAAGTTCCCATTTGGGAGCTACCCAATTATATCTTACAATAATTCTATTGAATGATCTATAGCTCCGCTTTTATTCCCTATTAGTATTTGGCTGATCGATGGGTAACCTAATTGATTGTTAGGTCAAATGTCTTTATTGGCTGATGCCTGAATCTTTTCTCATTATGACTTAAAAAAAAACGTTCTATGGTTGGTTAAGAGTTCTTATACTCATTTTTGCACACCAGAACAATAAACTTGATGATGTAGATGTTGGCAAACAATGTACTTCATGCTTTTTTTTTTTTTGTGGATTTTCCGGTCCAGTATTAAAAGGACATAAAATATTGAGGCATTTGTGTTGAACAGAACTGTAGTAAGAAACACTTGCATCCTGGGTTTTCAGATTGTTCTGCGAATAAGGCAGCTGTGATGTGAAATAAATTCTTTGCTTTTATGACAGCTTAATCATTTCTAAGTGTACAAATGCAGAACCTTAACTGCCCTCATTTTGGCTTGTGATGCTTACAGAGGCGTGAGGGAGATTAATATGTGCTGCAGTACAGAAACAGGTTCCTTGTGATTGCCTGATATTTTGCTAAACATTTTTTTTCTCTTCAGGCTATACAGTTCATGGTGACTAGCTGATCTTTGTTTGGAAATGTACAAGTGTGTGGTAACAACTCAAGTGTTCTCAAACGAAGAGTATCCTTACATAGCCTCAGAGGAGAAAACAGTGGAGCAGTGTCAATAGTCAGTAGAGACTATCCTGATAAAATGGGGTTTTGCTTTTTCATCTAGGGTTTGGGATAATAATCTGTAACAAGATTCATATTTACCTCTGAACTTTAATGTATGTTCACATATTTTTAGGCTGGGGTCTCACTTGCCATTTGTAAGTGTCCTCCCACTTTTCCCCAGCACAACAGTTTCTGTCATTCAAGCATTTGCTGTATCTGGCAGGATGGATATCGATTCATTCTGCTTTAAGATGCTGATAACTGAATTAGTTGGCCAAGACTTCCATATAGTTGATGAAGCTGCTTTATTAATTCATAAAATTCACTGTTTTCTAAGTCTACTTTAGAATTAGAAGAATTACACACTGGACTCTATTACCTGTAATGGGAGTGTGGGCTAACGACGTTGGGTAATATTTATGGATAAAGCCAACTCCTGGAGATGAGGTCACTAAGATATATGGCCATTTTTCACTGGCTTTTTTAAAATGTGTGTCTCTATTTTTTAAAATCTGCTTGCTGCCTAATATCAAACAAATAACTGGTTCCACAAAGCGGGTACTATAACTTGAGATGCCCTCCAATTCATCTTCGAATCTCTACATACCCTCTAAGGCACTTTTTCTTTAGCTTTGTTACCAAAAAAAAAAAAAAAAAAAAAAAAAGTAAAAGGGTGTATCTGCTTAAATTAGGTGGTAGCTTGGTGTTTAGGGCACTTCATTTGAGTACATACGATATGCAGACTTAAACCGGTGCATCTTAGGAGGATCTAAATTCCAGATGTTCTGTTTTCTGGGCAAATGCCGTAACTATCAGCTTGCAATAAATAGGAGCCTGATGACTTTTTCACCCTCTGCCCCAGTATCTCTGCAAATTTCCAACTGCTAACAGTTTTTGAATGCTGTCTAAATGCATAAATACTTAATACAAAAGCAACCTCTATGGAGACTTCTTGTTGTCTTGTTGCCTTATATAGTCTGAGATTCTCTGTTTTTTAGCTACTGAAGCAAGTGTTTTTGTTACTGCTTCTGGAGGCAGATGAGGAGGTTGTATCACCTTCTTGAATTTAACGTCTGTTATGCTCAAGTGACAGGCATTTTGGAGTGAGATTGCAGTCTCTTAGCTCTGTGGTTCCACAGAGTGGAATCTGAGCCAGGTGCTTTGTGTACATGAGGGAGTTGTCCACATGCCTGTAGTGGAATACTAGAGTATTGCAGAGTTAGAGGTACAACTCGGCTCCTGTAAGCACACCTTTAGTCCAGACAGGCAGGTCTAGACGAGGATTTACTATTAGAATAAACCTGGTGATAATTACTTGATTTTATTGCCTTTCTACAGCTGTACTTTAAATAGTTATTTTCTTTTCCTGCTATAGGAACATGCACGCTTATTGACTGCTAAAAATCAACATTTTATGCAAAGTTAATGGCTGTTCCACTGAAGTTGGCATAACTTTTAGTTGCAAAGCTTTCGTTCATTAGCTTTAGAAACATTTAGTTTCCCAAATGAAAAACGTTCTTCCTTACTAGATGACTGGGTGTTTTAATTTTTTTTTATTTCTTTAACTCCTGCTACGTACATGTCAAGTCGTATTCAGAGGGAGATAAAACATACAAAACCATCCCAGAGTGTTTTATTTGATATTTTTAGGTTGAAGCAATCTTTTCAGTATGGTTTCTTCTGGAAGTCTATTGAAATGTGTTTTATTGTCACAAGTTTTGTTAAAGAAAGTAACAAAAAACTACTTCTGATCTCTTTGGGTCAGAGTTTTCAGAAATATGCAGTTGCCAATAGATGTGGAGATAATTAATATTGAATTTATCAGTATCAGTTTAGTAGTTTGCATGACTGAGCCCTTGAATATTAGAGGGAGTTGGAAACGGACCTGTTTTATGTTTCAAAACCTGGTTGAATGGACTTCAGTAGTCTTATAGATGTCTTTCAAGCTTATAGGATGAGTGGCTGTCATGCTTTTCTACCTTTCCTGTGGAAAAGTTTGTTCATACACTTGAAGTTGCTTCCCTGCTTTTTCAGTTCTTAACCAGACTTTCAACTAATTCATCTGACAAAATCTAAATGAAGAAAATATTCTTTCCATGTCTGCTTGTTAAAACACAATTGGGAGGCTTTGAGGCAACATCTTTTTGTAACAATAGAAACAAAAAGTATGGATATCTAGGATGTTGTCAATGTTTTGTTCTGTAAAATCTGCATCTGAAAGTACTTGATTCATTACACAGAAAGATGCTTCCCCTGGTTCCATATGAATAAAAAGCAGCATTTTATGACTTTATTATTTAGGTCTCAGTCGTTGTGGTGTCCCCCCCTGCCCCCCATTTTACTTTATAGAGGCACATTTCTTAAGAAGATTGTATTTAATCTAACATATAGTATACGGGTTTTAATTGTCAAAAGATTCCACTAATTGAAAAGTTGATTAACAAGAGTAATTTTTAAAGGCTGTCTGTTGGATGCTAAATTTTAAAAGTTGGTTAGACCACAAGAATCACTCCAATTGCTGTATAGAGAAAAGAAAATGTATAAAATAGAGCACTGTATTATGCAGTTGTTTCGGTAATTAGGCATATGTTGTGTTCTGTTAACATTTAATTTAATTTTCTTTTAATTGTAGTTGATGAAGAGCTAAAGAAAAGAATAGCTGAAGAACTGGCATTAGAACGAGCCAGGAGAGACTCTGAAGCTCAAAAGAGAAGGTTGGTTTGTTAATAATATTTAACACAAACATGTACTTAATGCCGCCGTTACTGTTAATTATCTACTTACTATAAACAGTTGAATTCTGTGCCTCAAGACAAAATGGTAGTTAAGACCTTTGGGCAACATAGCAAGTTTTGATACTGAATACGTGTTAAAACAACAAATTAACTGACATTTCCTTGTAAGAGCTGATACATAATGTTGATCTAAATCTCTTTTGACCTTATGAGCCTGACTCTTTTTTGCAGTCTTTTAAGCTCAATCTTTGTTGATACACTCTTGAGTCCAAATATGCACTTTGTGGTGTAGAGATAGAAGTAGCTTGAGAGCAGTGCAGAGGTGGGTTACTTAAAACCCCTCTGTCTGATCGAAAGGGAAATTTTAACAGCAAGTAGAAATGTGAGTTCTAAGTACTTCTGTGAGCTGCACTGGGTTTTGAACTGCTTTAATGGTTAGTAGAGCATAGTGCTTTGTATCTTCAAGGTACTGTACTAAAACAGTTTACTAGCAGAAAACCCTTGTGATATCCTTGCTGTATATTGAAACATTACTTTTTTATGCATGTTTTTTTCAGATATTGTATCTACTATGGAAGACTAGGTAGAGGCATACAGAATGCAGCGGCAGACATTGGATGTAGTATTTTAAAACTATATTCTGCAGTGCTTAGTGTGTTACTGTGGGATTATTAGCAATTAAAAAAAATCCTGTTTGTATTTGAAATTGAGTTTGGCCGTATGGTGAACTCGGTGGACTTGTGTGTAAATACGTACTTTGATTATTTTCCTACATAGGTAATATGACACAACAAACATAAATATTAACCTACACATTGTCCTCTACTTTGAGAATGGGAAGAAAGGCTCATTATGATGAATTAAAAAAATTAAAATCTAATTAGTACTACTTAAATTGTCTGCATATATATCAGATGTTTCCTACACATCATTATATTATTATTTAAATGAGTTAGGTTGATGGAGTATGTAATTAGATAGGACTATATAAATGTCCCAGAAAAAAAAACGGGCTTTTTTTTTTTTTTTTTTGAATTGTCAGCAGGGAAATTTCTTCTTTTGAACTGGACTTCAACAGGAAAACCTGCATTACATTTGAGCTTAGTGTTGACTGCTCAACAGTTCAGCTAAATGTGATTACAATATGGAAATGTTTGTTTTGTAACTTCAGTATTTTGTTATTTGACGCTTATCAGTAACTTTCATTAAGTATTCCATAATTCAGTTTTCATGGGTTGTGAATTGGTGTGTGAAAGTTAGGTAGCAGATTGGCTTGTCACATACCCGATGTTACTTTTTGTATAGGCTGGCAGCCTTCCCTTTACTTGACTAAGTATTAGTGGGGGAGGTGTTGCATATTGAAAGGATCCTGTAAAACCTTTTTGTTGTCTTCAAATTAGGTTGAAAAATCTGTGCTTTTGAAATGTAAACTATCAAAATAAATAAATACTTACGATAAAAAACCCAAAAATCCAAATATTAAGTCTTGTTAGCAGCTTTAATAGTCTTCTAGTTTTGATTTTTTGTTTAGCAATAAGCAGGGTTTTTTCTTATACTTTTTGCACAGTGTATATATAATTATAAGAATGTTTTAACTTGACTGTAGAGGCTCTTTTCATGTTGGATGAAACAGTTTTAAAAGATGCATATATTTACTTAGCTGTTACTTAAGGTCTTTATGGGTTGAATTCTGGTTGAGGTTTGTGTTTTAACAATATTCAAAAAGCGCTGTAGCAAATGTAGAGCTGTTCTTGTCTGGATCTCGTTCTTCTAAGAACGAAGCAAACACTGTTCTGTTGATCACTTTAAGAACAGATTTGTGTTGTTCAGGTTGAGCATGCTTACCCCTCCTGTTTTATTCTAGTTGAGAAAGCAATCTCTCCATAATGCAGGGGCACAAGAAATATTTGTTCAATGCTCTTTTTCAAGTTAGGATCCATACTTTCAGGCAAAAATAATGCAGTCTTCTGTATAACCTTCTGTGCCAGTCTTCTGGGCACTCATGTACTTGTAGAGTTGGTATCATTTTTTCATCATTACTGGACTTCAGTATTCAAGCAAGGATATACTTAAGAGCTAGATGCACATTGATGGGATGAAGTATTTTGTCTTGCATGTCAGTCTAGTGCAGAGTGTTCTAGGTAATAGAGCCATGAAAAGGGAAAGATTACTCTCAACTGTAGCTATTTGTAATAAACACACACACATTGATGCAGTGTTGGAAAACAAAACAAAACTTGTGTTCTCAGCTACACTGTGCTTAAGATGTATAACAGAAGGAAACTGTTAACAGACAACAGTTTACAGTATTCGTATGTCAACAGTTGCACAAGAACAAATACAGTGTAGTGCAGGTTTCAGAACTTCTGTGGAGGGCTGCGTACACAAACGCACTGGTGCCGTCCGACGCCAGCTGGACTGAGGCAAGATGGTGTCCCGTGTGGGAATAACAACTTGCAGAGCTGGGATCTCTGGTGCTTTTAGCACCAGTTAGGCCCTTTGATAAGGAAGTGCGTGTAATGAGGCCTGACGCCCTGAAGGTAAGTTTTGCAACTTTAACCTAGGAAACGCAAGTCAAAGTGCTGCACTTTAAAACTTTTTTTTTCTTTTGGAAGAGGTATAGTAATGGCATAAGCTAGTGAATTTAACTGGTGTCCTAGTATTAAAAACAACCTGACCTTGCACTTCTGATCTCTTAACAATTTCATTTGATAACCCACTGCTTTTCTTTGACAGTCTTTTAAGACACGTGCCAATGGTATGTAACGCCATGAAATTAAAAGTTCTTTCTGCATTCATTTTATGAGATTTTTTTACCATAGATTATGTATTTTGCATGTGTACATTCTCACTCCTTTCTCAAAAATATTTTTTCTAACCTTCAAGCGAAACAACATTTAAACATAAATATCTGAAACTTGCAACTGTTTGTTGTGTGCGATTCTAACTGTCTAATAGCTAATTTCGTTACTGTTTCTGTATGCAGCGTATGACCACATTTTGATCAGATTGCAAAATGTATTTTACTAGTTTCACACTGTGAAGGAAGAAAATTGTAATTTTTATTCACACATACAGACACAGTACAGATGGACTACTCATTATATAAAGTTAAGATCTGTGCTTACTTCTGGGATTACAGATAAAGACTGACTCTTCAAATTGTATTTTAATGCCATCAGTGTACTCATGATACATGAGTTGCACAGCTCTTATTTAAAGGGACTTTGAATAGTTAGTTATACATAAAGTAGTGATTTAGACCCAGCCTTAGAACATGTGTCCAAAATGGTATGCCCACTGGTCTTTCATATTATTTCTGTGTGCTTCTTCATGTATGTTCATTTCTTTTGTGTGTGTGTGATTGAATATGGTTGCAAACCTGTATGTTTCTTTGCTGAGGATAAGAAGCTTGCTTAAACTTCTGGCTATAAGAGAGTAGGATGAAAGCCAGGAGGCTCCCTGGGAACTTAAATTTCACCACAAGTAATGAATCTTTACAGGATTTCCTTCTTCTAGAATTTGAAAGTCCATGTAGAGGTGGTGGAAACATTGTGAGTTGATCTGAAGGTTAGTAGCTACTGCCAGGAGAATGTGTGTGGCTTCTAGTCTGTTGACGGAAATTTGAGCATTACTAGTGGCTGCAGTCCTCCATGTTTGACTGTCGTGGCCCAGGACATCACCTTATCTCACTGGCTGTTTTTTGGAGTCCAGCTAACGGAAAAACATTCTTGGAAATGCTTTGATAAAGCTGCCTTTTGGCTGATTGCCCACTGGGAATATACCTGCGTAGTCGGATAGACTGGGTGAATGCAGCTGCTATATATAGTCTTTTTTTTTTTTTTTTTTTTTTTTTTTAAAACTTTCCATCATCTTAGGAAGCAAGATTTATTCTCAGAAACAAGCAAAGTTGTACAGGAAGGCAGGGTTTCCACTTGTTTTGTGTCTTACATTTTTCTCATGTGTCTGCTGGCTAGTGGTGGAGATGGGTTATATGAGTATGTTGGACCTTTAGTCTGACTTGTCTGGGTATTCTTAGGCTCTCCAATCGGTTGTGGAAAAAGAGGAATGTGTTAACTCCATCTTGTTTCCTAATAAAATCATATTGACCACAAACCCCACTGGAGAATAAAAGTTGATTCTAGCTTACTCCTTTACTCAGCCTAACGATTGTTTCTCACTTTGGTTTCTGAACATTTGAAATGTTTTCTCTTAAAAGTTTTTTTCATTTAGAAAAAATAAATTGATTATTATTTGATTGCAACAGAATTTGCAGTGACTGCATTAGTAGATGTGACCAGTTAATGTGTCGGAGCTACAGTCTTACAACGTGTATGTTACCTTGAGGATTATAACACTTGTCAGTATTACAGCAATTATAGCAATGATACTATTATTGTTACAGCTGGTAATACTAGAGAGCTTAATCCTCTGAACAGAAGAGGAAAGAGTAATGTGCCCTTTCCTCCTAGAGAAAATACAGCTTTAGTATTCCTGTAGTCTGTTTTCCATTTCATGTCAGTACGTACCAGGACCTCCTAAAAATATTCCATATCATTGTAGTGTTATGGAGAGACTCCACTCATTATAAAGTTTTGTATTAACTGAAAACACTATAAGTTTGTACCTTAATGGTTCAACAAACCACACGGATTTTGTTGCTTTCAGCATCTTTGAAAAGCTTTCTGGGGGTGATTTTTTTTTTTTTTTTTTAAAGATACATTTTCTTGTTCGTTACTGAGAATTTCTGGAGTCTGTTCTGCTTGACATACTGTTTGTGTGCATGGTCCCTTCAGACCTACTGAAGAAGCAGGCTTTTGCTGTCTGTGAAATACATGCCAAAACCACAACTTTGGAAGAAAAGATTCTAAAAAATGAGAGTATAGGCACCAGAACTTGAATTTGGCAATAGTGATAGGTGATAAATAGTAATTGTTGATGTAGTTTGTTTTTTTAACAAAGTTCTTAAATTACTTTGCAGTGTTGTAATAGAAAGAGAAGTGGAGTCTGTGAAACTAATTTGCCATGACCCGAAATGATACAAAATATGACAATGAATCTGGTTTATCCTTTAGCTGTTTAGGTTTTCTCCTGAGGTATAGTCTTACAGATGTAGATTATTATGCAATGTCTTATCACAGCTGTTGAACTCTTCTATTTTAATAGTTTTGTTGATGTTGGTGATGAAGGAGTCTGAAATAGCTCTTCCTATTGAAGTAATTGGAAGCATTTCTTCTGATAGCACGGAGGTGGCCTGCAACATACCAGATGGTGCCATGGCTCATGAACTTCAGCAGTGAGAAGCTGCCTCTGGTCAGCAAGATGCATCTGCTCCATCGAGTTCTGCAAAGAAATCTGCACAACTAGGTGGACCAGTAGATATGGTCTGGGACAATACAGAAGTAGTAAACTAGCACTAGGGATCACAAAATGCACATTTGGAATAAAAAGAAGTAGAATCAGGTTAAATGGGTTTATTGGCAAGAAATAATCAGTTGTGAGATTGCCTGGTTTGCTCTGGTTGACCTCTTACTGCCAGAACATGGTACTGAAACTGTTGCACTATCACTGTTAACCTGAGTGTCTGAATCTATGTATACACTAATAACTTCATTTTGCTTTTCTGTGCTTGTTCTGAATAAACTCAGCAAATATTTAGCATTTTCTCTAATTTCCCAATAAGTAAAAATTTTTAATGTTATGGCTCTAGAGAATAGACATGGGGGAATTAGATGATTTTCCTTCTCCCATCTTTAATTTCTAAACTGGGCTGAAGTTTACCTACTACATACACTAACTTTGTTCTTTGTTGCGACGGAGGGAAGACACAGTCACTCAATATGAGCGAATCGTACGTCGCTTGTCTCTCCATACCTTCGTCAGCGCTGTTGCAGCCTTTGCGAGACTTCGGCGACGCGTGGCCGGTGGGACCCTCTGTAGGTGCTCCCGGGCGTGGGGACTGTGCCCTTCCGCCTCCTGCGCTGCTTTCAGGACCGGTACCCGAATCTCCGTCGAACCGTGGCTCGCAGGTTCAGCCCTCTCTAGGGTCCCTGTTTGGGCGCCGTTTGTCACGACGGAGGGAAGTCTGCTGATCACTCATATTGAGTAACTGCGTCTTCCCTCCGTCACGACAGTTCTTGAATATAAATCTGTTAATTTGTTGATGTCCATAATACTTTACTGATGGTGCTCAATACATCTTTTTGTTTGTAAAGACTTTGCCTTTTGAAAGGCACAACCAGAAGAAAAGATATTTTGAAAAAGCAAAAGTGAACAACAGCCTTTATCATCAGCATAATGATAAAATTTTAGCTGCTGTCAACCTCATCAAACTGCTGAATTTCTCCACTAAAATATATACAAAAGGCAAATGAAGGATGTGATTTCCCATAGAAATTGAACATTCATGAATGATTACTTACCTTTTTTCCCGGGAAATTTCAGTCTTACTTTGCTAATCATTTAGCTTAGACTAATTATATTTGTGGATTTTCAGTCTCTCTTTCTTGGCAAGTGTTTCCTAGCTTCCACTTTTTCTATATGCTTTGGCACATGGCAAATATTAATTATATGTAGAATGAGGTGTTTTTACAAAATGCTGTGTGTGACAGACCCTTCAATATTGCAGAAATTTTATTTTGTTCAAGTCTTCAATACATACATGCATGTAATTTTGTTAGTATGCCAAATAGATGTCCCTGTGCAGTTTGTTGATGTATGGCTGTCCCAAGATGCCCAGATGATTGGTTTTCCTGTGTTTAACTGTGCTTGTATTCTCCTGTATCATATCTCCTGTGATTCTAGCATTTTGTTTCTTGGAGGAAAAGTACTAGTGTAAGGAGGAATTCTAAGACAGGGAAAGGCTTAAAAGTAGCCTTTTGTTTGGTTTGGTGGCCCTTAAGTAAATCTGTTGCTAGTTCTGCTCTAAAATTGTTTAAGGCGTGACAAAATCAGAAAATTATCAGGACTAGCACTGAGCATTTTGCAACTGTTGCTCAAAATCTTATTAAAAAGGATCTGATGTATGTAGAATTTTCACAGTGTATCTTAAACCTTTTTTAAAATGTCTATTTAGACAGTCGCAACCCTGCAGGATTACTTCTGTTGAAATTAAGATCATGGACATGGGTTAGCTTGATTTGAGGAACTTGTTTTAACTTCTCCAGGTGACTTCATCTGAAACTGAATGGGACACATTCCAGGGATCCCTTGTGAAGGGAATTGCATGGGTGGTAACTGTCAGTGGATGGGAGATGCTGGGTATCTGGACATTAATGATTTTAACCAGTAGAACCAGAAGAGAACTATTATTACCTGCAGCCTCAGGAGTGTTACAATGTCTCCTAACTACCTTGTGCTACAGGTACAAGCCTGCATTTTGTAGCCTTAGTCCTTGTCCAGCTTTCTGGGCCTTCTAGTGGTTGCGTGTTGGGATCCCCATTATCCCTTCCCTGTGTTGGCTTTGCTTATTTTCTGGTATGGTCACCAAAAAGCCAATTAGCAGAACAACAAAGACACAGACGTGTTAGAGCAGGTCCAGAGGAGGGCCACAAACGTGGTCGGAGGGCTGGAGCACCTCTTTTAGGAGGATGGGCTGAGAGAGTTGGGGTTGTTCAGCCTGGAGAAGGGAAGGCTCCAGGGTGACCTTGTTGTGGTCATTTGATATACAAAGGGGGCTTATAAGACAGACTTGAGAGGGCTTTGCTACCCAGGGCCTGTAGAGACAGGACAAGGGGCAACAGTTTTAAATTGAATGAGGAAGGTTGTAGATTGGACATAAGAAGGAAATGTTTTGTGATGAGGGTGGTGAGACACTGGCACAGGTTGCCCGGTGAGGTGGTTGATGCCCCATGCCTGGAAATGTGCAAGGTCAGGTTGGACAGGGCTCTCGGCAACCTGATCTAGTTGCAGATGTCCCTGCTCATTGCGGGGGGGGGGTAGAGTTAGATGATTGTTAAAGGTCCTCTCCAACCCAAACTTTTCTGTGATTCTGTGATGGCTGTTGATAACTCTTAGGCTATTCTCTGTTTTGACTGCGTCGTCTCCTGTGATGTCTTGAAAGCCACATGAAAAATGCTTTTCTTCAGCAATACAGATGATAGATTTTCAAACATTCCTTGGTAATGAATTGCTGGAGCCTGTTCTGCTTGACTAGTTGGGCTCCATATGGTGTGGTATTTTATCTGTCATTAGCTGGATAACTTATTGCAACCTCTGTATTCCTAAATGTCCTCATCAGTCTGGAGGAAACCTTTCTAAACTCTAAATCAGCTTTTAGGAATAAGTACACACTGGTTTGTGAAGGTGTCTTGCAGTGGTGGGTTATTAGATTGCAGCCATTAGCTTCTTTGTATGTTGTTTTGTTGTTGTGCTTAGGGAAGGGTCCCTATATAACTGCAATTTACTTTATGGTTTAATTGATACTTTGATGTGTCTTGAGTGCTTCCCCCGACCTTTTTTTGTCATGTCTCAGCAGTACATTGGATATATGACAAGGTCTTTGAAAACTTCTTGGAGTAGACAGCTTTTGCATAAGAGAATAACAAATTCACCAGTGAAAATGTAAAGTGAGAGAAGAATGAAGAACAATACTGGAGAAGAACCCTTTGGGAATTACACACCAAAAATGTTATAATAAAATCAATTCTAGGGCTTGACCTCTTTGTGCTACTGTATATTTTAAAGCTTACTATTGATTTCTGCTTTAATAACATGTTTATTCTAGTTTACTGGCATAGGTCTGGAGAACATCAGGAAAAATAAAATGATTGATTTATTTACAATACTCATTTTATATTTTACGGAGGTAAATTTATAAAAAGTATATTAATGTGTCTTCGATTCATATGGGTAGTGCACTAAATGTGGCGAGAACTTTTTCGAAGTAGACTTATTTTCTTCCTAAATTATTATATTTTGCTGGGTAATTAGCTGTGTTGAATTGGGAGACCTGTTTTTTTCTTGCAGTATTCTTCTCATGGGGGACAAAAAGCTACTTTGTTTGAAAATAGTTGTAATAGTTTTCTGCCACAGGGACCTCTTGATAGTGTTTAGATTAAGTGTGAAAACAGTCTGGAAAATTACATCTTCTTTACTGTTGACTGTAGGATAGAAAGCTGGAAATACTTTGAAGCAGTAAAAGAGATTATAACTGTTTTGACTTCTGATAGGTCAAAAATAAGAGTTTAATATCTTCTGGCATTTGTAACCATACTGTTTAAAAAAAAATAATGGCTAGAGATATTACCCAATTGATAATCACATTTAGGAATGCAAGAGTTGGCCCAACAGACTTGCACCAAAGCTTGCCTCTTCTGCTCATCCTCTCTCTGACAAGGTTTCTGTGAAGTAAGTGTTGCAGAGAGAGATTCAAGGAACTTTTAAAAAAACAATTGAGCAAAACTGCTTTTAGAGGGAAGTTTTGTCATTCTTGGGGGCGGGGTGGGGGATAAGTTACACACTCCGGGAGTGAAAAGGTATATTTTTGAAGTATTGTTGTCAGTAGTGCCATATTTATGTAGTCTATGGATAAGTATTCTATCTTCGTTTATACACCTTTATATGTGGTATGACTTGTCTTCTGTAAATGCTGGGAAGCATAACCTTTTTCTAGTATGACATGCAGTGTATCAGAAGAAAGCCTAGCTATTGATTTGAGAGAGCAAAACTTGGATATTTTATAGTGATAAACAGGTTAAGTCCTAAATTGCATATAAACTAGAAAGAAAGGCTAATGTGACATCTGATAAGGGCCTTCCGTCTCTGAATGTGACAGGTATGTGTGCATGACTCTCTCCTTCCCTGTCTGAAGGTGCATAGTTGGTAGAGAGAAGACTTAAAATAGTAATTGGGTAAGATTGTAGAGAAGGCTTTTCTGGAGTGTAAAATCAGGTAATGCCAGGCAGTGGTGAGGGCTATTCATTTACCAAAGCATTCAAGTTTGGTGTGTATAGCTGATTTTATAAAAATATGAAAAAGTAAAACCTAATTCCTTTGAATGCACAAAAGGCTACTTCAGCCTCAGGGCTGGGGAACACGCATGGATACAGCAGCATTAGGATCACTTCCACAGGCTGAGTTCCTCTTATTCCCCTTTCCTGGTCATGCCATCTCATGCTTTTTTTACCTTTCTCACAGCAGAAGTTTCCCTTGCCTGATCTCACACACAGCAAAAGATTTAGAAGTGAACTTATTCTTCCATAGGGCTGGAGGATTATGGGCTAATACTGCTCTGTCACAGGAAAAGAGGGCATAAGGAGGGTCAGGCTGCGTCAAAACTATCCCTCTGCAGGCAAGGGAAGATGCCAAGATTCACTGTGAAGACATTCTGGATTCAAGCAGAGATTTACCTATAAAATAAGTACTGTGATCAGGTGAGGTGTTGTAACTGATGCCTCTTTCGACAGCCATCTGTTGAAAACCTGATTCTATTATGGAAGCGTAAGTCACCTTCTGAATTGGGTTGCATTGTACTCTTTTTAAAACCATAGGAGTTTAGTGCACTATCTCACCTGCAGAATGCCAAGGAAGCAAAAAAAAAAAAGCTTGCAACCATGCTGCTTATGAGGTTGAGAATTTAGAAACAGCAAGCTATCTTAGAAGCCCATTTTACCTTACTTACCTGTTTTCTGGGAAGAAAAATCAGTATTTGGCAGTGGTTTACTCTCTGAGATTTCTGTTACTGGTTGACTCCCCATTAATACGGTATGTCTAGTTCTCAGTATATAAGGAAATGAATCTTGGAGACAGGAAGTGGAAATTGGAGGAAGCAGTGCTCTAATTCTCTCCTACCTTTATAAACCCCAATTTTCAAGGAATTACTTTTCACTTCAATTTTAAAACTTGGCATCTCAACTGACAACTTGTATACCAAGTTCTAGGAGAGATGAGAAAATGACTTGAAGTCAGTGAGCTTATTTGGAGAGAGCATTAAAAAAAATAAAATACTGCTTCATAGATTTAAATTCAAGTAGGGAGGAGGGAAACCATTCCCCCCTAGCAATTTTAAGCAAAACTTTGCTTTCAAACCGCTGCGATCTTTCATTTTGAAAAGTAGCAAATGAGTAGACATAGCAGAGAAACACTTAATAATAAAAAACCCTGTAACTGTCACTTCATTTTAACAGATAATTAATGTTGTCGTAATTTCATGACTGCCTTTGCAGATCCCAAGAGGAGTGATATTAAGTTCAAAAGTAATTTCAAGTGGAGTTAGGTGGATATCGGGAAAAGTCTTAACTAAATACATATACAAATTATGTAAAACAGTTTTACTATTCTGACTTAGGTTCTCTGCATGCCGCTGGCATAAAGGTAGAAATTTGTTCATCTATTCTGTCTTTATATAATACTGATCTATATGCACATATTTTAAAAAGAGTGGCTTTATGAAGTATAATTACAAAATCCCCTCAAAGAACCTTCCCTCCCTCCTAATCACCCTTCCTCTCAACACCCAGCAACTCCCTAAAAAAAAACCCCAAGTATCTTAATGAAGAAAGTCAAAACAACTATCTTCTATATGGTGTGAGCAGCCATCGGACTGACAAGAGTCAGTGTCCATATTGCAATGTGTATTAACAAGCTGTCCGTGGAAGTATTGTTGATAAATTGAAGAGCTGTATGTAATTACGAGTTTTGAAATTAGTGTCTTTGATCTTTTGATCAAGAACTGGCACATAAAATAACATGGCCATTAGCAAAGATTTTTCAATTCACAAATGTTATGCTGAGGCTGTAAGGCAGCTGGAAAAAGGAAATGAATGAGTATGTTCAGCTGAATGTTATTACTTGGACTCGTTATGGGTAATTTGAGAAGTACCCGCTTTTGAAGTAGGGGGTAATTGAGAAAATGGAAAGAAATGGTTAAGTGGGGCAAGGTGGAACATAGTCTTTAACAAAGATAATTTGTATTGAGTTTAGTGTGTTCTTGGGTTGCGTAACAGACTTCAGCCTGAAGAGTCAGGCAAAGCACTTGATGCCTCCTTGTCTTCCTTGTTATTGGTACTGGAGATGTCCAAAACTAATGTATGAATTTTAAGATAATTTGGGACTGACCAACGGCAAGCATGTAAAGGATTATAGATGGGGAGGGTAGATGTAGAATAGATATTGGGAAGAAACTCTTTACTGTGAGGATGGTGAGGCACTGGCACAGGCTGCCCAGGGAAGCTGTGGATGCCCTTCCTGGCAGTGTTCAAGGCCAGGCTGGATGGGCCTGGAGCAACCTGGGCTAGTGGAAGGTGTCCCTGCCTACAGCAGAGGGGCTGGAACTAAGTCACCTTGAAGGTCCCTTTCCAACCCAAACCATTCTGTGATATTGGAGGAAGGAGTTAGCATTATGGGAGAAGATTACTTGCTGCTTAGGGATCAATTTTGGAATCACTTTTATGTTTTCAGTAATATTTCTAATGAATGAAGCAGTGATTTATATACATGTATGGCCAGAATTAAGGAGTAACAGGTCACCATGAGGAATAAGTGGATATGGAACAAAGTACTGGAGCTGGAATTCTTGTTAAATTTAATAAAATGAAGTGCAAGGTTAGGAAACTAACAGTAATAAAGTGTAAGACACTAGGAAAATCTTACTCAGATTATGGTATGCAGCTTGAGGTAGATAGGCCAACCCCCCCCCCCCCCCCCCCCCCCCCCCCCCCCCGACATGAAACAGATGTTGTTTGTATTTGGTTTTGTAATATTTAATCTGCAAATTTGAGAGATGTTGCTAGCTCTCATCAGAGGACAAAAAGACCTATCCCAACCCATATCCAGAATGTGTAACTTGGCCTCTCTTTTCCTTCTTGCCATTTATTTTAACTCACTGTGAGCTGTGGGAGGTCGCTGACTTCTGTGTTATAGCCGAGGCTAATCAGTTGGGATGATTTCAGACGTTGCACTTTGCTTATGGAGTATGGGGGGAAGCCAGTCACTAAGTCTGGAGTACATCAGGTTAGAATTGGAGGGCTCTTTTTTTTGGAGCCTGCAGGTATATAGGACATGTTGTGTTAATTAAAAGGGTTGGATGGGACAGGGATTGCAAGTCTTATTGCTACCTTTGATCTTTTCTCTCTTGCTGCATACACCATAATCATGAGTGCTCTTGATCATTGGTAGTGAATTTATCAAAGAATTTTCATTGTGCGCGTTGTGCTTTATAAAGTGCATAGCAATTGGGATCCGTGTAGTCAGGATTGAATGGTTTTGGACTAAGCACTCCCAAAATGATTGCAAATCTGGGTTTGACGACCTTCCTTTTTTCATTCTATATTCCTGCATTTTTTAGCATTTCAGGTTTGTCTTGCTGCTTTTCTCTTAGAATCATAGAATCATTTAGGTTGGAAAAGACCTTCAAGACCATTGAGTCCAACCATTAACCCAGCACTGCCAAGCCTACCACTGAACCATGTCCATGAGCACCGCATCTACGTGATTTTTGAACACTTCCAGTGATGCTGACTCCACCACCTCCCTGGGCAGCCTGTTCCAACACTTGACCACCCTCTCCGTGAAGACATTTTTCCTAATATCCAATCTAAGCCTCCCCTAGTTTTCATCTTGTGCTGTTGCTTGTTACTTTGGAGAAGAGCCTGACCCGCACCTCGCTACAACCTCCTCTCAGGTACTTTTGGAGAGCGAGAAGGTGCCCCTGAGCCCCCCCTCTGCAGGCTGACCCGCCCCTGCCCCAGCCCCAGCCCCTGCCCGGCTCTGGACACGCTCCAGCCCCTCTGCGTCCCCCCTGCCCTGAGGGGCCCGACCCTGAGCCCAGGCCCCGAGGGGCGGCCGCACCGGTGCCCAGCACAGGGGGACGGGCACTGCCCCGGCCCTGCCGGCCACAGCGCTTCTGACAGCGGCCAGGGCGCTGCTGGCCCCCTTGGCCACCTGGGCACGCTGGGGGCTCCTGCCCAGCGGCTGTGC
This sequence comes from Falco cherrug, assembly GCF_023634085.1. NCBI lineage: Eukaryota > Metazoa > Chordata > Aves > Falconiformes > Falconidae > Falco > Falco cherrug. Next base: position 62,353,008 of record NC_073701.1, read on the forward strand.
CCAGCCCCCCCGGCCCTTTCCCCCGGGCAGTTCCCAGCCCCCTGCCCCCAGCCCCGCTGCCCCTCACACACTTGGCCTCGGCCCCTCGGCCCGGCCTGCCCAGCCCCCTCAGAGCCCCCTGCCCCCGGCACATCGGCGCCCCCCGGCCGGGTGTCACCCGCAGGCGGGCTGAGGGCGCGCTCCATCCCCTCGCCCCGAGCGCCGTGCGGGTACCCGGCAGGGCTGGCCCCAGCCCTGGTCCCTGGGGAACGGCCCCTGTGCCCGGCCGCCAGCGGGATGGCACTCCGGTCCCCACCACGCGCTGGGCCCGGCCGTCCAGCAGCTTTTACCCGGGGAACAGCACGTCCACGCCAGGAGCAGCCGGCTTCTCCAGGAGAGCGCTGGGGGAAACGGTCCTTTTACTGGTCCTAACTCTCTTGTACTTAATGGAAGATTTGTTCAATATGTAGATGTGTTTAAAACCCACTTGGTTAGAACATAAGTTCAGGAAATTAAATTCCAGTTGTAAATTTACAAATTTACAACCGCTTTCCTGTAGGTGATTTTTAGCAACATTTTGTGTTCTACCTCCTGCCCCACACACAGGTGGTGTGATGCCACCACATGCAGCATTTAAAATACATTTCACTTAAAGCTTTGTTATACGAACAAAGGAAATTGGAAGAAAAAGATTTATATTTTTTCTATTTGGGATATGTGAGCAATATGAGTGCAGAGAAGTCGAAGGCAAAGTGTGTCCTTTTTACACTGTGGGTTTATGGTGCATTAAAATTTGTATTTTCTGTTAACACGTGCATAATTTGAAAAATTTGGTTTAGAAGTGTACTTTTAGGACAGGTTTTTTGGAAATGTGATTGTTACTAGTGTTAGGAGTAGCTCCTTTCAGCTGTAGTATGCAAAGTCTTATGTAAATAGTAAATTTTTTTGTGTCTAAAAAGTGCAGGAAGTAATTTCAACTTAGAATAATTTTTGTGTTGTGTTTTTGTTCACAGGAGTCTTAGAATGACATTCCTTTTCAGATAGTCTGTTTCTATATCTCTTTTCTTAACTGTGTTTTGCAGAGGCAGATGAACTTTAGAAAATTTATCTGACTTTGCAGTCAGGTGAATAATCAGTTACTAGGAATTGAGTAGGAGAAATATCCATGTCACACTTCAGACTTCAGTTCAGGTTAAAGTTGTTTTTGTCATGTCTCTCACATCTTTTTAAAACCCTTTTCAGCTACAGTGATCTTCAACCACAGCTTTCTGTGGCACATTCAGCGTTCGCTCATTAAATATTGAAACTTGGTACTCAGAAACGTTATTCATTCATTAATATTGAATCATGGCCTAAACTGCATTGTTGAAAACATTTTTGGATGTTATGCAAGTCTGTCAGAATGCATTAACAAACTTGCTTGTGTCAAACTAAGCAAAACCTCTGATGAATGGTTTCCACTGTAAACATAGCGTACTCTTATTTTTTAGTCAGTGTAAGCTTTTTGAATTGAGGAGGTATCGTGTAGAAATGTAAGTGTTCAGAGATCATGAAAGAAGCTGGCTAAAATTAACATTAATTAAAAACCCCAAACCTCGTAAGAAAGCATATAGATACATTTTTTTTTTTTTTTTTCATACTGAAATGTGTTAGTTTTACGTCTTACATGGAGTTCATACTTAAGGATCATTTCCAACTTTCAAGATTTTAGATTTTTCTACATTTTTACAGGGAAGAGGAAAGGATGATTTTCCTGGTAGTGGACAAAGTGTGTAGTGGCCATCAAAGCACAAAACTTTTTTTTTAACATTTCTCAGTGTGTTGCTGTTCTCTGTGAATTAAAAGGTGCTTTTCCCTTAATGATAATCTTTCACATCTGCAGGTGTTATTAAAGAATGACAGAAATGGATATTTTGAAGTAAACAGAGTGAGTTCTCCTGGACTGAGAATTAAATTATTCATCTTGTTAGTGTGGCTAACATGGGTCATGCTGTGTAAGATTACAGTACCATGACATAAGTAAAATTAATGGATTTTTGTTTTGAAGCCATATGAAAGATGGATCTGAAAACGTTGGAATTTTTTTCAGAGTGAATCCGAGTTTTATCATGCCTTGTTTTGGAATGTATTTTTGCATTTCTTAAGAGATACAGAAAACAGACCGCTAGTCCCATCAGAGATGCTTTCTTGTTTGTTTCTTAAATTTCCAGCTATTCTGCGCAAGTATTGGAGAATGGAGCTAGCTGTGTATTTTGACTTCAGTGACTTTATTGGACCCAATATGGTGTTTGTCAGTTATTAAATGTCATTACTTAATTAAGGAATTATTTTTGTTGGGGTTTTGGTATTTTTTATGTTATTATTTAACAGTACTTTTACTTGAATAGAAGTAATTACTTTAAACTGATATGTACAGAAAATACAAAATTCTGAAAACCTGAAGAGCAACTTTCTAACAGTTTTTAAATATAAATTTATTCAATTTATTCCTTAATATGCATTAATTTAGGAAAATTTACTTTTCCTCTACTGTCAACAGCAGTAAATGACCAAGATGAACTAAGTGATTGAGATCATTATTATTTGTTTTTTTTCATGGTGCTTGTGATGGTCAACCATAATTGATGACTGTTCTATGCTGGCTGGGTGCTCTCACCTGTAGCCTCTTTGTTCAGTGGCAGTGTACAGTACAGCATCACTGCCATGATATTTCAACTGTTCTTTGTTCAAGTTGGGGCTAAATCAGTAGCACTAGCTTGGGAAAATGCCATAATTTAATTAATTTCTTCCTCCCGGAGATGTGGGGTAAGCATTTCAGGCTGCCTCAGGTAATGCTCTGAAACATTTGGTGTATTCACATGCAGATTTTCTTTTACTAATGTTGCATTTGGTGTGTTCATAGGTAGCTCAAAAGCCGTATAATAACAAATGCCGCCTAGAATCTCACATTCACTGTTTCTATAGGAAAAAAAGATATAAATAAAAAAAATAGGAATGCTGAAGCAAAAAGGTTATTCTGCTTGAAATCAAATATTTCCCATTGAGCTTACATCTGAAGATCTGCTTTTGAACGTGGTTTGGACAGATGTTTTAATTATCTGTATAACTTAGATTTTGTTTCTGTCTGTCCTGCACACATCTCAAAAGATATAGACGTGAAAAGGAATTGGCTTATATAGAATCACAGAATGGTTTGGGTTGGAACGGACCTTAAAGACCACCTAGTTCCATTCCTTGCCAGGGACAGGGCCACCGTCCACCAGCCCAGGTTGCTCCAAGCCCCGTCCAGCCTGGCCTTGAGCACTGCCAGGGATGGGGCACCCACAGCTGCTCTGGGCAACCTCCCATCTCACCACCCTCACACTAAACAAGTTCTTGCTAATATCTAAATCTGCCCTCTTTCAGCTTAAAACCATTGCTCCTTGTCCTATTACTACAGGCCCTTGCAAAAAGTCCCTTTCCAGGTTTCTTGTAGGTCCCTTTAGGTACTGGAATGTGCTCTAAGGTCTCCCTGAAGCCTTCTCTTCTCCAGGCTGAACAACCCCAACTCCCTCAGCCGGGCTTCCTAGCAGAGGTGCTCCAGCCCCCGATCATCTCCGTGGGCTCCTCTGGACTCGCTCCAACAGGCCCGTGCCCTCCTTGTGCTGAGGACCCCAGAGCAGAGGCAGCGCTGCAGGGGGGTCTCACCAGAGCGGAGCAGAGGGGCAGAATCCCCTCCCTGGCCCTGCTGGCCACGCTGCTCTTGGTGCAGCCCGGGGCTCGGTTGGCTTGCTGGGCTGCGAGCGCACCTTGCCGGGCCACGCTGAGCTTCTCGTCCACCAGCACCCCCAAGTCCTTCTCCTCAGGGCTGCTCTCAATCCATTCTCTGCCCAGCCTGTCTTTGTCCTTGGGATTGCCCCGACCCAGATGCAGGACCTTGCATTTGGCCTTGTTGAACTTGATGGGGTTTGCACGGGCCCACCTCTCAGGCCTGTGCATCTCCCTCCTGATGGCATCCCTTCCCTCCTGTGTGTCGACTGCAGCTCACAGCAAACTTGATGAGGGTGCACTCAATATATATGAGAGCATCTTTCAAAATTCTTCTCATCTGTCTGCCGATGCGAGATTGCTCTGTGAGAATAATTAGGTTTTGTGTTCAGTTTTAACAGAATTTAATATAGGTGGAGTGTACTGCAAACATTATTTTGATTAAAGCGACTTCAGGAATAAAACAGTCCAAAATTTGTCTTGTAGTGGAACCTAAAATGTGATAATATGGTAACAAAAATTACAAAATTTTTACTATGCCTCTGTTTGTTCTGAGATCCATAAATCTTTGCTTGTTAATGTATCAGGATTTACCTAGCCTGTTACAGTTTCCCCCAGGATTTTTTCCCCTCGGTGACAACAATGTTTAATCATACTTCTGGTTGGTGGTTTGGGTTTTTTTCAGGAAAATGTGAACTTCATATATTTAGGTCTGCTTATTGTGTTCAGTAATTTTAATGCATGTAATAGCATTCTGCTCTGAGTGACTCCAAGGGGCTGCTGTCACCAATGAGATGGGAATTACCTGAGTCTGAATTTTCTCCAGAGGGGGTCTGGGTTCAGTTTTTTTATTCAAATAGATAATCTTCATAACTGTCACAGCATTCATTTCAGAGGAAGTTTAGTAATTTTTTTATCCTGTAGCTAAGCTCTTAAGTCCAGTCTTTAAAGGCAATAAGAGCCTCAGGCAGGGCATTTTTATTCTCTGTTTTGTGGTAAGCAGGATGTTTGCAGTGCTGTGAGGATTATCAGTGCAAAGGTGCATCCAGTTTTAGCCAATAGAACTTATCTTCTTCTGACAAAAGCTCTCCCTGCCACTCCCCCCCCATTTTAATGCCCAAATTTTTTCTGTGTTTAGAGTATCTGTAGACAGGAGATGACCTCATTTTCCACTTGCAAAACATACTTTTCTTAAAACATATATAACAAATGAATTTTTGTATCTTAGCACAAAAATGCTTAGGAAGTGTTTTAGGTATTCACTGACATGTTTTTCAATTCTAATTTTCAGAAGTTTGGGTAGTACTAAAAACAGATTTCTAGAACAGGCATGGGAGCTGATAGGAGTATGTTGAAGTATCATTATTACAAGAAGTGTGTCCAGTAGGTTAATTATGTCAGTCATTGACTGTAAGGATCTACCCATACTTCTAAGATAAAACTAGCTTTAGAAGTACCACTGAACAAGCTAGAAACTGAACTATGTACTAGGTTGTGTGCCTGTGTTCCTGAACTTCGTTGAACATTTTCCTGTCTTCAGTCTGTAAAATTCATGTTCACATAAATAAACAAAATCTTTGATTTTGCTATTTTTGCTTATGTTTTACTTAATGTAAATACTTCATTACTTTTAGTTATCTTTCAGCAAATAGATCTACAAATACGTAGAGATGTCTTTGTATTTAAATATGAATATCAGAATATAGTGTTAAAATCAACAGCCAAAGGAAGACTGGGGTAAGCTTGGACCATTGCTAAATGAAGCAGAGTGCCTGGTTATAAAGGAAATGGAGAAGGTGGAGATACTCTGATGCCTCCTTTTGCCTTTTCTTCTTCTGCCTTTACTGTTAAGGCTGGCTTTCAGGAATCCCAGCACCGTGGGACCAGAGGGAAGGTCTGGAGAACAGCTGGAGGAGTAGCAAGTTAGGAATGCTTAAACAGACTGAACTTCAAGCAAGTTCCATGGGGTCTGATGAGTTGCACCCACGAGTGCTGAGGGAGCTAGCTGGCTGATGTCATTGTGAGGCCACTCTCAGTTATCCTTGAAAGGTCATGGTGATCAGAAGAGGTTCCTGAAGACTGAGAAAAAGCAAATGTCACTCATGTTTTCAAGAAGGGCATTTTCAAGAAGATCTAGGGATTAGGACAAGAAACTGAAACACGTGAAATTCCATCTGAACAGCAGAGAGCACTGTGAAGATGATCAAACACGGGAGTTGCCCTGAAAGTTTGTGAAGTCTTCATCTGTGGAGGGATTCAGAGCCCAACTGAACACTGTCCCAGGCAGCCTGCTCTAGCTGACTCTGCTTGAACAGGGAGTTTGAACCAGATGATCACACAAGGTCCCTTCCAGCCCAAATGACTGCGTGATTCTGAGGGAGCTGTGGACTGCACTTCTCTTTTAATAAAAAGACAATCATCAAGCATTTAAAGGATGGGTGAAAGAAGTTACGACGTAGAACTTGAGTGCCAGAAGCTTTAACAGTAATAAGATAAGTAACTTAATCATTAGCTGTTTGTTTACTAAATTACAAGAAGTACACGTACATAAATTTTCTTCATACCGTTAGCTCAGAGTGTTGAAGCCCTAAAAGACAGTGCTGTAGAAAGGCAGGAGTTGTTGCTTTTTGTGTGTGATTGTGTGCTATAAAACAGCTGAGAACATGAAATACTGTGAAGTGTTAATCCACACTTTAGTACATAGAGGTTCTTATTAATGCTTTAGGTGTATTTTCAAATAGCACTATGGAAAAGTGATAGCACTGCATCCTGTATTTCATTAAATTGGCTACTGTAATGCACTGTACAATTCTTGAAACTGTGTTTCATCATTATTTAGTAGTATTTTATTCAACTGTGTAGAAAAACATATAGCCAGCAGCGCTGCTGTTTCAGCACCTTTTTTTAAAACACTTTCTTTCCGTGTAAATGATCAGTGTAATGCATAACATTTCTTGTCTGTTAACTTGAGTTTTGTGCTTAAAAGTGAGAACGATTATATTGTGCCTTTATATTTCTTGTAATTAAAAATGTTTAAGTGATTTATATGAGATTCTTGGAGTAGTGGACAGTACTGACAAGTTGTGCTGGTTTAACTCCTTAGAAATTGCAGATGTGCATCTATCTATTTTTTTACTTTTGGCTAGATAATTTAATTTAATACTGTAGACTTAGCTGATGTTTGCCTTTATTCAGCTGCAGTACATGCTGAATGCCAGTAAAATGAATTTGTAATGTCAAGGAAGAAAACTACTGTAAGTTGATGCAAGCAAATGTTTGTGATCAGCACGTATCTGCCTTGTGTTTGTTTCATTAAGCTCCTACAAGCCACCCAATTATGTAACTCAAATAAATGAAAATTATTTAAAAATCCTACTTATTTTGTTAAAACTCTTGTGAATTTAAATCAGTTGAGATGGCTATTTAGGACTTCTTTGTGAATAAAAATTGCCCCAAATGAAGAAGTTTAGTGGGTGCTTCAGGAAGTTTGCTAGTTACATTTTTTTCTGTAGGTGTGATCAGATACATTCCTGATCATGGAAACAAGGATTAGAGTAGATACCAAAGACTACATTTTTTCTTTAAGGTGCTGCTATAGGCAAGACAGCCTTGGATGTTTTTTATGCACGTAAAACAAGTACCTTTTTAGCCTAAATTGTAGGGAAAAAAATCAGCAAAATGTTTGCTTTACAGCTTGCCTTCACTGAGGTGACCTGGGTGTCTTGAAGTTTAATAAACCTACTCCTAGACACATTGGCAAAGCTGAACATGCAGGCATCGCCCAGCCTTTGAGCTTAGAGACACAGTACTGCAGGGAACTACTCGGGCTTGTAGCTAGCCTCCAGTGAAGGAGAAAGCTTTTGCTTCTGGAGATGAGCATGTAAATTGCAGATTTGCTTTGTGATACCAGCAAATACACCCTGATGAAAGGAGGCATCTAGTTAAGCTAATTGAAATGAAGAGCTGATAAACTTTTTACGTAGAGGAGAGTTGGAAATTCAAAGACAAAAGACAAATTCAAAGAACTGAAAAGGCAAAGCTGTGAAAACTCTCTGGCCAAACAACATGAAAAGACATGTAGGAAAGAGCTCCCAAGCATTGCTTGGTGAATAGCTGTCTTCAAAAAAGATTGCAACTGATCAGATGTTCCACAAGACGAGCATGCAGGCATATGGACCAGCAAAGAAAGCTTTATTCCAAAAGGTGGGGGTCCAAAGGAAGCCAAGAAGTCAAAATGAGAATTGATGAAAGTCAAGTGGAAGCTTTGCTTTTCTTTATCCAGTATGTTTAAAATGAAATGGATGGGGGTGTTTTGGTTTTGTGGGGTTTTGTTTGGTTGTTTTTTTGTTTTGTTTGTGTTTCTTTGGGTTTGTTTGTATGTGTTTTGACTTATTGAAGAAGGTTTTTGTGGGAATACAAAGCAATCCAGACATCTCTGGAACTGTTGAAGTAAAATTAGTGGCAAAGTTCTAATGAATGTCAAAGAGATGATCTGCTGCTGACATAGAAAGGAATGGAAAATAAGAGACAAAAAATATTTACTAAAGGGAAGTAGCAGCAGGGAATAAATAAGTTGATTTCCCCTCCATAACAAAATGTTCTTTAAACATATCTTCTTTAAGACAACAACAGTGTAGTAAGCCTAATCTTGTCAATGGCTACTGAAACACTGGCAGCTTTAGAAAATTACTGGTTAAACTGGAGAAGGCGGCGGTTTGTTGTGAACGATGAATGCAGATTCTTAGTCTGGAAAGTGGTCAGTAATGGGACTTCTCGGAAAGCAGTCTTGGAACTGATGTTAATATTTTCATTTCTGAAAGATGTGTGTGGTGCAAAATTTACTGAAACTTTTGCAAAAAAAAAGTTAGGGTGCTGTATGTGAGGAAATAAATGATTGACTCCTACCTGGTAAGTGGTATGGAAGTGCGAGGTACTTCTGCTAATAAACTATCGAATATTTTGCAGAATAAAAAACCTGGAAAGCATTACTTAATCACCACAGTGAAATTGTCTGGAAATGGATCAAGTAGTTCTGCAACAGCTGCAGGGAAGAGCTGATGGATTGATCAGAGAAACTTTTCTTATAAAAGCCTGAAAGTGCAGATTTTTTTTGTGTGTGAAAAATGGAAGATGGAACACTGAACAAGGGTGTTATCTTAAAATGGTATTTTTTCCCAAAGTGTGCCCCCTGCGTTTAAATGGGGCAAGTATAAATTGAGTCAGGAATGTTCTTTTCATCTCCAAAATCTCCGGAAAGTGATTTTCTACTATAGCCTTGCAGGTGGAATAGTGACAGTGGTAAGATTTAGTTTTGGGGGGGTGTTGTTTTTTGGCAAGGGGGGTTGTAGTGGTGGTAGTTTGGGTGGGGGTGTTTTGGGTTTTTTTGGTGTTTGGGGGTTTTTTTTTTTTGTTTTTTTCTTTTCTTTTAGTTGTTGTTTTGCATGAAGTTGATCAGTTTATGCAAGGTATTACTGCTTAGCTGCAAGACTGTTAACTACCCGGTGACCTGGTAAATGCTTACAGTTTTGTGTTTGGATATTTATGCTGACTTTTAAACCATTATAAGTACATTTTTGAAGATTGAGGAACCTCACATTAAGGAATAGGAGCTATCTGTAGCTACAATAACTGAATTTGCAGAACTATTAATGAAGGTAAAATCTTTTGATTTGTGATGTAAATATTTCACATATTGGTATCAATGAGCAAGCTAACATTAAATATTGGGTTTTGGCTTCGTATATGAGGAAAGAACACATCGCCTAACTGTTTAGTTATATCGTTTTACAGGTGGAGTGGGGAAAAGGAGGTGAGCAGATAGTAATTTGTATTACCAAAGGTGGGAGTTAGAGACTTTCCCTGCACCCCTACCAGTTACTCTGTTGTGGTGGAAGTTCCTCGGAGGATTGGTTTGGCAATGACAGTGAGATGAGATTGCCAACAAAGGATGGCACAGGATCCTTTTTCTGGGATTTTTGTCATGTGGTGTCCTCAGAAACCAGTAACTTATAAGATCATGTGTAGGGTTACATAGGTGTTTATAGGTGCCATTTTGGGGTGTCTTATCCTCATCCTTTTCTGTCTTGCTGTGGTAGGATGCAGCTGTTCATGGCCAAGAAGATACTCAGAACTGGACTGGCTCCAAAGCAGTTTTGAGATACCTAGACTAATTTTAAATGGGCTGGTTAAGGTCGAAATAGCAAGTCTTGCCCTTAATTCTCTGCTTTTGGGAAACCGCATTATATAGCCATCCCTTCTGTCACTGGTATGGCTGTACCCACGGCTGTGGTGGTATCTGTTAATTCTGTGGGATGTCAGTGCTTCTGATGAAAAGCTTTTTAATGGCTCACTGTAGGGTAAGGAGTCAGGTGGCTCGTGAACATAGATGAGATTCTGGGTCATTGTCTTGTAGCAAGTTGCAGTAAAGGACATGCGGAGTTTTGGCAAAAGTAGAAAAGAACATCCTGTCCCTCTGTAGTGTACTTAGCAGGGAAGCTGAATGTAACAGCGGTCAGGTTAAGCCATCAAAGAGTTTATCTTGACATTAGGAGCCCATTATTTTTTAGTGTTAGGAAGACTGACTTTCTTCTTTTTGCAATAGAGGTTGACAGGTGATCTCATGAAGGTTCATAATTCCAGAGGCAAGAAGGAGACGACTTGAGAAAGACTGACTAAGCTCATGTCAAATATGGGAATGATTTGGCAAGAATTAGATGTAAACATCTAAATGTTTTTTTAAAATTTTGGAGAGATTCTAAGGTGGAAGTCTCTGGCAGCCTTTTTCAGACGTTGTCTGGTTTTTATTTTTTTTTTTTTCACTTTGCTAGATACAGTATACATAAAGAAGAGACGTTTTTAGGGGAAAGCCGTTTGTGGGAAGTAAAATCCAGAAAGGATGAAGGCGGCGCTTACTTCAGTCTCAGGGAATGCTAAGTGCCTTTTCTTTTTCTCACAAGAAAAAGCTTCTGAGACTTCTATTTTGACACTTTTTTTTTCATTTTAGACAAAACATGATTTCTCCAATGGAAAAGACAACCAGTGTGTTTTGACTGCACCGTTGATTGTGTGAAGGATTTGTTATATCAATGCTGCTGGAATAATTTGGGGGACCTTGGGAAATCACTTAATGGAATTTGGTCCATGTCTGCATAATCTGACTTTTTTTCTAAAGTAATTGAAGATGCTGCTTAATAAACTTTTTATAAAGATTCCCAGTTGGTTGCTGCGTTTCAGAGGATTGTATTTGAGCACAGAAGCAATACATCTTGTAATTGTCTTTTTTCCTCCCCACCTCACTTAAATGTTTTCCCTGGGGAAGAATCTAATGTACTATAATGCTAGTACCTTTTACAAAGTGACCCTACTCATTATGATTTGTTCTCTGAAGCTCCCTTGACAATGTATAAATGCACTGAGAATACTTAAGCTTCCTCTCCATCATTCTTTCAAAAATCTATTTCAAAACTGGTGTTTCATACTGCTGTTACTATTCTGAGTTCCCTAATGCTGACTCTCTGTTCAGTGTCACAACATACAAGCAACAGATGAGTTTTATTAGTTCAACGAAAATACACAAATAATAAATTGTTTAAGTTAGATATGGTGTGCTTATATTGAGTACTATAGTGAATATTTCAAATATATTTTATGTTTTGTGACGTACAAATGTTGAGAATTTTCTCGGACTGGAGTTGCTTTTACTAACTCTGTTGCAACAAGTTCAATAGCTATTTTGATCTCATCTTCTCAGATTGCTGGGAAAGGTTTATTACGGTGGTTCAATCTTTTTGCAGTTTGCTGAATAGATGCAGTATTTGAGTTTACGGTGTGTCCAGAGGTAGGAAAGCATTATCCCATTGCAAAAGAGTGGAGCTCTTACCTGGAAATTGGGTGCCCACCAGATGGTGGGGAGAGGATTTTCCTGGGAAAAGGGTACCTTAAAAACACTGCAAAACCAATCTACAAACAGAGCTCCATGCATATTCTTGTTACTTAAAAATATATTTTCATAAAGCTCTTGAATAAGTTGTATTTTATATGACTTAGTGATACTAAGGCTTGTAGCTTTTGTGTGTTCTGATTTTGACACTTCAATCTGAAACTTTTGGAATTTTTAGCAAATATTTGTATTTAGGTGTACAGTGACTGCTTTTAAAATGACTGTGCCTATGTCCTTTTAAACTCACATGGAAAATATACCTTCAATCTATATTTCCCTCCACCTTCTGTAGATTGAAACAAGAACAAATGTATGTCCGTGATGAGTTTGGCAAACTTCTGGAGCGAGAAAGGATTTCTTCTAATGAACATTTGACTCGAGCCATTCTTCGAGAGAGAGCTGCGACAGAAGAGGAGCGTCAGAAGGCACAGCGATTTGTAAGTTTCAAAACTTTTATGGAAACTCAGAATTTTCAAGCAACCATGACTTCAGACTTGTTTCAAATTATTGATAGAAGAGCAGATCTCTTCTTATTATATATTTTTTTCTTTATTACTAGTAAATTGTATGCCATTTTATTTCTTTTTTTTGGTCAAATGTCCCTGTCTTGGGAATAGCTGATTAGAAAGAGCCTAACCTTTCTGAAGGTACAAATATAGTACATCTTCTTGTGTGTGGATAATGTTAAATGTCTTTTTTTCCAGAGGGTGGAAGAGCAGTATGATAGTCTAGGTCTACTTACCAAATTGGCTATTCTGTATTAAGAAGTTACAGAATACAAGAGAACTTTTCTAGAAATAAATTACATCATATTTAAAGGAAGTCCATTATATTTCTGGGCTGGAAATCTGGCTAACAATAAGAATTAAAAAAGTATTGGTCTTTTAGTCTTATGTGCTAGAAAACAACAACAAAAAGTCTTAACTTCTAGTGATTGTCTCAAACCTTGGAACCAGCTTAGTGAAAAATTCTGTATCCAAGAATCATATTTCATTAGAGCTGATGTATAAAAACTTCCTGGCAAGGAAGTTGTAAAATATGACTGGCTGTTTTTCCCTGAAAACTGTCACTATATATATTTCAGTCCATTTCTGATGTCTGGCAGATTTATAACTTCTTAATATTTGGCAGATGCTTGCTGCATTGAGTCTGTATTGACTCTTCTTTGTAACAGTTATCATTATTCTTTGAGGTATGAATATACCTTCCTTTTTTTTAATTACTTGAGTATAAACAGTAAACAAATTGGTATTTTCAAGAAAAAAGTATAAAACACTCAGGCAAGCATGGCTGTGAAAATTAACTTGGTTGCTTATGTGAGCAACTATATAAATGTAAATATTTCTTTGGCCCTCTAGCTGAAATAAAACCAAAGCTTTCTATGATTTATTGGTTGGTAACATAGAAAACCAATCGCTTCAATAAGCAGTAGTGTTATCTATGCTCTGTAATTAAAGATCTATTGCCCATTTTATTTTTCCAAATCACAATTTAAAACCAAACAAATATCACCAAAATACACCTCAGTATTAGTACCTTTTGCAGATGTTTCCCAGTGCTCTTTCACCTCCATGGTAACATTACTGTTGAAGAATAATTACAGTATGGTAAACAAATGTTTAGTATTTTGTCATTTTAAATTATCAGAACAAAGGAAAACGGAGAGGAGTTATGATCAAGGTACAGCTTTAGTCTTATGCCTGAAACCCCTGGATTCTTAATGTTGTGCAGGAGAGATAAGGGTTTTGTGGCCTCAACCTAATGAGGAGCTGAAGATTTATAATGGGGAATATTATTTGCATAATTACCAGGGGGTTTGCATCTTTCACTTACTAACATAGTTAACACTGTGCTTTTGAGAAGCACAAGATGCCTTTCTCATCAGCCAAATGCTTGAGAGATTTCTTATTATGGATATCAAACTAGTTTATTTAGCATTATGTCAATTTTAAATTATTTTTTTACTTACTCTAGAACATTTAAGTTAGCACTGCCAAGTGAAGCAATCAGGAATTACTGTTAACTAATTTTGAACTGTATCAGCCTGGCAAGTGGTGGTTCAAGGTGTGTGGTGTTGCTGCATGTTCAGTTGGAAGAAGAGCATACAAGTGATGCTAATTAAATGAAGGAAACACCTTAAAAATCTACAGAAAGTCCCCTCATGGGGGAGGTAGCATGCCTTGCTGCCTTTTCGTGGTGACTGCATCGCTGCATGGCATTTTAGAGCCGACTACCAAAAACATGCTTTTGTGGAAGCACAGGTATGTCAGGACATAGATTTTGCACATCAGAAGAGAAGCAAGGTACCTGAGCTCTGCTAGTGATTTATGTATCCTGGCATAGTCATCTCATTTTTGATCATCTTACTGTTTCGATCTGTGAAATTTTAAAATGTCTTGAGGTTCTTTGATGAAAATCGCTATGTGCATTTGCTATTACTACTGCAGATTTGCCATTCCCACTATAGTTTGTTCATTCTTTGAAGTGTACTGTAAGATAACAAAGTAGCAAGTAGGCTTTGTGTGTTTGTTTCCTTAAAATGGATCTAAGTATTAAAGCATTCAGTAGTTCTCACTCCCCTTGCAAGTCCTTCTGTAAGTTGCCTCCTTTATTTTCCTGTAACTGGTCAGTTTTTATTCTCTTGGCTTCTTTGCTTATGATAGCTGTTTATTTGTTTCATGTGTCTTAAGCTGAATTTGTAAAATCTGTAAGATGGGAGGATATATCTATGTGTACCATTTGTCAGGTAGAATGAGTAATTCAGCAAACTGCTGCCGTAGGTTTCTATTTTATGTAGCTGGGATTTGATCTGTAAGATTCTTTTTGGAGAAAAATGAGTGTTTCTGAACCATCAGTAGCATTGTCTGCAAAATTAATTCCTTTACTGCTGCTAAATTTTTTTTAAATAGTGCACAGGAAAGGAAATTTTGTTTAGAAAGGAAGAATTTTATTTTTTCTTTATAAAGGCTGTTAATACAGTTCTAATAGACAAAAAATTGTTTGATTAAAGTAATATTTCCCATTCTTCAACTATTTTTAACACCGGCTGCTACTTATAGTTTCAGAATGAACAAAGTTTCAAGTTTAACGCCCCAAAAGTTAGCATTAACTCTTTGTACAAATGAAAAAAATTGATAAAATGAAGCTAAACCGAACGGCTAAATGAGTGAAAGCTTTACAGGTGACAAGAACTACATGTGACGAGAAAGACATCATTTGTCTCTTTAAGGGAAAGTATTCCACTTCTCCAGAAAGAAAAAAAAAATAAAAAAGTCAGCAGAGCTTGGACAGCAAAGTAGGGTAAAGAAGGGCATCCTTAAAAAAATGTGAAATAATTTTTCAGTGAGCAGAATGAGGAGGAATGTGACATTTGTTAGACTAAATGTTAAAAAAGCAAACCCCTCCAAAAAAACATAAAGTATGACAAAAAGGATTTTAATGAACAACTAACAAAAGGCATAAAAGCTACCACATATACACACACGTGTGTGTATGCACGCTCACACCCACACCCGCTCACTATGGAACGAGGAACCCACCAAAGACTAGGCTCAGGAGCAGATTGGGGAGTACGAGCAGTGCACAGAAGAAATGAGGCCGTAGTAGGAGAGCACCCTGAATTAATTGGTGATGAGGGGTCTGGAGCATCTCCCTGATGACGAGAGGCTGAGGCAGCTGGGCATGTTTTGGCTGGAGCGGAGAAGACTGAGAGGGCACCTTATGGGTGTCTACAACCATCTCAAGGGCGAGTGTCAGGAGGACGGGGCCAGGCCCTTGTCAGGGGTGCCCAGCGACAGGGCACGGGGCAACGGGCACAAGCTGCAGCACAGGGAGCCCCACCTGAACAGGAGGGAGAACTTCTTTACCGTGAGGGTGCCAGAGCAGGGGAACAGGCTGCCCAGAGAGGCTGTGGGGTCTCCTGCTCTGGGGACATTCAGAACCCCCTGGACGTGACTGTGTGCAGCCCGCTCTGGGAGAGCTGCTTCAGCAGGGGCTGGGCTGGGGGGGCTCCAGGGGTCCCTCCTGACCCCACCATTCTGTGAGTTTTTTCATGTGTCTATTCAGAGTGAAGGAACTCTCAAAGTTCACAGGCCAAAACTTTGCTTTTTAGAGGTCTCCTTAAAGAAAGTCTCAAATCTGAAGTTTCAGTAGAAAACATTAAGGGAAATAGACAGTTTTACCAATAACAGCTTTTCAAGCCTGGGTGATATTCATAAAAGCTCTGAAAGAAACTCAGAGATGATAGATGAGCTAATGATAGCCGAACTACTTATGTGCTGTGTAAGCTGTTAGGGAAAGCTCCCTCAGTGCAAGTGGACTGGAAAGTGGCTGATGGGATGTCAGCATCTTCAAAAACAATTTGGGGGGGGTGGTGGTGGTGGTAGATCTAGTGGTTTACAAACCAGTAATTCTGATGTTTGTACCAACCAAGGTAGAAATTACAATTTAGAGTGGAATTTACAGACCCTGACTGAAGCCCTAGATATCCCTTGTGGAGTCTGTGAGGATTTGTTGAAGTGTTGATAATTAATTTAGCAGAAATAAATCCAGCTGCTGTTGATTCCTTTAGCAATGCCTTCAGATGTCATTGACTTTGAGGCGTATTTTAGACCTAGCCTAACTTCCCTTACCATGCAGCGTTTGGGTCTAGTCTTTAAAAAGCAATGCCAGTGAGACGTGGTGTGCTGAAGAGCTGGTGAGGACTTGCATCTCCTCTGGCTTCTCCCCCATTGCTGGCTGTGTGATCCTGCTGTCTCCGTTGCAGCGGGGCTGATATTTGACACTGAAACAAGCTGACTTGGGAGATGTTAGTTATCTCCCCCACCTGTCTGACAAGTGATGTGAACTAGCTTATTTTGAAGGGCTGTATATACATCAGTGTAAGGTGGAAGGGATGTTTTGCTGATAAAGGATTTCTTTACCTCTTTTTCTACTCATTGCCATCTCTGCACTGCAGTTCACCTCCTTTTCTGTTGTGTCTGTGCAGATGTTGTGGACTGAAGCAAATACATTACAAATCTTTTTCAAATGCAAAAGTGCCCACAATTTTTTATAAGTCTTTATAGCTTGACTAAAAAATAACTCAACTGAGGAAATTGTGAAGTGTGTATGGAGGGCAGGTTATTGGGGGAGGAGAATTAAAACCTCTTGACCTGGCCTTGCCACCAAAGAGAATGTTTTTTTATCTTTAGCTTTACATGGTATTTGAGACATGGTATTTACAAAGTATATCTGAGTGTTTTTACCAAAGGACAAAGTGCATTGTGTGCTTGTAGTAGTACTTGAGAACTGCCTGTAGCAGTGCAGCTGATAAAAAACCCCACATTTTTTTCTTCTGTACATTTAGCACGTATATGAAACTTTTTTCTGCCCAACCCTCTTGAAGGAGGACTTCATAATGCCTTAAGTCTCTTACTTCATTCTGACCATACAGAATTTCGGTATTGGTGTGGTCCTCTTTAGCAAAGATTGCCGCAGTTGAAGGCCCCATACTATTTTACTCACATAGGTAGCATACCTATTCTCCTTTGCAGTATTTATTATTGGCGACTTTTGCTGCACATCTAAAAATTGTGGATAGTTGAGTTTGGGCTAAGTCTTGTTGAGTGACTTTAAATGTGGTAGCTTTGCCATAAATAGCTTATTGACATTCCATCACTTGAGTCATTATGAGAGTCAGGGTGAGATGTAGAGAATATGGAGTAAAAAAATCAATAGTTATCCAAAGTGCAGAGGACCTGTTGTATTTCCATCTCCTTGTAATGACCTGGAGTTTACTGTTAACATATTTGCTTCACTGTCTGGACTGAAATGAGCTGTCATTAGGACCCTATGTGTTAGAGAATGGTTTTATTGAGCTGCCAATGACATTGAAGTCTCATTTCCCTCTGAAGAGGCACAGACATATTGTTCTGTTCATGTGCTGTAACCATAACATTAAAATTTGATTATTGCTATCATTAGAAATCTGTATCCATACTAATACAATTATATCTATTTCTCCATGTATTGTTGCAGGCTTTCATTGAAGTACCTGTTAGAGAATTAAATCTGTTGTTGCTGAGATATTTTTTTTGTTTCACAAATTATTTTCTGCACAAGAAGGTCTATTAATAAATTCTGCATTCAAAAAATCGATTTGGTAGAAGTATCCTTTTATTAAAAAGCACTTTTTGCACCTTAGGTGAATGTGGTGATCAGATTATTAGATATTTTTTCCTACCAAAATCATATTTGAGATGTATAATTCTTCTTATACTTTTCTGAGCACTGAAATCAATAGACAAAATGCTTTCCTCGATATATTAGAGCTGAAGCATGTTGAGTTATGTTAGGAATGAATTTGACCTATTGTCATAATTGAATACATATCGTTAGAGGTTTTCACTCTTCCATGTCTGGACTGTTTAGCTGTTTTCCCTATCATCCTTGGGTGGCTGGTTCTAGTCACTACATACATGTGCTATGCAATGACCTTTGCTTTAGTGTTGCATTTATTTTTCCTGTCCTCAATTCATTAGATTTGTCAAGAGGAGGTCCCCTATTTTCCATAAGCAGATTATGTTCTGACCCTTCCTGCTTTTTCCAAACAGTCCTGTGCTAACCATATTTTAAGGATGACTTCACTAGAAAATACCAGGGGGAAGAATTACTAAATGAGTTAAGGCATTAGTTCTCACGAGAAAAGAAGTCTGTTTACAAACCTGCAGTATTTATTACATACCTCATTTAGCTCATTCATCATTTTAATAGAAAAAAGAATCTTTTTAGATGATTCTGAAATAATTTGAGGTAAACTACATAGCCTGAGACAAAACACGATTGCTTACTGTAGGGAGGGCCAAGCTGTTCCTGAAAATTACAGTACAATTTATGCCTATAATTCATGATTTACGATAGTAAAAATATTAAAGGCTTGTATTTGAAAATTAGACTGAAGGTTTGGAAACCACATGGTACAAAACTACAAAATTAAATCTAATGACAGTTGTTTTGTCTCTTGTTCCTCAGTTTTATAATTTATAAAGAGTTTTTCTTGAATCTCTTTGAAAGTAGATATTTTTGGAGATTTACTCATAAGGTTTTGTTTAGTTTATGTACACTTTTTGCATCTGCTGCTGTTCTTGTGGTTCAGAAATAGCAGTTTTGTTGCATCAAATAGTCTTTTTGCATTATTACTCTTGTGATATGGGAAAAAGTAATCTGGTTTTGGTTGGTTCTGTTGTAAAAGACGGGATGAAAGACAAGAATGGAGGAAGATATTTTTGAATATTGCAGATGTGATCTATCTATTTTTTGTTGGTTTTTTTTTTCCGGAGGAGAAACAAAGGAGGTTGTTTTTTAGAGAAGGAAGAGGGATACAATGAAAGAGTCATCTGCATTTTGAAAATATTAAACTCCATTGCACAGTAAATGCTCACCTTTGAATAAACACTGTATCATGGGTATGGCTTATGTCCCTTCTGGCATCCATTTCTTCTCTCACTGACTTTCTTCCTATCATTCTGGCATTTCTACTGCAGTGTTAAGGGTTTGGGATAGGAATCTGGCTTTCTGTTTTTTCTGGGGTGTTAAATAGATTATATGAAACTTTCCTGTATGAAAAGGAAGCTATTGCAATGCAAATAGAGATTGATAATGGTTTTTTTTGAGCAATACAATAAATGGGACTTTCTACCAGATACCGTGAATGGTTTTCTTATCTCAGTAAATATATGTGCCTTGAAGAAATGCTAAAGAGCCATCTGTGTGTCTACAATTATTTTATTAATAGGAGTGAACAATTTTTCCCCCACTGATATAGTTAAACAGTAAAAATAATTCAAAATAGCCTGTGGGTGACTGTTCATGCTGTAGGTTGTAATCCCAGTTCAATCTCTTGTTATGTGAACTGTTAAGCGAATGTTTTATTTCATCTCTGAAACTCCCATTAGATGTCTGTGAACTAGAATAAGAAGTTGTTTACCTGTATCTGTCTTCTGTCCCTTTACAACGTCCATTCTGACATTTAAAATATTTGTCTAAATGGAATAAAACAAATAATTTTCACCTTCCTTCAGTTTTTCATGTTACAGACATGTATTTTTTTCAAATTTTCATATGTAATGATTAATGGGGGTTTTTTTTCCCCTCTATCTTAAAGTTTGACAGATAGGAAAAACAAAGTAAAAATGATAAAAAAAATGTAAAGGAAAAGAAGGTATATATGGTGAGCATTCTCTTTAAAATTTCTTTTTGAATGGTGAGAGGAATATGTTTTGAATAATCAAACAGCATTTAAAAGCGTGATATTTTTTAATTCTTATATAGCAAACCCCAAGATATTTGACAGAAGCAAAATTAATCACTATGTTATCTCAGCATCCAGATGAAGATCTAGTGCTTTACAAAGCCTGCTGCTCCATCAATTCGTTCTTTTGGTTGAATTCAAATTGAGTTCATTTTTATAGATTCACTGCATAATACTCTCCTCTCTCCTCCCTCATTCATTAACCAATTTGTTCTTGCTACTCCCTTTTTATTGAATGGCTCACAAAATTGCCATGCTATCTTTTCAAATGAATATCATCATTCCTTGTCATGCATGGGCAAAAAATAAGCATATTAATCCTTTTTACATATACCTCCCCTTCTTCCAGAGAGAAGTCCTGTTTCTGCCCTCCAGATATCATGAAAAGAATGTTTTCAATATTGTTCTCTTGAAGCTTTTCTAACAATGTTTGTATATAAATATTCCTGTCCAGACTCCTTTTGATTACTTCTGGGCCTTTGGAGCACGTACACTCTGTCTTTTGTATGACACAAGAAAACCAGATCAAACAGTTGTCAAGACTTGACCTTGTACACGACATGGTACAGATACATGCTATGGATTAAAACAGATGCAGTTGACAGAAGTCTTGAAACTTAATACAGAGACAGTTTCTTCCATTTTAACAAAACAATTTGCTTGGTCTTGAGACTCATTCTGACTTAATGTTTGTTTACTCTCAGGTTAGGTTAATTTTGGCTAGGCAAATATTCACTTGCCTCTCCTTTAGAGTACTCTAGTTCTCTTCCTTCCTTTGGGTTGAAGTAGAAGACTTATGAGAAGAAAAGTGCTTTGAGGGACAGGGGTTGGAAATTAAGAGCAATTTTTTTTACTTATGACCACCTGAATAATTAATGAAAATCCTTATTTCATGATGGCTGTAACTTATCTGTGGACTCTTCACTGTGTAATGTAGGTATCTTGCTTAGGAACACCAGCTGAAAGAAGGGGATAAGGCCATTGAAAGAGAACAGTTTGGAAAGGATCCAGGCAACTCTATGTATAAAAAAATCACTATTTATTAAAAGTCACTATATTGATTAGTGGGTTTGATGTTGCTGTTTTATGATATTAACTTTGTATATGGTTTTAGGATTTGGTATAATCAGGACTCTGCCTGTTCTGTGGGAAGTGAGTTCTGAGATGAGGGCCCTTGCTTTTGAAGTACCAAGCTGGAAAAAAAAAAAAAAAGAGGCTTTGGTGTGAGTACCAGTAAGATGACGAAGTGGTACATATAATATTCCTTATGGCTTAATTTCATAGTCTCATTTTGTAGACATGCCTTTTAGTTTTGTATAACTCTCTTTAATTTGGTATGCCTCCCCATTCACTGAGAACAGTTTTGAATCTGGATACTGAGTTTTATGGACAGATCTGTTTGGGAGTGAGTGGGATATGTGCTTCTTGCATCTCAGAAATCCTGGAAGAATGGAAAATTTCTTTTCTCTGGGAGGTATGTTGTCACTGTTTTCCAAGCAGTTCTGTGGTGACAGTTTTTCTTGGGAATGGGAGGAGAGTAAGAAATCTGGAATTTCTTTGTAACTAAGCAGATGAATAGGCTGTGCCCCACCAACTTTTATATTCACAACTATGCCCAACATTGGGTTTTAAACTTGAGAGTAATTAAGGGTGAGATACCGGTAGTTAATTACATGTACACTGCCTCATTTAGGAGGACCTGACTTACCTGGTGTTCTTGGGGAACTTGACATTTAGTGGTAGATGTCCATTTTTATCTTTGATCTACTACTTGAAGTTCTTTTGCATTCAGGAGTACCATTGCCACCCAGTTTTACATCTCTTTCCCATTTAGAAAATTATATTCTTGACAATAAGAACAAAAGCTTCCCCCCTTTTCCCCCGCCCTCTGCCACTGCTTATTTTGTCATACCCTAAATTAGGGCATGGACGCTGTACCAGTTTCCTCTACCTTGAGTGCTGTCGGGCATGGAAGTGACCTCCCAGCCTTAGTACCACCTAGGCAATGTTAACAAAGTATTTTTCCTGATGCATTTCTGAAAGCTTAAGTCTGGTGCTGTGCTTGTATGAGGGAAAGAGAGAAAACATACTTAGACTAAACAAAAAAGCACTTGGAATTTAATGTTGTTAAGGCCAAAGCGAGTGGCAGGTCCAGCTACATTATCAGCATGTGCAACAATGATGTCATATTCTGCTTTAACAGAAACACAAGTGTAAGTGATGCCTGAGACATTTTTATTGGTTTTGGTTGTTAATACTTTTTGTGCTCTTTGGGCACTTTGACATATTCTTTATTTATTAGTATATAATTGGATGACTTGTGCTTCTGCTATGAGTTAGGGAAGTAGTGAAACTTCAGTGTCTCCTTAGGAGAATTAAATGACTGAAATACTGTTGCGTGCTTTTTTGGATTGGTTGGTTGGTTTGTTTGTTTCCCCAGTTTAAATGCAGTTTAGTAGATTGAAAAGTTCTGTTGCCTCTCCTTGGCTGTCAATTCTCCATCTTACTTACCACATTTAGTTAGCAAGGAGCCTATAACAGATCATGATTAGTGTAACAGTCATCCTCAGGAAGAAATTATTTACCTTCACCAAATATAACACTTCCTGTGAATTTGTGTATCATAAGTCAGAATGAAATGTGATCAAAAAATGTCATTTAATACAACTACTATTGGTGATCTCATTGCCATCAGTCCACTTACATAGTGTCACAAATTATCCTGGGTGGTTTAAGGTACCTGAGGTAGGCTAATACTGGTAGAGTTAATAATAATAATTTGAATTCTAGAAAACACATGCTGATAGGGAATGGTGTTTTGGGAAAAAGGGATAGAGGTGACAAATTAATCACAGATTCAAATAATGGTTTGAGTTGGAAGGGATGTTAAAGATCACCTTGTCCCACCCCCCTGCCATGGGCAGGGACCCCTCCCACCAGCCCACGTTGCTCCCAGCCCCGTCCAGCCTGGCCTTGAGCCCTGCCAGGGATGGGGCAGCCACAGCTGCTCTGGGCAGCCTGTGCCGGGGTCTCACCGCCCTCACGGTAAAGGATTTCTTCCTAATATCTACTCTAAATTTAAAGATCTAAATTAATTTTTAAAAAAAATAAATCTCAATTTTGGAGGTAATTTTAAGCTTACGTGTCTTTTCATATCAGGTTCCCACTGGATGTCTGGAATATGTTGAGACGCTTAAGTGTTGTAGCAATAGGTGCCAATGTATCTAAAGCCTATAGCCTGTATACACCTATACAAATCCAATGGAAAAGAATATTTCAGAGAGAAAGTGAGGAAAGAAAATGGAATGTCATAGTCAATGTGGGTTTGTTTTTTTTTTTTTTTTATATAGATGCTAAGAAATTTTTTGGTCTTATCATGTATTACTTGCATGATATATTGTGTGGCAGGTGTGCCAATATGTGCACAGAGGAAAAACTAGTCTGTCTCCTTTTTTTAAAGGAGGGAAGAGTTTAACATGTAAGGGTTAATAAATTGGGAATGTTAATGTATCATCTTATTTCAGTAATAAAAATTATTCTCTTGATAGTACAGTCTGCTGAGGGCTGTTCCTGATAGCACAGTGTCATCTCTGTCCTGCAAAGTACAGTGGAGTTTGTAGCTGGGAATTCAGCCTCCTTCTAAGAAATGTAGTGATGATAGCCTTTGTACATACAATTATATGTGTGTCTAGTCTTTTTTTTTTTCTCTGAGGTTATGTATTCAGGGAATCTGACATATGGGGGGCTGTGTTGCTCCTAATAAAGTAAATCAAACTTTGATGTATACAAGTAATCTAGAGAATTGAAGCCAAGTCATTTTCTTTTCAGAAGGTACCTTCCACTTCAAAATATGCTGATTTCAACATGTAGCCTTTTTTTTTTCTTTATAACGAATTTTGAAAGCAGAAACTAGTTTCAGCTGTCAAGTCCACTGTTAAAAAAAAAAAAATCATAGAAAGGATATGGGAGAAGCTTGTCAACAGTCATTTTTGGGAAGCCATGGCAAAAGAAGATGATAATACTTGCTTGCATGTTAGTTCTTGGTTAATATGGCTGATACATAAAATTTAGTTGTGAGCTCGTAAGATCCAGCCATCTGTAAACATAGTAAGATACTGCATTGTCTTTTTCGTAGATGGTTAAATTCAAATCACGTTTGTAAATAAATAAAAATTCATTATTTCTCATTTTCCTAATTATCATGCAGATAAACAGTGGGGATCGTGACATTAGGATAAGTAAGTGGCTTATGATTTTGCTTTGGAGAAAGAAACTCTTGCTGTTCCCCCTTTCCCCCCCTTGGGCTATGTAGCAGTAATAAATGAGCAAGTCCAGAGTACTTTATGATAGATAGTTAATGGTGCTGTGCCTGAGCCAACAGGCTTGTTTCTGCAGCAGCTGTCACAATTCATAGTTATTAGCATACCTTTAATGGTTGCATTTTGAAATAATTTCTACTATGGCATTTAGTATACATAAAGGAAGAAAGTCATGACATTGAAAAAGGAGTTTTAGGTGTAGGTGAATGTTTTTGGCTGATGAAAAAGGAGTTTTAGGTGTAGGTGAATGTTTTTGGCTGAGTGCAGTGTTGGAGTGTGTATGCATGAAGGGTGTAAGGGTGAATTGAAAATTATTAAAGTAATGTTACAGGTAAATACAGGCTGACTTTCAAAGTCCTTTTGTGACCATGTGTCTGTCCTTAAGGCTGTAAATAGCCCAACAAGGGGCCCTCTGCACCATTTTTTACTGGGCGAGTGTTGCATTTAGAGCCAGGAAGACTGCTGTGAAATCTCAGAGGGAAGAGAATTATTGTGTGCCACAGTGATGGCTGAGTCTTTTTAGCTTGTAAGGCAACTAAATGGGCTACCAAATATTTGAGTCATGACAGCAGATTCAGAGCAATGGCTTAATGTACGTGCTTTGATGCAAAGGAAGAAATACATCTGTAGAATATCAGATTTTCTTTTCATGCTTCTGAAGATGGGCAAGAAGGATGTTAGAAGGAAGGATAATGAGTGGATGTTGTTTCTGCCTTAGTAATGGGCATCTTCTAAGAAACACTCATAAGTAGGTCAGTTGGATCTTTGTTTTACACTGTAATAACTCATGTAATATTTTAATTTTCCTTTTTACTTTTATCTGCTTGTTGGAAGAATGAGAAAAAAACACACTGTGGTTATTTCTTTTGAAAGTAATGATGTTGGAAGAAGATACTGAACTTGAGAAAATCATTCTTTGAACATGCTACCTGCAAGTGAGCTAATGTACAGCAGAAAAATAATGCCTATGGTTTTCTCTTTTGGTTTGGTATGTCTTAAAATTATTTTTGAAGTTTTATATGTACAGATTTGGCCTTAAGAAAGAGTGGTTATTAAGGTGTAGTGGGTTTGCATGGCAAGATTTTGGTAGCAGGGGCGGGGTGGGTGGGTACAGGGGTGGCTTCTGTGAGAAGATGCCAGAAGCTTCCCCCATGTCCAATGGAGCCAAAGCCAGCCGGTTCCAAGATGAACCTGCTGCTGGCCAAGGCTGAGTCAAGCAGCAGCGGTGGTATCACCTCTGTGATAGCATATTAAGAAGGGGGGAAAAAAAACGTATCTTCACCGGTGGGAGAGAGGAGTGAGACTATGTGGGAGCAACAGCTCTGCAGACCCCCAAGGTCAGTGCAGAAGAAGGGGCAGGAGGTGCTTCAGGCGCTGGAGCAGAGATTCCCCAGCACCCCCCGGTGAAGCCCATGGTGGAGCAGGCTGTGCCCCCGGCCCATAGAGGTCTGCAGTGGAGCAGGTACCCACCTTCAGCCCGTGGAGGACCCCATGCTGCAGTAGGGGACACCCAAAGGAGGCTGTGAGCAGCTCCTGGCAGGGACTGTGGCCCCGTGGAGAGGAGCCTGGTCTGGGGTAGGTTTGCTGGTGGGGCTTGTGCCCCTGTGGGGACCCACGCTGGAGCTGGCTGGGCCCAAGGGGCTGAGCCCCATGGGAGGGACATGTGCTGCAGCAGTTCATGAAGAACTGCAGCCTGTGGAAGGACTAGCATTGAAGAAGTTCATGGAGGACTGTCTCCTGTGGGAGGGACCTGCGCTGGAGCAAGGGAGGAGTATGAGGAGGAAGGAGTATGATGGACTAACCATAATCCCCATTCCGCATTACCCTGCCCCACTCAGCAGGAGGAGGCAGAGAACTTGGGAAGTAAGTTAAGCCAGGGAAGAAGAGAGGGGTGGGGGGAAAGTGTGGGTTTTTTTCTGAATTGAATGGTAATAAATTAAACTGATTTCCACAGTTGAGTCTGTTTTGCCTGTGACGGTAACTGGTGAGTGATCTCCCTGGGCTTATCTTGACCTACGAGCCTTTTGGTACATTTTCTCTCCCCTGTGTGGTTGAGGACCTGAGTGATAAAATGGCTTTGGTGGGCACCTGGCATTCAGCCAGGGTCAAACC